>NC_081409.1:659114476-659434059 GCF_030272615.1 Cryptomeria japonica | reverse complement strand
GCTATACATGCAGACATCATTTGAAGGTTGAAGGAGGGTTTTTGTGAAGACAATCAGAACTACACCGATACTGAATCCAGCATAGAAGATGCTAATTTAAGCAGTACATTCTTATTGGATTTAACCATCCAATTGTAGTCAGTGTGACTTCTATTTTGTGTTTGAGAAGTGAGCTCTAGGCACTTGGCCTTTCTGCATGTGTAGACCCCATTTGTATACACTTACTATCTGCATTAGTATCATCTCATTGTGGGTAAGGTTTCCCACTGTGGTTTTTCCCCTTACAGGGTTTCCATGTACAAATATTGGTGTTATGTGTTGTGGATGTCTTTGTCTTTTTGTTTTATGCATTAATATTTACCAATATTGCAATTAACTGATAAAACTATCCACCAGTATAAAAGACTCATTTACCGGTATTAAGCAATAAGTTGGTTAAGTTGTTTTTGGTTTGAATTTATTTGACAACTGATTCACCCCCCCCCCCCCCTCTCAGTTGTCTCCGAGACCTAACAATCACAACCTTTCATCCATATTCCTTGGCTTATTGCAACCTTTTGTCATTATCCTTTAGCCTATCCTGACCTTCAATCCATGTCCCTTATCCATTCTTGGTCTTGCTTATCCTATCCATGTCTTATTACTATCCATACACTCTTTTTCGATCCTTGATCTTGATCTGACATAAGAATGCAAAATTTGAAAATAGTTTCAAAAACCTCTTAACATGTCCCTCATGCTATTCCATTGCCTTACATTGTCATATCCAGTTCCTTATCCCATAATGCGATAGCCCTTCGACATAGAATATGTTTTGTCTCCATGATAAATGGCCTTCGTCTTTCATCTATCCACCAACATTTCAGCAAGCTTGTTTATCCATTTGTCATATTCCTTGCCTTGGTAGATAGTGGGGGTAAAATCATAAAAAACATTCAAAAACATCAAAAAAATGCCCCGAAATAATCCAAAAACATCAAAAAATATCCTGAAATAGTCCAAAATCATTCAAAAAATGTCCTGAAATAATTACAAAAAATTTGAAAAATGTCCTTAAATAATACAAAAACATTCATAAAAAACATCTTGAAATAATCCAAAAACATTGTAAAATGTCCTTGAAAAAGCACAAAAAAATCAAAATGTTCAAAAACCCTAAAAATTTCAAAACATTAAAAATTCAAAAATGATCACTTTTGTTTCATTTCGCCAATAAAATGTCCCTTTTGTACATAGACAAACATTTATGTAGGCAACAAACAGAAACATGATAAAACATTGTGCTTAACAAATCACGCTTTAATAAACAAACTATTCAACCGAAGAATCATTCCAACTAATCAAACTTGTCTTATCAACCAATCAACATCAACGTTATCAGTCCTTGTCAATATTATCATGGTTCTTATACAGGGTGTGATATACTCGAAACCAGACTGTGTCCTGTCTTAGATGGGGTAATGCATTCCCTGAAACTAGACAACGCGATCATCCTTTTATCACAACACTATCACTTTAGCAATGAAGATCAGAATGTTTGTTTGACTTGTTTGAATTTGCGAGTCTTATCTTTTCATTGATTTATTTTTGGCTCTGGCCATGTTCCTATGATACTCGATGATGTCACTGAGTGATTTAGAGTGGTCGAGATGGCTCATGGTCTTTCTTGTTTTTTGTTTTATTTTTGGAGTGTTTCATAAAATTTTGGGGCAAACACAGTCATGTCAAAGGATGTTTTGAACCATTCTTTATCTGCAATGTGTCTATTTTATGCAAAGGGATTGCATTATCGCCCTGGCCTTCATTGCCATGGTGCAGCACATCCATTTTGCCATATCAAATAAAGGTTCTCACCTACTATTTGCATTTGTGAAAGCAATATTTCATCACACTTATTATTCTTCACTTCTCATTTTCATTTCTTCTAGCTAACATTGCTTCCATCCCATCAATCCTTCTATCTATTCATCAAATCAAACATTCTCATGCTATCTATTCTATTTGATCAATTGTGAATTTCTTCATTTGATATTAATCACCCCTTTTCTACAATCAATTAACATTCTTCTCTTCTTTTGAGAGATCATTTGTTTCTTTCATACATAAACAATCTCTCTAGGGGGAATCCTACCTCCATCTCTCGATCTACTGGGGCATGACCTTTTTAATTATTCTTTGAAACAATGCTCATAAGCGCATTGCCTCAAAGAGGGGAAAAAATAGACACCCAAAAATTGCACCATGCTTGCGCACACTAACTTACTAACATTTCTTCCCTAATCGATTAATTGATCAAGTGTCATTCTTCTAATTCAAATTTTTTATTTTCCTAATAATTTAAATCATTCCATCATTAATCATTCACTTCCTAGAATTAATTGAATAATCTTTATTATTTAATTAAATTCAATTTCATTTTTCTCATAATTGAATAATTTCTTTAAATTATTTAATTAGCTAATTATTTCATCATAATTAAATAATTTTTTATTTATTTAATAAAATATTAATTATCTTCTTCCAAAAATCAAGAATGAAAACAAATCTTTATTTGTTTTTAATTTAATTTCTAATTATCCTCATCCAAATTAAAAAATGGCAATAAATTGAGAAAATGATTTAAAAATTAAAATAAATCATTATCGAATTTAAATAAATTATTTTCTCATATTCTCCCAATTTTGAAAAATGGAAATTATGTCATCATCTATTTATATGATTCTCAAAAATCATTATCATATCTTCCTAAAAATTGAAAATAGAAGTAACTAGTCAACTTCTGAATTTTTTTATTTATCTTCTTGGAAAATATCTCTTTAATCTCAATTTTAAATTTGAAAAATGAGATATGCCCTGTCAAATGCTACTTTATGCCATCTTTTTGAATCCATCTTGATTCTCCAATCTTGTCTTCAACCTGATAACTCAATGATGAGCGAATAGTACCAAACCGGTACTGAGAAAGGGGGGGGGGGGTGAATCAGTACAGACAAAACATACAGTCCTAAACCGGTTTAACAACAGACACTCCAAATGACTAGCAAACAACGACACCGGTTTGAAATAGAGTGCAACTAATAAAGCTATGAACGTCTGAGACAAGCATTAACCAGTTACTCACTTAGCTTTCCACTCAACTCAAGACTATACTACCATTTCACCCTTATGCATAAACAGGTAATCTATCATCAGATCATAATAACAACTAGTTCAACATGTTTTATTGACAGGCATAAAACATAGAACCATCATATGCTTGATAGAAAATAACAAAGCGTCACACGATAAAAGCATCACACATGACACACTTATTTTCATGTGGAAACCCAACTGGGAAAAACCATGGTGGAGATGAATACCCACAAGCTATTTTTGAAGTCTTTAGAATTCCACTCTGTTAGAAGCCTTGTCTTGTTAGAGACATTACAATAGGTTCTGCTAGGAACCGATCCTATTAGAGATCACCCGGTTAAGGGATTGCTAAAATACCCAGTTAAGGGTTAAACCCTATTAAAGGTTACCTTGTTAGAGGATTTCAAGAATTCAATAGCTAAAGGATTCTGAACTCAGTAGCTTTGAATTACCCTGTTAAAGGATTTTCAGCAAGTCAGTTAAGGCTACCCTGTTAAGGGATTTTCCAACTGTTGAGGTGGTTAGAGATCAACAGGTATTACAATGATCTGGTAACAACACTCAATGCCAATGTAGATCCACTTAAGCTCCTCTTCACCTTCTGCACTTACACTCTGCAGGTATCACTTCTCTCCTTTTGGTCTGGCAAGAATCATGTATCCCTTCTCTTGGATACACACACACAACTTTTGCCAACAACCTCAGAAAGAGACACAACATCGACCTTATAGGAAAATAGATAGGTCAATAGAATAAACCCTAAACCCTAAACCTGTTCGGTTAAGGAATTCAAATGGTTCAATCCTGACCGTTGAGAACACTACATTAAATGTAGTAGATCTTGATCCAAACTCAAGACATTCTCCATCGTCTATTTCCACCGATTTTATGGCGGCTGATAACCCATCACACGTTACCACCGTTTTACAGATTTTGCACATTCTTAAGGTAGATAGGAACAATCTCCCTCATGAAAGATCCTTCACACACACAGGCTTACATGGTAACATGATATGTTCTTCTTTACAATGCTAACTCATCACACAATGTCACCGGTTGAGCCACACAGGCTTGAAGCACATCAACCAAAAACCTTGAAATCGAGACTACCAACCGGTAGTCATACAATACTTCCATATGTCGGTTCCCATAACTATATGTCGGTTCATCATGAACAAGCACACCACTTCACTTTGGCACAAATGTCGATTCACAGTGTTATACCGGTTCTCACATATGCCGGTTCACACCTCTTCAACACATTGACATCAATGACAACATACAATGTCATTATGTCCACATACCGGTTCACATAATGCCAACAATCTCCCCCTTTGGCATTGATGGCAATATACAAAGATATCTCTCCACTTCACATCTTCTCCCCCAATGTCTGCAAATATCTTCTTTGCTTCACATCTTCTCCCCCTTTGACAACAATGCCAAAGTAGAGGCACAAGTTTCCCCGTTCCATTATGTTGCTCCCCTTGAGGAGTAGCATCCTTCACACATCAATCCTGAAGAAATATTTGACTATGCAATACATAACTGATGTGGAGCATATACCTTTAGTTCACCTCCGGAAGGGGTAGTACCCCTAATTCACCTCTTAAGTATATGAATGTAGTCTCTGGGAGAGGCTTGGTGAATATGTCTGCTAACTGCTCCTTACTGGAAACATGCTCCAATGCAATCTCTTTGTTCTTAACCTTTTCCCTCAAGAAATGATACTTAAGCTCAAAGTGCTTAGTTGTAGAATGTAAAACCAGATTCTTGGAGATATTAATTGCACTAGTGTTGTCACAAAATATACTTATCGGTTCAGATACAGGAATTTTGAAGCCATTCAATACATGCTTCATCCAAATTGTCTAAGTATAGTTCATGAAAGTTGCAACATACTCTGCTTCTGCTGTAGACTGAGAGATACAACTCTACTTTTTACTCATCCATAAGACCAGTCTACCACCAAGGAAGAATGCACCACCAGTTGTGCTCTTCCGGCCATCTACATTACTAGCACAATCAACATCTGTGAACACTTTCAAGTTAAAATCATTATAGTATGGATACCATAACCCATAGTCAATAGTTCCTTTCAGATACAAAAGAATCCGCTTAACTGCAACCAAGTGGGATTCTCTTGGACTTTTCTGGAACCTTGTAGTAATGCCAACTACATGTGCAATATCCAGTCTGCTATGCACTACATAATGCAACTTACCAATCATTGATCGGTATTCCTTCTCATCAACCAATGCAGAGTCATCCTCTTTGGATAGTTTACAACCGGTCACCATCGGTGTACCAACCGGTTTGTTATCTTCCATGCCAAAGGTCTTCAACACCTCTTTGACATACTTGGACTAAGTGATAAAGATTCCATCTTTCATCTGTTGGATCTGCAGTCCAATGAAGAACTTAATCTCCCCTGTGAGTGACATCTCAAACTCTTTCTTCATCTCATCTGCAAATTCATGACTCATCTTGTCATCTCCGCCAAAGATAATGTCATCAACAAATACCTCATAGATCAAGATCTGATCTCCTTCAGACTTCAAGTAGATATTTCTATCGTCACTTGTTCTCTCAAATCCAATCTTCACAAGATGGGAATGCAGGTGCTCATACCATGCTCTAGGTGCCTGCTTTAGCCCATATAAGGCTTTATGTAGCCTACATACCATATCACTATCTTCAAATAGGGCAAACCCATCTGGTTGCTCAATATACACCTCTTCTTCAAGTACACCATTTAGGAATGTAGATTTTACATCCATTTGATATACTTTGAAGCCTTTAAAAGCTGCATATGCAAGAAGCATACGAACTCCTTCCAATCTGGCTATAGGAGCAAAGGTTTCTCCAGTCTTCTCCTTCTTCTTGGGCATATCCTTTGCACACCAATCTGGCTTTGTTTCTAATCATTGTGCCATCCTCATTTAGCTTATTTCTCAAGACCCATTTGGTACCAATAACATTTTTGTGCTCCAGTCTGGGTACCAAGGACCATGTACCATTTTTCTCTATCTGGTCAAGTTCCTCTTCCATTGCCTTGATCTAATATTCATCCTTATGTGCCTCTTTGAATGTTTTAGGCTCAAATTCAAAGATCATACATGAGTTTTCTCTGACTTTTCTTCTTGTAAGGATTCCTGCATCCTTATCTCCTATGATCTGCTTAGGATCAAGATTCAGCTTGACATACCAAGGAATGGTCTTGATAGATTCCTCTTGCTTTTCTTCTTCATCCTCATCTCCATCAGTATCAGCATCTACATTTGCTGGTGTAGGAACACTATTACTGGTACTCGGTTGACTGACAACAGGTTCCCAGAAGGTTGCAACCGGTTCACTTATCACTTTCTCACTACCGATTTCCTCAGTTTTCTCAGAGGTTCATCAACTCTTACATTAATGCTTTCCATAATTCTCTGAGTCCTATTGTTAAAACACTTGAGAGCTTTGCTCTTGGTGGAATATCATAGGAATATTCCCTCATCACATTTTGCATCAAATTTGCTCTAGTGTTCACTCCTCTTGATGTAACATTTTCTACCAAACACTCTAAACTAGCTAACCACAAGTGTCTTACCGGTCCAATACTCATAAGGAGTTTTATCCTTACCTTTCTTGATGAGTACCCGGTTCATTGTGTAGAGTGTAGTGCTCATTGCTTCTCTCCAAAAGGTGTGAGCTACCTTTCCTTGAATCAACATGGTTCTAGCTACTTCAACCATAGTTCGGTTATTCCTCTCTACTAGGCCATTCTGCTATGGAGTTCGGAGGGAAGACAATTGCCTCTTGATGCCATGTTCTTCACAGTACTTGTTGAATTCACTGGAAGTGAATTCCCCTCCTTGATCAGTTCTCAGGCACTTGATCCTTTTACTGCTTTCCTTCTCCACTAATGCTCTGAAAGCTTTGAACCTTACAAAGGCTCCAGACTTTTCCTTCAAGAATGTGACCCACATCATTCTTGAGTAGTCATCAGTGAGAATCATAAAGTACCTATCACCCTGCACACTTCTAGTTTTCATAGGACCACACAAATCAGTATGCACAAGATCAAGCAAGTTGTCAGTAGTGAAAGATTTACCTTTAAAGGTTGAGGAAGACATTTTCCCCAATTAACACTCTCTGCACAAGGTATTATCTAGTTTGCTTAGCACCGGCAACCCTCTAACTGCCTTGATCTTACTAGCCTTCACAATGTTATCAAAGTTTACATGGCAGAGTCTCCTATGCCATATCTAGCTATCATCAAATTTATCCATAAGACATGTACTTATATTTGCATTCAGGTGAAATAGGTTACCTTTGGTCTGCATGCCGGTGGCCACCAATTCACCATTCTTTTCTTTGATTCTGCAAACTCCATTCTTGAATTTCAAAGTGAGGCCATTGTCATTCAGCTGGGCAACACTTAGAAGGTTGTGTCTGAGACCATCAACCTAATACACATTGTCAGCACTACTCTTTCCATTCAGAGAGATGGACCCTCTACCTTTGACCATGCATGGTGCATCATTGCCAAAGAGAACCACACCACCATCATACTCCTCCAAGGATAGAAACTTGCTCCAGTCACCAGTCATATGGTGAGAACAACCACTGTCAACGATCCACTCATTGGAATTATCAAACCGGGAGACAAGAGCCTTCTTGTCTGACACATCTTCTTTGACAACAACAAACACAATATCTTCATTTCCTTCATCCTCTGATTCTTCATCTGTGACACCTTCATCAACTACCACAAAATAGTTTCTCCGGTTTCCTCCTTTGAATTTCTTGAACCTTTCCGGTTTGTCCTTGTTGTAGCCATTATGACAGTTTACAACAATATGTCCTATCCGGTTACAAGAAAAGCATTTCAAAGGTTGCTTGCCTTTGTATTTGCCAGTTCCTTTAGGAAGCTTCTTGGCAAGGAGAGCTTCAAATGCCATCAAAATCTCCTCATCATCCATTTCTCTGCTCTGTCTTGGTTCACCACTAGTGCTAGCTTCTTTTCCTTTTCTAGATGGTACAATAGAAGCTTTAAAAGTTGATTCAGTCTTTTGAATACTTCCATCAAAACTATTTATCTCATAGGCTATCAACTTTGCAATGATGGAGTCTAGGGATACCTTAGTCTTGTCTATTGATCTCAGCTCCTAAATAGCAGCAACCCTTATTGCATAGACCGGCAATAGGGATTTCAGGACTTTGCTTACCACAGTGGAATCTTCTATTTTACCACCTGCACTCTTGATATCTCCAACAACAGTTTTGATTCTTATTCCATACTATTGAATGGTCTCACCTTCAACCATCCGCATATCTTCAAACTTCCCACCCAAGCTTTCTTCCTCATCACCGCCATAGATATTTTCAAGAGTATCCCATACCTCTTTGGGATTTACCTTATACTAAACATCAATAAACTCAATGTCAGATAAACTACTAATTAGGGCTTCCATGACTTGCCCATTCTCCTGCATCTCTCTCTTTTGGTCATCGGTAAGGGTACTGGTAGGAGTAACATAGGCAGTCTCAACATAGCTCCAGTGTTGAGCACCCATGCTTCTAATGAATATCTTCATTCTGTCTTTCCATATACTAAAATTTTCCATATTAAACTTTGGCCCTTCCCTCTTCATCATTTGACTGGGATCTTTACCTCAAGCAGTTAAGCTTAAAACACAGAGGACCTGCAGGATGCTCTGATACCAATTGATAACTCAATGATGAGAGAATAGTACCAAACCGGTACTGAGAGGGGGCGGTGAATCAGTACAGACAAAAAATACAGTCCTAAACCGGTTTGACAGTAGACACTCCAAATGACTGGCAAACAGCGACACCGGTTTGAAACATAGTGCAACTGGTAAACCTAAGAACGTCTAAGACAAGCATTAACCGGTTACTCACTTAGCTTTCCACTCAACTCAAGACTATACTACCATTTCACCCTTATGCATAAATAGGTAATCTATCATCAAATCATAATAACAACTAGTTCAACATGTTTTATTGACAGGCATAAAACATAGAACCATCATATGCTTGACAGAAAATAGCAAAGCGTCACAAGATAGAAGCATCACACATGACACACATATTTTTCACGTGGAAACCCAACTGGGAAAAATCACGATGGGGATGAATACCCACAAGCTATTTTTGAACTTTTTAGAAGTCTGCTCTGTTAGAAGCCTTGTCCTGTTAGAGACATTACAATAGGTTCTGCTAGGAACTGATCCTGTTAGAGATCACCTGGTTAAGGGATGGCTACAATACCCAGTTAAAGGTTAAACCCTGTTAAAGGTTACCTTGTTAGAGGATTTCAAGAATTCAATAGCTAAAGGATTCCGAACTCAGTAGCTTTGAATTACCCTGTTAAAGGATTTTCAAGAAGCCGGTTAAGGCTACCCTGTTAAGGGATTTTCCAACTATTGAGGTGGTTAGAGATCAACAGGCATTACAATGATCTGGTAATAGCACTCAATGCCAATGTAGATCCACTTAAGCTCCTCTTCATCTTCTGCACTTACACTCTGCAGGTATCACTTCTCTCCTTTTGGTCTGGCAAGAATCACGTATCCCTTCTCTTGGATACACAGACACAACTTTTGCCAACAACCTCAGAAAGAGACACAACATTGACCTTATAGGAAAATAGATAGGTCGGTAGCATAAACCCTAAACCCTAAACCTGTTCAGTTAAGGAATTCAAATAGTTCAATCCTGACCATTGAGCACACTGCATTAAATGTAGCAAATCTTGATCCAAACTCAAGACATTCTCCATCGTTCATTTCCATCGATTTTATGGCGGCTGATAACCCATCACACGTTATCACCGTTTTACAGACTTTGCACATTCCCGAGGTAGATAGGAACAATCTCCCTCATGCAAGATCCTTCACGCACATAGGCTTACATGGCAACATGATATGTTCTTCTTTACAATGCTAACTCATCACACAATGTCACCGGTTGAGCCACACAGGCTTGAAGCACATCAACCGGAAACCATGAAGTTGAGACTACCAACTGGTAGTCATTTAATACTTCCATATGTCGGTTCCCATAACTATATGTTGGTTCATCATGAACAAGCACAATGCTTCACTTTGGCACAAATGCCAGTTCACAGTGTTATACCGGTTCTCACATATGCCAGTTCACACCTCTTCAACATATTGACATCAATGACAACATACAATGTCATTATGTCCACATACCGGTTCACATAATGCCAACACAACCTTCTATAAATTTATCAATATTTTCTCATCAGAATGAACCATATTTTCTAGTATCCTCGCACTATCAAAATCATCTTACAATCTTTATTTCTTGCTTATTTATTGCACTCATAGGTGAGATCTACAAAACAAGCTATTTGGAGGAGAAAGAAAGCCAATGGAAGTCAATAAAGTAAACACCTTGCGATGGTTTGCGTATTTATTTTAGTGTTTTGCTTTCATTCTTTCATTGAATGTATTAGGATAAATTTTCATTGCATTTTAGCTTTTGTGGTTATCTAATTTATGTGCTTTGATGCTTATTTCCATTTTCCTAATTACATTAGCAACAAAAAATAATCCTCGGAAACTCATAAGAGTGAAAATACTCAACAATCATAAAAAAATATCAAAACAAATGAAAAAATATATAAATAAAAATGAGAACCAAACTTCACAATGTTTGGTAACAACAATCAAGATAAATCCTTGAGGCAAAAGGACCATAATCAAAATTGAAAAGTAAAAAGAAATAAATAACTCAAAATTTAAAACATGATACTATTGGTACTAACTTATGAGAAAGATCCATAGAAATAAATTAATAATGATACTTAAACTCACAAACTTACACATCACATTCTCTATGTGACTTTGCCCTAGCCACCAAAGGGGGGAGGGGAATAGTGGTCTCAAACAATAAATATAGATAATAGTTGGCGATAACATGGTGGCCTCAAGCCACATAAAATAGATATATGGTGGCCTCAATCCACCTAAAATGGATATATGGTGGCCTCAAGCCACATATAATGCCAAAGTTGTGTGCACAAGCCACATGCCTAAAATACCACACAATAACACAATATGTCCCTACCCACAACCACACTCTATCCATAATGGTTGTCATTAGTTCATCTTAACCATACTACAAGTTCTAGTATCATTTTTTTGATTTAGTGTATCAGTTCAAATTTCTTATATGACTATATATCTGTGAAGCTGTCTAAATTGATAATTTATTTTGTCTATATACAAATTTGTAATTGATATCACCATAGATGTCTCTCTCAACCCTATTTTAAGAATGATGTTATATATCTCTATAAATGTGTATAGAATACCCTACTGATGAAGATAATTCAAATATTGTAAGTGCCTAAAATAGTTGTATCACTCATCAATCCACAACCTAAACCAAGGTAGAATCTGATCCAAACTATGACACCTCAAGAAATTTCAGAGATTACTTTAGTGGTGAATATTCGCCAATGCCGAATTTTTCACATCGGCCATGTCGGAAATGGAGAATATTTTGTACTGACTGGGGCTGGCCATGTCACTAGAACATTATCAATTTTTATCAAAGTCACGGCCCGATCTCCATATGTTTTATGCAATTAAATGTTTCTATGTGATGATTTCGCCAATACAATATATGGTGGACACACGGTAAATTTAATTTTTTCACCTACACTCTCTGAGGTTGCCTTAATAGATGACCTTAATTTTCCTATAGGCATGTGAAGATTTGTTAGCTAGCGGGACCCAATTCGCTCGACATCTTGCCGATGCATGTCTCCATTCACCCTAACTTTCGTCAACTATATTGTATTTGCCAATTATTTGGATGACCTATAATCGCCTTGAAAATTACAGGTTATATGTGGACGACCTATAATCGCCTCAAAAATTACATAAGTCGTGTTATAGTTACATGGGACTCGCCAAATATTTGTATACCATATAAAATTCCCGTGGAATTCACCATATAAGGATTGGTATAAATACATGCAAAGATCAAATTATCTCAACACAATTTGATGGGTTCTAGGCTCTGAATTCTTATCAATAGTGAAGTTTCAGACTAGGGAAAATCATTGTTGTTGGCTGCATTGGCGACTTCTAGTGACCAAAAGGTGAGCGATCATATTTTTGAAGTGGTATATTATACATTATAGTCTATTATTGCTTCTTCAACAAATTGATATTTTTTTGGTAGCCTTTATTTCGTTGGAGATCATCACAAGTACAAGTACAAAATTTGCCACCTACACCACATGTTGAAGGTGGTGGCAAACCTGATATCTCAGATCAGGATGATCTTGAAGAAGATTATCTAGTAGATACCCAAGTTAGCCAAAATGATATAATTGACTTGGGTGATAATTCCATTGATGATAATGCACAATAGGGGAAAAGAAAACCCATATCAAAAAAGGGTGAACCACAATCAAAAAAGGATCGGGAGTGGGATATGTTGGTGAGAAATTTTCAAATTAACTAGGCATCAAAGTATCCATTCATTGAACTAGTGGAGAATCCAATTGAAGGCGAGCCTCCAATAGAATGTAGGTGTAAGATTTACACTTGGAAACATAACAAGGAAATTAGGTTGTAGCTAAAATTTGACACCATAGAAAAGCATATGGGTAAAGTTTATGAAAAACAAATGATAGACAGGGTTGAAAAATCATTGATAAGATGGAAAACAAAGGAGGAATGTAAGCATGTGAGGAATGCTGAAGAGTATTATTTTCATGAGAAAATAAAGACGAAGCCTGCTGAAGTTAAAGGTTCTATTGAAGTTGTTTTTAGAAAAGCAATGCAAATAGAACAAGTGGGAAAAGTTGTTCAGTTAAGCATTGTTTTTTATATTTTGAGCATAGGGCGTGCTATGATAGATTTCCCATCAATTAGTGGTTTATTACACTTTTTGAAAGTTCCTAACTATCCTAATAGACACTGGTCAGTAAACAGTGGATAGGAATGGGCAAGTTGTCTTGTTGAGGTTGAAAAAGAAGATGTAAAGGAAAAAATAAGAGAGTCAAACTTTATTGCATTTTCTTTAGACAAAGTTATGGTAGTAGACAATACTTCATGGGTATGCATGCATGTTTATACTATAGAGAATCATACCCGCCAACCTCATCTACTATCTATTGCTAAAATGAAGGAGAGTGCAATAGCGGAAAATTTATTTCAACTAGTAAAGAGAAGTTTGATTGAATATGGAGGTATGGATGACATGACGGTAGCCAAAATATTGGTTTGTGTTGGAGCAGATGGAGCTTTAGTAATGCAAGGTCACATGAACAGTCTTTGTAAAAAGATTGAAACTTCATTTGTACCATACATTACTGCAATTCACTACATGGCTCATGGAATGAATCTAGCTTTTGGAATTGTGAGCAAGTTTGCTTCGGTTAAAAAAATTGAAATTTTAATCAGAGAGCTCTACTCACACTTCTGTCGAAGTCCCAAGCACTTTATGGAATTTCACCACTTTGCTAATGGAATAACTGATGGGAACAATCTTCTCAAGGATAATGATACCAGATGGATCTCTTTGGATGGTCCAACACATCAAGTATTTTCAGAATATCCATCCTTGATTGGACTATTTCACACAACTCGTGATGAATTAGATCAACCAAAATTTCCAGAACTTCTTCGCAGGTTAAGTAATTTAGAGACACTCTTAACTTTAGCATCTCTTCTGCCCATGCTAGAGGAAATGAGGAATATTATGAATGCTGCCCAAAAAAGAGCTCTGTATATTGCATAATATGCTACGTTGCGTAAGATGACATGCATGACCCTCAACAATCTCTATCGAAATCAACCAACACTATTTGATGAAAAATTTGTTAAGTGGCGAACACTCATAGATTTGAACAATCCTGATCTTTTTACAAATCGGTGCAAATGGGGAGGTATGTGCCAATGTACGGGGAGTTGAGATACCAATGCACTTCTATGCCACGGTCGACCCCTAGGAACTAGGAAAGCGCCCCAAGAAGCAACTAGCAAGAGTTAAAAGGGAAGATTTTGACAAGATTGTTGAGACTATAACTACTTCTATGAAGAAAATTGCATATGATCTTTCCTCACAAATTAGAAGTAGATTCCCTCCTGACAACCTACTTGAAGCCATGTCTATTGTGTTTCCTCAATATTGCAGCCTCAATAGTGCAACTGATTTTTGAAGTAAGCTACTGACTTTGATAAAACACTTTTGCATATCTAGAGAATTGAATGGAGTAACTATAAATGGAATATTAGATGAAACTCATCTTCGAGAGAAATCATCTTGTTTTGCATACACTATGAAAGAACAATATGGCAAAATGGAGAACCCCCATGAAGAGGGATCAGTAACAAGGCTTTGGAAAACTATAGTTGAGAACTCAATGTTGTGTGATTCAATGCTAGAATATGTGAAGCTTGTTGATTTATGTCTTACCATGATATTGGGTTCGGTGGAAGATGAGAGAGTTTTTAGTGCTTTGGGGTTCCTAAAATCAAAGCTAAGAAACAAACTAGACAAAAATTTGGAAAATTGCTTGAGGCTCTATACATCTAGGTATGATGTCCACACTTTTCCTTACAATAGGGCACTACAAATCTGGATGTCCAAATGTGAAAGAAGAGGTTTGGGCAACACTTCAAACCAAAGTGCCAGTGGGACTATTGACACATGTACTGGACCTACTGGTAGCATTGAGATGTAGTTCAACGAAGGTATGCAGACTCAGAGTGAAGAAACTCAAACCAAAGACAAGAATCAAGAAAGCTCTGAATTTGATGAGGATGAATGGCAATTGTAAGAGATTGGTATTTATTAATCTTATTACTGTATCTCATCATTCATATTACAAAAGCATATTACTTTTTGCAATTAGAATTTAATATTGGTTTGTAATTATATTTTTCAACTTTCTATTTTCAGATTTAAAATAGCATAATAAAAAAAAAAACATAATGTGTTTATTGATACAGAGATGTTTATTGTTTATTTATACAGGTTTGAGTCTCAAATCTGTGTGATACATTTCAGAACCATATGATACAATTCATTCAATAGTAATACACCAATCTATGTGATTCTCCATGCAAATTGCAAAAGTGAATACAAAGTTTCAGAACCCTTTGCAAATGACCCTGAATTCCCTTTTATAGAAACAAGAGAGCAACATCTCCTGTGTGATTCTCCAGTGTCCATGCAAAAGTGAATACAAAGTTTCAGAACCCTTTGCAAATGAACCTGAATTCCCTTTTATAGAAACAAGGGAGAAACAATGGCTTCAGGTCGAATTGCAAGTTTGCAACATGTGAAGATTGAACATCACAATCACAAACTCAACACAGATTTATATGGCCGTCACAGGCCGTATTAGCAATTCAACATCTGCTACATGTTTGATGTCTCATGCTCAAAAAATAGAGTTCAAAATTAAATATTAATTCACGCCATGACAAATTAAACATAGATAATAGCAGTGCCTAAAACCTACTAATCAAAAATAAAGAAATGCATAAATGTTAAAGCAAGGGAGAATTTGAGAATACAAATTTATTGGCTGAAGTTTTGCACTATGCATCATAGATTCATAGGCTAGATTAGCAAAATAGCAATAGTGAGTGTTGGTTTTTTCTTATTTATAAAATAGATTCATAGGCTGGATTAGCAAAATAGCAATAGTGAGTGCATCATAGATTCATAGGCTGGATTAGCAAAATAGCAAACAGAAAAAACATAAAACCTTGAAATTAAGAGTAAAAGAAGAAAATTGTGTAATACATACTATGATTCTTAATATTTTTGTGCCAGTTTTTGTAGGGTTCTCCACTCTTCGTCTGATGGAAGGTCAATATTTTGTAAACTATGGAAAGTCAACTCCAACTTCATCAACATTCCATATTTAGAAGATTTACTTGACATCACTGTTTCATCCAATACTGAATTTAGAGTTGTAAATGGTTGGATGAATTCCAAAAAGCTTTGGGGAGTTGTGCCCTTTGGAAGCAAGTCTAAATCAGACTTCATTTTTATCTCCATGCTTTTTTTGTAAGCTTCTTCTCCAATGAATTTATTTGATGGGTCAATGGTCTTAGGCAAACCAATTTTAATCAAATTATTTTTCTTTTACTTGCAGCTTCAATATCTTTTTTCCAAATTTTCCATAGCTTCTGATGTTTCCCTTACCTTCTGGCATTTTTGAATGATAGATGATGTCTTAACCGTGGCATCAATGTGGCTCTTAATTCCCTTGGATGCCAAGTAGCTATCACTGGAACTGTAGACTACTTTCAGAATCTTTTTTGCCATATCCTCTTTTGAATAAACATGTGTGCTCTTCTCATAGTGCCCTTTGATTTTTATATAAATTAGTTTCAGACTTTCAGTCAATTGAAACCATTAACACAATTTGTCACTCCTTTGCATTATTTGTCGCCAAATTTTTTCTTGTATATGCTTTGTTGTATTTTTCATATTATCTTTCAATCTATCCTCCAAAGTTTTTATTTTATCATTTGCATTTTGCAGGTCTTCTTTCATTTGTGCACATTTTTTTCTTTCTTCCTCTACTTCCTCTTGCAAATGTTTTTGTTTTTCCTTCCCATGATCCAATAGGTCCTATAATTTTCTCATTTTGGCAGCAACAGACTCATAACTTTCGTATAATTTTTGAAAACTGGCTCTTTCCTCATCAACTTTTTTAATGCTTTTAACCAGTTTTTCTGTCAGGTCCTTCAATTCTACATCCATCTTCTCCTGCTCTGCAATTTCTACTGCAGAGCCCAAATTTTTTATCCTTTTTTGTAAATCATTGCACTTGCTTTCTATTGCTTTCCTCCTTGATTTTTTCATTTGCCAGGTCTGCCTGTAACTTTTCTATTTGTCTCTCCAGTTTTTTTTCTCTCTCCACCTTTAGCAGTGAAGTGTAGACCACTTCATTAGTCCTTTTTGACACACTAATTTTGTCCACATTATGTACTTTGGAAAAATCCATTTGGAGGGTGCTAACTTGAAATTCAGAAGGATCTATCTGACTGTGTGGTGGATTTTTATCTTTAGTTGGGGTCAGAGGCATAACAACCATGAACTCCATCATATCTTTCTATGGGTCATATGTTGGAAATACCCTGTTCCTTGCAGGCTCTTCGTTTAAAACTTCAGTCAAGGAAACCCTATGAAATGCTTTCTTTTTTTCTTTATTTGCTTTTGTTGTGTGTTCATATTTTTAATAGTAATCACGATATTGAAAATTTGGGCTTGCTGAAGCAATTGAATGTTTGAAAGGTGACATAGGAATACCAAAGGCTTTAGCTCCACTTATTCGTGTGGTTTTAACTAATGCTTGACTAGGATTACCAACAACAATTCTTGATATTGTCCCACTCCCACTGACACTTTCATGTGTAGTTTTCATAATCTTTTTAGGTGTGTGATCTGAAGCTACAAATAATTGTTTTGTAGTGTCAGTGGCACTTGATACTGTCCCACTCCCACTAACACTTTCATGTGTAGTTTTCATAATCTTTTTAGGTGTGATCTAAAGTTGCAAATGATTGTTTTGTAGTATCAGTGGCACTTGATATAGGATTCTGAATAGTATTAGTATCTACCACTAGTGGCCTCTTGTGAGAGATATTTTGTTGTAGCCCTTATCCAACAACTAGACAACTAGTATTAGTAGTTCTAGTAGTACCCATGGCCACCAATCACATCGTCACTTGACAAAACAATAATGAGAATATTATCCCCATATTCCCCACCTGTGGCAGTGGCACTTGATTCACCACCAATGGGAATACCATGATGTGGTGATGGTTGTGGATTTGAACCTGAAACAAATGTAGGTGGACACTGAGGGTAATGAGTAGTACCTATCTGTGATGAATCTAAAGAATCAAGTTCAATGACTGGTTTAACAAGAGATTTTGATTTTGACCCTGATGGAAGTTGTACCTAAAGTGGATACCAAATGCCCTCTCCTCTAGCACCTAGACCGCCACCTTCAAAACCCATTTTTTCCATAATGCTTGCCCCTTTGCTATATTTTTCTTTCATGGACTCATGGACTGCACCTAATATTTTAGGGGTTGTAGTAGTTGTTGGAGCAGGCTCAACCTCATACTCATCATCATTTTCACTCTTGCCATGTGTTGTTGTGGGATGCTCCATATTCCACAATTTTATAAACTCATCATCCTCGTCGATGGTCTCAAAATCTGCACTGGTCTTTGGTTCACCGAGATTCCTTCTCATAGTCCAAAAATCATTTATTTTGGTTTGAGTCCAAAAATTGTCTTTACATTCCTACAGAATTGATTTGGGAATAGATTTATTAGATGGATTAGCATATTTTAGGTAGAAATTGTAGGACCTCCTATTTTGGATGCCCTGGCCCCCCTCTGTTGTCCTCTGTGTGTGCAATGCCATAATTTGTGATGAAATTTCTTCTGTTGAAATGTTATTGTCAGCTATAATTTTCTCCATCTCTTTTTTAACCTCATCCCAGGAGTCCATGTTTCTAAGCTTTTCTAGCAATGGTTTACTTTCATGTTGACATAACACTGAAGAGTTCCCATTTTTCTTAAGCCTTTCTTGAACTACACCAATTGGATCATACTGCCAGAGACCCTCATCACCAAAGTTAAAAACTATCAAAAAATCATGTGCCACAATGAATTCTTTTCTCTCAAATGTGAACCCTCCAGATGAGAAAGGCAAGGAAGGAAATATGCTCTTCTTTTGCTGACCATGGAAGTGCCTATCTGTGCTCTCCAATTTACGTACATACTCTAATGTAAATACCCTCTTTGTCACTTGTATTGGAAGTTTGTATGGTTTTACTGTTGATCCGTAAAACCTTAAGACAGTGAATTCTTCCATGAAGAACCAGTTAGCCAATTCTATTTGACTTCTGAGTTGAATGTAATCTCTACAAGACATAGGGAACCTAGGCATTGGAGTGCTTGTAATTTCATTATACATTGGTGCCAAAAAGGAGTCTACAAAATGGTTGTAGTTCTTTCTTTTATCATGCATCCTTATCTTTGGTGTCCATTCATCTATTGGACACTTTCTTCTGTTCCTAGTCTTCTCATCAATCTTATAGCTCACAATTTGAAGCTTGTTGGTCTCAAATATTGCACGATACTTGGATAGCAGGAAATAGAACAAGTAGGATGAGAACCTAAATGACTTACAAGAACCTTTTTTGATCATTAGTAATTGGTTTTGCATTGATTTAACAATGTGCTCAATAAAATTATATCTTACTGGCTGACCTACACAATGGATATTATAAATCATTTCAAGAAGGTTTGCACCCACTTCCCTATCATTTTCCAATCCTAGGCAAAATGATAGCAAGGAAATAGTATCCCCAACCCATGGAACAAAAATGTTAGAATCATAAGGAGGCTTATGATTCTGATCCAACACAATACCAGTACCACTCTTTATTAGAGCTTTGATAAATGAATCTTTGTGATTTGGATCGAGACTCTCATAAATCCTTGCCAGCTTTTCAAGGTCAATTTGGACGTTTGAGTTTTGGGCTTCAAATCCTAGGTTCAACAAATGAGCAAATTCTCCCTTGTTTATGGATAGAATTTCCTCTTTTGTATTTTTATTGGTAATTTATTTTTTATCTTCATCATAATTTTCAGCGCAAGGCATGACAAAATCAGGGCAAGGGAATACTTTAGGTAACACCATGTTTCCCAATCCAACATCCCACGATGCGATTTTATATGTTCTTTGTTGTAACATTGGGTTGAAAATAGTAAATTGTTCCCTGCATGCATGTGTCGCCTTACTAGACAATGCATATCTAATATCTATGATACACTTTTCACCATGGATAGTAGGGTCATAAATATCATGGTATTCATCAGTGAAACCTGGTGTTTTAACCAGTTTGGATAGGTACATTTTGTTTTTCACTTGGCTTCTTGTTGAACTACTGCTTCCCATTTTCCCCATCACTATTATTGTTAATAATTCAAAATAATTCTAGATGAAAACTTGAAAAATGCTAACCTTCAAATTGGACCATGAGATTACCAAAAAAAAAAAAAAGGCAGGATGTAGGTGTTCTAGATTTTACCCGGAATTTCTATTTCACTAGATTGGCATAGACAGTCTCTGTTGCAACTTGCATTCCTCAATCTAGTAGTTGTTTCCGAATCTCCCTTGATTTACAGGTTTGTCCATGAAATGAAATACGATTATGATTTACGAGTCTCTTATTTTGAAAACTTTGAGAAGTAGAAAAGTAATACCTAAAGGGCAAAATATCTAGAAGCATGTTGTATTTTTATTAATTACTATTAATAACTATTCCATGTCGAAGGACAAAACATTCATTACTTCAGTATAAATTCCGAGGACATTAAGAATCATGTTGTAATTTTATTAATTATTATTAATAACTATTCGATGCCGAAGGACAAAACATTCACTACTTCAATATAAATTCTGAGGACATTAAATATAATACGTTCAATTCCGGGCAAAGTTCTCACAAATGAGTTCACTTCCCACATTCAGGCCAAAATCCATCCCAAGTTGTTGATCTTTGCTCATCCAACGGATGAGGGACCAGGGTACCTGTTGTGACTTTACGAGTCTATTTTTAAGTCTGTTTAACAATTTTAAACTTCTACCCGAAAAAGATCTTTATAGACTTAATTATATTTAATTAAATTTAAAACATTTCAATTCTGGGTGAAGTTCTCACAAATGTGTTCACTTCCCACATTCGGGCTGAAATCCACTCTAAGTCGTTGATCTTTGCTCATCCAATGGATGATGGTACTTGTTGTCAGTTGTTGTGGGTTCCATGACTTCTGCCAATTTTCGGGCACGTCACCATACTCGTGTCACTTTTTCGGGTCTTTTTTTTAAGTCTGTTTAATCATTTTAAACTTTCACCCAAAAAAGAGCTTTATAGACTTAATTATATTTAATTAAATTTAAAATGTTCAATTCCAGGCGAAGTTCTCACAAATGTGTTCACTTCCCACATTCGGGCCAAAATCCACCCTAAGTCGTTGATCTTTGTTCATCCAACGGACGATGGTACTTGGTTACATATGTAGTGGGTCCCATGACTTCTACCATTTTTCTAGCATGTCACCATACTCATGTCACTTTTCGGGTCTATTTTTTAAGTCTATTTAATCATTTTAAACTTCCGCCTGAAAAAGAGATTTATAGTCTATAGACTATAGACTTAATTATATTTAATTAAATTTAAAATGTTCAATTCCGGGAAAAGTTCTCACCAATATGTTCACTTTCCACATTCAGACCAAGATCAACCCTAAATCGTTGATCTTTGTTCATCCAACGGACAATGGTACCTGTTTTCAGATGTAGTGGGTCTCACGACTTCTGCCATTTTTCTAGCACATCACCATACTCGTGTCACTTTTTGGGTCTATTTTTTAAGTCTATTTAATCATTTTAAACTTCCACCCGAAAAAGAGATTTATAGTCTATAGACTATAGACTTAATTATATTTAATTAAATTTAAAATGTTCAATTCTGGGCGAAGTTATCACAAATGTGTTCACTTCCCACATTTGGGCCGAAATCCACCCTAAGTCGTTGATCTTTGTTCATCCAACCGACGATGGTACCTGTTTATAGATGTAGTGGGTCCCACGACTTCTGCCATTTTTCTGGCACGTCACCATACTTGTGTCACTTTTCGGGTCTATTTTTTAAGTCTGTTTAATAAGATTTATAGTCTATAGACTATAGACTTAATTATACTTAATTAAATATAAAATATTCAATTTCGGGCGAAGTTCTCACAAATGTGTTCTCTACCCACATTTGGGCCGAAATCCACCCTAAGTCGTTGATCTTTGCTTATCTGATGGACAATGATACCTGTTGAGAACTTGAGTGTTGTCAGATGTCGTCGGTCCCATAATAAGAGACATTTAAATTTTAAAGATGTGCAATAGTTTGAGATAACTATTAAATATAATGTCAATATTATTTGTAAAAATTTGAAATTCAAAAATAGTATAAAACATGAAACTTAGTTTCTAGAATAAAACAAATAACTAAATAAAAATATAAATTTTGATATACAATTTGAAAGGTAAAAGTTTAATATAAAAAAGAAAACATTCATATTAAATCTAAAATATTAATTTAAAGTTTAACAAAATTCTTTGAAAATATGTTTACGATATATAATTTTTAAAAATAGTTTTAAAATATATATATAAAAGTTCAACATAAATTTAGTGTGTTAATTTAAAAAAATGTGGAGTCCTCAACCTGTTAAGGCGAGCAAATTTGGAAAGTACAAATGCCAAGGTGGCGATTAATTGTGGCAGAAGGATTTTTTTGTGGCAGGTCGCACAAACGGAGGAAGGGGAGGATGGTAGGAAATCTTTTTCTTGATCTCATGGCATTAATGCCTTATTGTACACATTCATTACCCAACCCATATGACGAAGGCAAAATTTATTAACTTTTGATCTGTGTGCCAGTTTTTGCTTTGAGGCAGAACAAATTTGTAGTTCATAGCTTTTGTAAGACATTTTTTGCAGGAAGTGCTTTTGAAATTGTAGGTGACCATGGAGGCCAATTTCACACTACGAACAGACAAGAATTTGGTGCCCTTTTTGGGCGAAGTATTTGATAAACCAATGCAAGGACTATTCAGGTTTAAGGAGAAGAAGTTGTGGGCGGCAACTCGACTGATGGTTGTGGAGGATGTGGCACATATCAATCGCCAGTATTGAACTAACATGGATGTTTACTCTCTGATTCTGGTGTGGGCCCGTGAATTCGAACCGGAGGTGGAAAAGGTAAAACTCACATTCATCAAATTGATTGATGGGGATTTTTTGTTTTTTGATTAACCTGGATTCAATCTTGGAGTGAGTGGTGCTAGGAGTTGGCATTCAAATTAAGGAAGGGGACGAATAGGAGGAATTGGTTCCTTTTATTCGTGGCCCAGAGGATGAAATCAAATACCAGTGTTGTGAACATGCCCAAGTGGGGTGCGAAGCGATGAAACTCTTTGTGAAATTAACTAGGGTGGATGAAGTCCTGAAGGCTTTGCATGTGGTGGCAAGGATGGAGGCTGGTAGGGAATTGAGAGATAGGGCTGAAAAAGGAAGGGTCATACAGCTACTGGCAAGCTTGGAGGGCGACCCCGACTTCGGGTGCCTAAACTGCATTCCAAAAATGAAAGTTGAAGTGGAAAAAGGGAAAGCATCGACCTCTGAGGAGGGAAGGGACTAGGAGGAGGTGACCCAGGGAGTAGTGAGTGAGTGGCCTATCTACCAATGTTTTTTAATTTGCTTCCAAATTATTTATTACTGCTGGAACATTTGTTATGGATATCCAGCAATGAACTGGTTTTTTTGTCTGCTTGCTATAAGCTGTGGGTAGTATGGTTTTCTCTCTATCTATGTTTATGCATGAATGACTACAAATTTTGTATCTTGAAACTTTTGAATTAATAGAATGAAAAAACCTTTACCGATAATTTTTTGTATCTTGAAACTTTTGAAATTTTGTATTTTGAATGACTATATTTATAAAATTATAATCAACCATAATCAATGTACAAATAATTAATGGAACGAACTAATTTTTTTTTTTATAGCATTACATAAAAATGATCACAGTATTAAATTTATTTCCTTTGTTTAACAAATAATTGAAATAACGTAGCTCATATACAAAAAGAATTTGAAAGAGATTAATTAATAAAAATGAAATAGAATTATAGAAAGCATTTTTATATCCATAAGACAGTAAGAGGCAAACTGAAACAAACTAGAATTTGAAAAATTATCATTAATATTTATGCTTTGGAAATTTAAATTTTTTCATCTCAAGTTTGAGACCCTCAAAAACTTAAAAGCCAAACTGAGTGAGCCACTGACCCTATTAGGTTTTGAGGACATAGGAAAAAAAAACTACTAGGGGCCCAGGGTGGCGGGCCGCAGGGCTAGGGAATAGGTAGTGGATGGTTTACAACTTTGCACTAAGAATCTGGCCCTCCTTCTATGTAGAATTCTTCAAGCCAATTGTAGTTTGGAAAGTCGTCCAGGAGCAACCATTTCCAAAGGAAGTTCTTGCCAATCTGCGCCCATTTCATGTGATGCGTCAAGTGCTTCGCATTCAGGTTCAGGAGAAATGGTTGCCTGGCCACTGACATTGTTTGGTCAGGGAGGATAAGCTTGGTTAATTCACTTGCCCAAGGGATCCCCACCCCTACTTCTGCAAGGACGACAACAGTAATGTCATCTCCAAGGAAGTTTTCCTTAAAAACCTTCCTCAACAACATCAGCATATCCACCTTGTCTCCTCTGAGGTCCAGAAGAGACACTAAGAAACAGGATGTAATGTTCGTGTTAACACGGTATCTATTTTCATTTCGCAGAAACTCTCTACCCAGAACCATCCGCACAGCCTCATTAATGAACGACCCAACCTCCTTACAGACTGATTGGAGGGTTTCGTCCTTAACGGAGCCCAGAAAGGCCCTCTGGTCCTCTGCAGAAATGATTCTCAAGTGGATGGGAGTGTCCATCTTGAGAAAATAGATTAACAAATTAAACAACCTAAGTCTATAAACCTAAACCAAATGAAGAATTTAAATATCGTGAGCTTCGATGATTTATCTACCAAATGGCAAAGGCTAATTGAAGATGAAAGAAGCAGAGATCGTATATAAATAAATCTCTTGATTGTAATAATTACTTCTCTAAACGTATTAATTGCTTTAAATTTGGAAACAACTCAAAACTAGTACCAAGTTGGCAAGTACCACATTGGAAGTCATGGGGATAGCGTGGATTGTCGTAAGTGAATAGATATATATTAAATGACCGAAATTATCGATCGTGATTCGTGAGATTTGATACGTGTCTATTGAATCCAATTCCATTTCGGGCACTTTCTGGTGAGCTATGTTCCCTTCAAAAAATTGGGCCAAAATAGAACTTTAGCCATTGATCTATGATCATTGAATGGTTTAAAATCATTGATGGATTTTAGGTATGTGTCACCCTTCACGTGTCAAAGAGGCAACACTTATTGATACATCATGCAGATTTTAGATTCAATGTGATTTACTGATGTGATGTGATGTTCCTTGTCTAATAATGGCAATGAATTCATGAAATCGCCAATAAATTATATATTTTTCTATAAATAACAAAATATTCGCCAAAACAAATTCAATAATTTTAAAGCGGTGGATAAAAATCGCCAATACATTTTAATAATTTTCAAGCAATGGATAAAAATCGTCAATACATTTAAATAATTTTTCCTTCGGAGTAAAATTTTTCGCTCATACAATTATATATTTGTTCCTTTTAACAAAAATTAATCGCCTCCCACAATAAATATTTTCCCCATAGAATAAGGTATTATTCGCCATAAATTTATGGAATTTCCGTACCCTACCCTAGAAAAAAATTGCCAATACAAAATAATTTTTTTCTCCATTTAAAAAAAAAAAATTCGCCATCGATATGAAAATTTCCTCCAGAAAATAATGTCTGATTCGCCAGGATTTTACACAGTTGCCCGGGGGGTGGTTTCTTAAAGTTATCCCTGCTCAAGATTCATCCTCAACCCATGGAATATGGTTACTTCATGGATAGGTTTCCACATATAGATCACCATTGGATCCATAAAAAGAGGGAGATGGGGGACAACGCTCCGATTTGACCATGAGGGCCATGTTGTGCCACACCTTACCTTGGATGAGATAAGGGGCACACACTAGCTCACCTCACCCTAGCATAGGTTAGCTCAAAAAAAAGGTCATCACACACCTCCCAAACCCTATTTATGCTAGTGGGCCCGACTCCAAAAAGAGAGGGTCAACACTAGGGGAAATATTAGCGTAACACAACATCGCATGAACAAATACTATGAAACATAACAACCCAAATTACTAGAATTATACATAACACATAAGAATAACTCAAGAATGGTATACATGGGAAATTTACCATTTGACACCTACATCTCCTATACCTCCAATGGGTCACCTTATAACATGTACTAACAATATTAATATCATGATTAATGGTTGCACACATGCCTCAACATATGAAGACTCTTCAAGCATACTAGTTTACTACAAAATACTAAACACACAAATTTATCATAATTTTCTTATTATTACAAGATTGTAAAACCAGTGTCTACTCTACACAATTGCATTTATTCATGCATCTTAAACGCTATGGTTATTGATGATTAATTGCATGGTATTTATGTGTTTTACTTAGTTTCTTCATTACTATAAGAATAGGCCAACTTCAACAAATAAGAAAAGATAATTATTTTTATGATTAACTCTACTAGCTTTTATTCTATGTCTATACTATGTTTTTTCAAACTTGCAAAAAGAGGTTAAATAAATCTTAGATTCAAATAAGGTAAGGGGGTCACTACCTTTCCAATAATTACTAATGTTTCATTACAAGAGCACACATTAAGCTCCATCTTTAAAAGAAAATGTTAATCTACTCTTTAATGACAATCTTGATTACCTACGCGCTACATCCCCCTGCCAATGCGACCCCCTATGGACCCTATGCACTAAGTTTACCCAATGCGCTACCCTTTCCACCCTAAGTGCTATGTTGTGTCCCTCATGCGCTAACCTAAGGCCATGCGCTAACCTAAAAACTCCATGCTCTACCCTAAATTACAACCCTATGCGCTATGGAATTTTTCGTATGCGCTAACCTAAGACCCCTATGTGCCAAAATGTGAATACTGCATTTCAAAATTCAAAAACTAACCAAAAATGACCAAATTAAAAATCAAAAAGTGGTCAAATAGGTTGAATTACCAGTGGTCCATACGCAGTAGGCCTCTGATATCTCTGAATGCGCTCGAATCGATGCGTAGAATATGGAATAGGCATTTTGTCTTCTCTCCAAAAGTCTCTTTCTCCAAGGTCAACAAGCACAAATGAGACAAAACAATGCCGTTTTCCCCTTTTATAGGGTAAAATAAAATTAGGGTTAGGGAAATGAGCATGTAATTTGCTCGTGGTCTCCCTCATACCCTCGCACACATCCGTTATTGGCAGATGAATCAATTTAAACATTCCACCTAGCCAAAATATTGCACAGCAAACACAATTATCACATCAAATCAAATTTTCCAAAATTTTGATTCATCTCCCGAGGGTGCATTATCACCATCGATTATCAAATCTGGGGCATCACACATCAAATCTGGGGCACAACATGAAAAACCATAAAAACAACATTGATCATAAAATCACAATGACACATCATTTTCTTTGAAATAACATGTGCACACACGTCACTTCAAAGAGGGGCAAAATGTAGACGTATAAAAATGACCATATTCCTAAATGAATATTTCATGTTCATTTCTCTATTTAATTAAATCCAATTTAATTAAATAACCCACATTCCTCTATTTAATTAAGTAAAGTACTCAATTAAATTCACTAGGCCTCTTTTTACTATTTAATAGAATAAATCATTTTATTCAATTAAATCCCCCATCCACTTTTTAATTAAATTCAAATTTAATTAAAATAGTTATCCTAAATTGAATAAATCTAATTTATTTAATTTCCCCAATTGCAACCAAATTGAATTAAATTCATTTTATTCAATTAAATCCTATTATCCCTTCATCCACTTGCAAAATCCTACACCTCCCACTTGCATCCTAACCCTCTTCCTAATTTCTTCTAGAATCCATCTAATCCTAATCAATTAACCCATAAACCCATTCATTATCCCCTTTCCCTAAATTTGAGGAGGTCACTTCTCAAATTTGGAGTAAAGTCTTCTAAAAACATTAAAGCCTTTATCCATAACTTGTTGAATGCCCCCAAATTTGGAAGGACTCTTACAAATTTGTCCCCAAAGTCTTCATAACCATTAATGGTTAACTCAACCCTCTAGCATGGTTAAAGAATTTCCCTAAACTCAACCTCCATGTAACCCAAGGGTCTCATCAAGCATTTATTGCTTTGACCATGGTTATACTTAAACCTTTGCACAAGAATTTATCTTTTGGATAAAAGCTTTATCCAATGGGTAATCTTAACTTAACCTTAACCCTTAACCCCTAGGGTAACCATGAGGTCTTCTCAAGCATTTAATGCTTCTTACATCTCCTTTCAACCAACCTTATGTTGACAATTGTCAAAATTTCATTGGTGCCAATTGTAAACATGGATTCCCAACTTTCAAACTCAACCCTTGATTAAATCTTTCAATCCTAGCCATCCATTGCCCTATTTTTGCTATAAATAGAGCTCTCATTCCTCCATTTTCATCATCCAAGTCTTTAGCATCACACTTATACTAAAATCCATCCAAGCTTTAATATATCATTTTGTGCTCATCATTTAGCCTCTCTTTTCAATAGGAATTAATCTAAATATGCATGTTTAGAGTATTTTCTTTATCATTTAGCTTAATCATAGACCAGTATAGCATGCTAGGATAGTCTTGTTACTAATCTTGTCATCTTATAAACTAGTTTATTACATTTATAGGATCATGCATAGCTTAGGATGTATTTCATCTTAAAATCAACAAAAGCATCCCTCGTTATTGCATTTGTCATCCCTAAACCACTTTGCTTAGTGATCTGAGAGCAAAGACATTGGTTTGAGGGACCTTGTGAGATAGAGAACCATGGAACCATCCTTGTGAAGTTGAGCCATACTTCATGACTCCATAGCTTGCACCAAGAAGTCATGTGGGTGTGTGAGCAAGGCTCTCTAGGACTCCATTTTTCACATATTGAGTTCTATCGACCCCCTTTTCCCGCATACATTTTTGGCGCCCACCATGGGGCCCGACCCCATATATCAAATCAGTTTTTAAATTTAACCTCTTTTGCAAGTACGCGAGAAACATGAATCAGCACATGGGAAGCATTCCCTAGCGCATCTGGTTAACAGCCTAGCGCATCCTACTTACTGTTCAGCATGTTGGGTCCATCATATAGTGCGTGAAGCCTTTAAATTAGGGCATCATCCCACTAATATTTTCTTGTAGGTCTCAGCACGGGAGAAAAATAGTACGGCACATCCGGAAACCAGTTTAGCGCTTTTGGAAAATAGCTTAGCGCATCGGGTCTATTTGATAGCGCATCTCACCCATTCTATAGCGCGTACAGTTTGTCCTGTAGCGCATCACCGATAGAAAACAAAATAAAATAAAATTGTAACCGAACTTAAAAGTTAGACGTGTAGAAGTCCACCAGATCCAAAATCTTTCTAACTATTTTGAGTTGATGTTTTGCAGGATTTCTAACATCTTATTGCAGGGATGAGCTTAGTTATTTGTAGAGTTATACATAATTTGGATTTTTACTAACTTAGTTAAGTTAGTTAAAAAAAAAAATTTTAAATAACTCTTGTTAAATAAAATCGAACTCACCTTATTTGGGATGTAAAATGAACCACAACAATAATTTTTCTTGCTTTTCTAGGAGAGAAAATTCTCAATTTGGATTATAAAAAGAACAAAACAATATTTCCTTTTGCAAAGATAGCTTTAAAAAGGACCTCACCATCCTTTGGTGTTTAAAAGGATTCACTTCATTTTACAAAGTAAAAGAACCTCATCTTCATTTTGTGCAAGGCAAAGAGGGAAAGTTTTCCCCTATTGACTTTAATTTTGTTGACCAAAATCACGATTTACTTTTGTTGACCAGGCTTGTTTTACAAAAGTTTTGGAAATACACACTTTGCTATAAAGGGTTAAAAATAACATCATGTTTTTTGGAGCAACATCTCCAAGTAGAAGTTAGCAAATCATTGTCTTGAAGGCTAAAAAGAACCTTGTTTGCCTTGTCTCGAAAGTGGAAGGAATATGCTCTCCCCTTAATTGGGTGATCAAAAATCCAGATCACTCTTAAAGCTTTATGTATTTCAAGCAATAAATCCTTTAGCAGGTCTGCCTTCTCGAGGAGTTGAAATCAACTCTTAAAGCCATTTATGGCCGGTGTGAAGGGAATGACCTAAGTGGGAAATGGCTTTGACGCCAAGTGTTCCAACCCACTATAATCGAAAGTGGAAAGAGACGAAAGTCCTTTTCAATGGTTGCGCGTAGTGATTAGTCTCCCCCCAGTATCCTTGAGATACGTAAAGCCTTTGTTCTAAAGGTTGGGAAGCCTCCTGAGGAAGTTTATCACTGACGGCCGAACAGGAAGCCTGATTATGAACCATAGAAATAGAAACCTTGAGCCGAATCACTAACCACACATTTGTAATATCATAGTGCAAGGGTGGGGAAGAATCCGCCCCCAAGATCACTCACCATATATCTCCCAAGATAACTACTCAATTGTGAAGCAATTCACTTTGAGTTAATTTCTAGCAAAAGGCAAAAAAATGGGCGCCCTTTAGGGGGTGACATGGCTGTTTGTGCTGACGGAGTATCGAGACTAGTGGGCTATGATGTTACTTATGACCTTTAAATAAAGAGTCTTCTTGAAGTGTATTATTTGTATCCAAACCTGTTAAAACATTGGGGATTTGAACACATCCTCACAGAACATACACTTTTTGTTAGATTAAGCAAAATGGTTGTCTCTTTGGTGCTATGTTTACATTTATTACTTCAGAAAATCATCCATCAAAACTAAAAAACTCATAACAAAAACCCAAAAATTGCAAAAAAAAACCAAAGGAAAATATCAGGACAGTCTAATGCATGAGAGCAACTTCTTAGCACGTGTGGTACATTTGTTAGCACATTAGAACATCAAGTTAGCATGTCCAGTTGAAATAGTAGCTTTCTACCAAAATTTCAAAATAGCATTAAACAGTCAGCACATCTAGAAAACAGCCTAGCATGTTGAAACATCAGCTTAGCGTGTAGGAGTCAAACAATAGCGCGTAAGGTTTAACAGTTAGCGTGTAGCAGACACATATTAGCACATAACTTTTTGAGCAAAACAGGAAACAAATTTTAGCAGTATAAAATAGTCAGCGCATGGCCAGGGGCAACTTAGCGCATGTGGTCTTTTACTTAGCACATGAAGAAATTTTTGTAGCGCATCTTGTCTCTATTTTAGCACGTGACCAAACCTAGAAAAACAAGGGGCAAAATAGTGAAGAATTTTGAAAACTTAGAAGACATTTTTAGAAACCTTTGTTCATCAACTTTATCTTCATCAAACCAGAATATCAAAAACAAAGCTTTAAAAACTATTTCTTGAGCAAATTTGTGTCAAACAAAAGTTGTAAAAATCTAACACTGGTTGTGTGGTAAAACATATCTATCTTATCAAAATTAGAAAACATCATCGCAAGTGACAAATAGGTCCTTTATCATCTCGTGGATTTTATCTCAAAAACACTTGTTTAAAACCTCAAGTTGTCAAATCAAGTTTCCATATCGGGAGACTTTATCCATATCATTTGACACGCTTTGTCGTGAGGGGGCATCTAAACCCTCACTTTGATAAAGTAAAACTTGAGTTTTCAAAGCAAGATCAACTGAATCCAAAACAAATTCAAAGGAAACCATTGATCATTTATGCATGACTAATCCCCATATTCTGAGAAGAAAGAATATTTATCGTAACACCACGTTGAAGAAACAACAACCAAGTTTTTCCAAATTTATCAAAAGAAATAAATATTTATACATCAATCATCAACTCTTCAAATCTCATCGAACATTCCTTCATCACGTCAAACTTTATATCCAAAACAAATCCAACGAATTTGAGAAAGAGCCTTTAAAGACTAGGGAATATTGTCAAAAATCCGTATTTAATCAAATCATAAACTGTGGAGGAAAGATCAATCCGGCATTCTTGCTCGACGAGTGCATCACTTACAACACACCCTGATTTGAACCACCAACTCCCGAACAACATATCGAAGAGAATTTTGTCCCCTTCGTCACAGAAAGTTTCTACTAAAATTCCTATTACTCACTCTCAACAAAACAAACAAAGTGAGGAACAAGAAAAATCTAGTACGAATCGGAGGTTATCAAATCCTTTTGAAGGTCCACATCTAGAGGATACTGAAATTTCTGAGGAACTTCTTCAAGAATGCCAAGAAAGTGCTTCATTCCAAAAACTTGTGGAAAGACTCATGGAAAATGACAAGGAAAAGTACTTGCTCATGCTCACAACCAAAGGGGTCAAACTCCCTGAAGACTTTGACACGGACATGTTTAGAACGAGACCTCAACATTACAAATATCAAGAACAACAACGAGAAGGGGAAGCACGCAACCTGGAATAGGACATCCTTGAGAAAAACATATCGGAATAACATACACCAGGGCAAAACATCCCTGAGCAACACATCCCCGAGCAAAACATACCGTTCCATACACCATTTCAACCTAGGATTAATGCAAGGGAAGAACTCTTCCCTCAGAAAAACAATGCGCCTTTGGTTGCCCTTACTCAACAAATGCAAATGTTACAAAGACAAATGCAAGACATGCAACAAGGGACGACAGTGCAGTACTTATTAAACGAAATTTTTCCTTATCCCTTTGACAGAAGATTGCACATGATCCATTTTCCTCCAAACTCAGACGTACCTAAATTTGACAAGTACGATGGGAAAAGCGATCCCCATGATCATGTCAGAGAATTTTGTACCATGAGTCTTGAATTTGCTCATGATGACACCTATCTGATGAGGTTGTTCCCAAGAAGCTTGGGAGGACAAACAATGGAATGGTTATCCAAGATCACACCTCCTATCAAATCATTTGATGAATTGGTCAACAAATTCATAACACAATATTCCTATAACATTCAACATGCTATAACCATGCTAGACGTCTGCAACACCAAACAGAAAAACAATGAAACATTCATGATATTCCTTCAACGTTGGCGACGTATGGTTTCACGATATCCTTGAGACATTCTGGAAAAGGAGAAAATGGAAATTATCATCGACAACTTGAATGGCAAGATGAGTTACAGGCTCAAACTCCAATGCATACTGTCTTTCGCTAAACTAATTGAAAATGACATTCAAGTAGAAGAAGCATGTGTCAAAAAGGGAATGCTCAAATTCTTCAAAGAAGGAACAAGTTCATCAAACTACAATAACCAAAACAACAACAACTTAGACAAATCTAGATTTTGGACTCGAAACAAAAACGAAGGCGGTAATGAATCACATGATCCAAAATCTAAACAACTAGTGCTCGCATTATCCGAAAATCCTCAAGCTACAAAGAATCCTAAAGGTGCTAACCCAGATGCTAACACATACACACCGAATACCAATCGAGGTCAACCCAACACAAACAACACCAACGATACTCAAAACAAAGCCACAAATCGAGGACCTAATAACAATTCACGAGACAGCACCAACAATTTCCAAAAATGTGTCTTCACACCACTGGGACAATCACTGGAGTCAGCATTCAAAGAACTCCTGACAAACAAGATTATCTCTTTACCCGCAATTAGCAACTATGAACCCCAAATCAAACCACCTTGGTGGAATGACTCACACTTTTGTGATTTTCATCGCAACAAAGGTCATCGAACGAACGATTGCATGAGATTGAAAAACATTGTTCATGACATGATTGATCAAGGTGATTTAACGGTGGATGGCCTCAAAACAAATGGTGACCACAAGGCCTTTAAAAATCCTCTTGCAAACTACAACAAAGATGGAGCTTCAACCTCAAATGATACACGTGGAGCTCGTATCAATCACATATACAATAACACCATCAATCACATATCAGCTGAAGACCATCATGTAAACGTCATCACAATCTGAGACCAGCATAATCATGAATCTATCAATGTAACAACCAGAGCTCAGAAATCTATCTTGAAGGGCCACACAGCAACAACAACCACTACACCAAAAATCCAATATGATTTAGTCAGCCAACTACGCAAAACTCCTTCTCAAATATCTATACTAGAATTGCTGAAATTGTCACCAAAACACAAAGACATATTGGAACAAGTGCTATTGGAAACCAATGTACCTCAAGATCTAGATGCTAACAAATTACAAGCCATGGTCACTCATATGACAGGGCCTCATAATCTCACCTTCTCAGAGCATGATAATACTTCCTTAAGCCATCCACATAACACTCCTCTCCATATTGAAGTCATTGTCTATAAGCACCGAGTAAAAAGAGTATTGATAGATGGAGGAGCTGGACTTAATATATGTACCTTAAAACTTATTCGTGCATTAGGCTTCTCTGAGGAGTCTATTGATCCATGTAAAAAGATTACCTTAAAGGCATATGATGATGAGGAAAGATCATCTAAAGGAACTGTGATGTTACCCATTCAAGTTGGACCAGTGCAAAAGGATACTATGTGTCAGGTCTTAGACATAGACCTCACGTACAATATTTTATTAGGTCGACCTTGGATACATGAAATGCAAGCAATGCCTTCTACGTATTACTAGTGCGTCAAATTTCCCTATAACGGACAAGAGGTCTCTATATCTGTTGATCACAATCCATTTCAACATTGTAATGCAATGGGGGCAGCCCAGGACAGTTTGGTTCCCCATAATAGGGAAAAATAGAAATCCTCAACATTAGATCTACAGAAGGCAAAGTTCGAATCATTACTTGGAGATTTCAAGTAGAAAATGCAAATAAGAGAACAAGGTATGGGAGAATACTCTTTGGAACCCATGTGTTTGGCCAACTTACCAACATCACCCAGATCTCATGGATTACCTACAACATCAACATATTAGGTAACTCAGCCCATCACCAAATTTGATGGTACCTTCATCCAACTAGGCACTCTAGCACATGAATCAAAAGAAAAGGACATTCTTAGCTGGTTATACAAAGATGAGGAAGAAGATAATAGAGCAGCTGCTCTGGACATAGTTCTACCAACACACCTATATGGAAAGGGCTACTTAATCATGCAACAAATGGGATATGATGGTAAAGGACCTATTGGAAAATGCAAAGAAGGAGTCACTGAACCAATAGACCTTCCTTCACAACTTAGTAGAGACAAAATAGGATTGGGCTATAAACTCACTTTCCTATTAAGAAACATACCACGCATAAATTCAAAACCTCAATGGAAAGCAAAGAAGAAGTACAGAGAAGAATCCTGGCAGGAAGCACTATTTGAGTCAGCAGAAACAATCCGCAAGGCACCCAAACGTCAAGAATAGAAGCAACATCAGGAAAAGCTCCTCATTCATAAGAAGGCCATATCTATAGTAGTAGCTCATATTCAAACACCAATATCTAAAAAACAAACAGAATCATCTCGTGATACCGTTATTCCTCCCCAAGGAGGCACAGTATATGAGAAAATACAAAAGGTAGAAGCAGGATCCAACACAGAATCAAAGAAAACTATCAAACTGGTATCCATCATCCAAGATCTATTTTCACCATACAACATACCTGTTTATAGCATTGATAAAATCTGGGATGATACCTCAGAGACTGATTCCAATGAATATGAATGGGGCAGCTGTTCTAATATTCCTACTGATATTACAGAAAATAGCAGTCATACACCCATTTCTGAAGAAGCATGCAGCACAGAATATCAACCTCTTGAATTTGGTCCACAAAATATCTATGATGCCATGCCAAACAAGCAGTGACATTACAAACAAGTCTATACGGAGAATGATACCATCGAAGACCTCGACGAAATCCTTGACTTCTTTAAAACCAAAACCAATCACGATGAAACCTCTGTCTTGACACTTACAGTAGCAGAACTTGATCCACCAAACAATTCCTTACCACTTGTCTTTCCCAGCCTCATTGACTGGGATGAACCCGAAATACATGATATACCAATTTTCCCATATGATGAATCTATTATCCACTACCTATGTACCGTTAACCCGGAAACAGGCTCTACCAATGAACAAAGTAATGATGTCTACAAACCAGGGAGTGCCAAGTCTCTCAGTCACAAAAATGAACCAAATAAAAGATCTGATGCTGAAAACCAGTCAATGGCAGCTCTAGATCACAAAAAAGTAAAAATAAAGGACGCATCTGAGGGTGAAAACCTTTTTAAGGCACCTAAGGATGGGAGACTTGACACTCTTCCTAAACATTTTCATGAGCAATCACCCATATTGATTGAGCCCACTCAATCAATCAACATTGGTACTACAGAAGCAGCCAAAAACATAGACCTGGCAGAATCTCTGACAGAGGAGGAAAGATCAGCATTTCTCATCTTTTTTAAAGAAAAGAAAATTAACTTTGCTTGGTCATATGTAGATATGCCTGGAATTGATCCACACTTGATCATGCATCACTTGTCCATCTCTCTAGGAGTTAAGCCAGTCAAGCAAAAACTACGAAAAATGAATCCACAGGTGGCACTCATGGTCAAGGTTGAACTAAAGAAACTATTAGATGTTGGATTCATTCGACCCATCGACTATGTAGAATGGATTTCCAACATAGTACCGGTATCAAAACCAGACGGTAGTATCAGAATCTACACTAATTTCAGAGATGTCAACAAAACCTATCCAAAGAACAACTTTCCTCTGCCCAGTATCGACATAATTGTAGACCTCACAGTGGGCCATGCAATGCTCTCACTAATGGATGGTTTTTCAAGCTATAATCAAATAAAAATAGCCCCAGAGGATCAAGATAAAACAACGTTTACCTATCCTTGGGGAACATACTATTGGAATGTTATGCCTTTTGGCTTAAAGAATGTAGCAGCTACTTATCAATGAGCAATGACAACAATCTTTCATGACATGATGCATACCTTCATGGAAGACTATGTGGATGATTTACTAGCTAAATCCTTCACTAGAGCAGAACACCTCAGCATCCTAACAAAGATCTTTGATCAATTGGAGAAATTCCAAGTCAGGCTTAACCCTAAGAAGTGTGTCTTTGGGGTTACATCAGGCAAGTTACTAGGCTACATAGTCTCAGCTAAAGGTATTGAAGTGGATCCAGCAAAGATACAAGCCATTATGGAGATGCCACCACCAAAGAATATTAGTCAGCTCAGATCTCTACAAGGACGACTCCAATCAATCAGGCGATTCATCGCTCAACTAGCTGATAAAAGTCTACCATTCAATCATTTGCTAACATAAGAATGTACCTTTTAGATGGGAAGCCAAGTGTGCAGAATCTTTTTATCAAATAAAACAGTATCTGATGAACCCACTAGTTCTAGTACCACCAATAGCAGGAAAGTCACTCATTTTATACATTTCAACAACAGATATATCACTGGGGGCACTATTGGCAAAAGAAGATCAACAAGGAAAAGAACGAGCCATATACTACATCAGCAGGACATTGAATGGCTATGAACTCAACTATACATTCATTGAGAAGGTTTGTCTAACAGTAGTCTTCGCTTCTCAAAAGTTCCAACATTATATGCTAGCACACACCATTAAGCTAGTGGCAAAAATTGATCCTCTCAAATATCTACTTAGCAAGGCAGCTCTTACAGGCTGATTGGCTAAATGGGTCATGATTCTCAGTGAATTTGACATCCACTACACAGAACGAAGAGCTATCAAAGGACAAGCAATTGCAGATCAACTAGCTGAAGTGCCACTACTAGGCAAGCAAACTATGGAGATTGAATTTCCGAATAGGGACGTTCTTGCTATTTCTACCACACAATGGACCCTATACTTTGATGGATCCTACAGACAACATGGTTCAGGTGTTGGCATTCTATTTATCACTCCTAAAGGACACACTATACCAAGATCATATCGGCTTATGTTCCCATGCACAAATAATGTGGTTGAATATGAGGCATTGGTTATAGGCATCAAAATGGTCGTAGAATGGAAAATCACAGAGTTAATGGTCTATGGAGATTCACAACTAGTCATCAATCAAATCAACAACGACTATCAAACAAAGGATGACAAGCTACTACCCTACAAGTGAATGGTGGATGACTTCAAATAGTATTTTGTACACATCACCTTCGAGAAAATACCAAGGTTGAAAAACAAATTAGCTGATGCAATGGCTACTATCGCTTCATTACTACAAATTCTAGAACAACAAAGTCGTTACGAGTTCCTAGTAGAGCAACTGTTCTCCCCAACCTATAACCACTTTGAATCCCATGTTATCTATGCCTTAACTGGTTTGGATTCCTCTTTATATGGACCCATATATGATTATCTAAAGAACAACATCCTACCCATTGACCAATCCCGTAACCAAAAATGTAATTTTATCCGACAAGCCACCCGTTATACCCTTACCGCTGATACTTTGTACTGTTGAGGTCTAGATGGTACTCTTCTTCGTTGTCTTGATCGCAATGAATCTGACTCTGCCTTACACGAGCTTCATGAAGGTATTTGTGGCATACATTCAAGTGGGACTACTCTTGCTAAAAAGCTTCTAAGGATGGGATACTACTAGCCTACAATGGAAAAAGATTCTTACCACTTCACCAAGAAGTGTCCTAAATGCCAAATCCATGGCAATCTGATACATGCACCAGCACAGGAACTGTAGCCATTTACAACATCCTGGCCCTTTTGCTAGTGGGGACTCGACTTGGTCGGCAAAATTCATCCTTCATCTTCACATGGACACAAGTTCATTATAACTGCAATAGAATACTTTACCAAGTGGATAGAAGCAGTCCCCATGACCACAGTAACTGGAAAATAAATTGCCTCTTTTATCCTGAACTATCTAATCTGTAGATATGGTATTCCAAGTTCCATCATCACCGATAACGAATGACCGTTCAAAAACCAAGATGTCTGAGAACTATGTGAACAATTCAAAATCCAACATCGGTTCTCTACGCGATACTACCCCCAGGGGAATGATCAAGCAGAAGCATCCAGCAAGACAATACTGAAAATCTTAAAGAAAACAGTGAATGATGCAGGCAAAGATTGGCATGTACAACTCAATCCAGCACTTTGGGCATATAGAACTAGCATCCTTACACCTACAGGAGCAACACCTTTCTCCTTGGTCTATGGATCAGAAGCTATTTCACCACTAGAGGTAGAAATTCCATCTCTCAGAGTCTCTCTAAAAGGCTTAATCCCAAATGAAGAGTATCGAGTCAACTGACTGCAAGAAATGGAACTATTAGATGAAAGACGTTAGCATGCTTACACTCATCTCAAAGCATATCAGCAACGCATGTGCAGAAGCTACAATCACAAGGTCATCCCTTGAAACTTCAAAGTTGGTGACCTAGTCCTCAAAGAAAATCCAAGAAATCAGCAAGATCGAGAAAAGAAAGGGAAATTTGAACCTAACTGGTTGGGTCCCTATGTCATCATATCAGTCTATGGATTAGATTCTTATCAGCTTACAACTTCAGAAGGAGATGTGCTCGACGAACGAACTAACAGCATTCATCTAAAGAAATACTACACTTGAGTAGTCTAATGCACGGAAGAAGTCAAAAACAAAAAAAAATGAAAAATCAAGAAAAAGCAAATAAAAAGGTACAAATAAAAGCAACTAGTGAAAACCTGGTAACAGGCGCTATTGTGAAAGGACAGCTCCTTTATCTATATCCACATCCTTATCTCTGTAGTAAAAAAGCCATCGGCCATCACCCAACACTTAGCAAATATCCATTCAGGACATACTTAGCGTAGTCACTATCCTGGTTTATCCCTATATTCTTTCACCACATCTCACCATGGCTTGGTAATCACTATACATATCCACATCATGAGACACACTTAGCTAGGGGCAATAATCATCAAAACTTGTAGCATGTTCAAACCATCAAGACTATTTACAAAACTTAGAACACCACATCCAGCAACCAAAAACTTACTAAATCACGGAACAAAACATTGAATCGCTAAAACAAGAATCACAAAAACACTACGATGGATGATTTTCTGAAGTACTAAATGTTACATTTTGCATAAAGTCTATTTTTTCATTTGAACCTTTTAAATTATTGGATTCTCTACATTTTCTCAACAATGCTTCCAAGCTAGAGATCATCGGGAAACTCCAATATTTTCTTAGTCTTCTGTCTGGGAGGCGATCACTTGTACTGTGTAAATACTTGTCTCGAGATGTGATACAACAAATACCACTGAAGACATGATTCCACTTTATGCATACAAATGGTTTACTCTTGTCTGTTTATACGCAATCCGCACTCTAGTCATCTTGGTTCAATTATACTTTTATGCTTGTGCTATCTTGCAAAATCAAAAATCATGTAAATTTTTCTCAGGTTATTATGGTTCAATTATACCATTGTGCTTGTATAAATTTTCAACATATCCCAAACAAATCAATGCTCAATGATGATACATATATCGAAAGCAAATAAACATGTAGTTATATCGGATGACAAATGCAGAATGAGGATGCTCCAAAAACAAGTAGTTGCATATCATTTTACAATTAGTTACATATCATTTTACAATTGGTTGCATATAAAATCATACATCTCATTTTCAAGATACATCTCACATCTCATAAACATCATACATTTACATCATGCATTTCACTTCATCATATCATCTATCTAAACATTGCATCATCATAAAATAAAGTAAACGCATCTAGAACATGCATCCATAACACATCACATGATCAAAGAAAATGGTGTCATATATATATATATATCAAAAATGATCAAAATGTACAAATATGTGTCATGTTTGTGCCTCGTACAATAAAAACAATGATCCAAAATACAATAGAGACATCGTCTCTCAAGTATGACTATCTCCTGAGGGGGATGGTCTCGCCGCTAATGTCCCAGCCCCTGGATCTCTAGGAGGATCCTATCTCGAAGGCCCTGTCACACCTTTGCTCTTTGACTGTGACCTAGTCTCTCGAGATCGACTCGATCTCGACTGCATAAATCTCTACGCTCCCTGGGCACCGTATCCTCATAGTGACACCGATAGTACTCTGCCTCCTTGACTCTCAAGGACAGCTCTCTCATGATGTCCCTCATCGGACCACCTGCTACTACTCTCTGCACACTCCCTGCCAGCTCCTCCGCTCAACCCCATCGCTCTATCTCAGTATCGCGCTCTAGGGTCAGCTAGGTAATCTGACGTTGCTACGTCAACAGCTGTGCCTGTGGTTGTTGTATTATCAACTACAGAGTCCTGATCTAGGTGTCCTCCACATGCATCGGGATCTAGACCCGTAGGGGCACCTGTGAAGGGGTACCCCCTATCCCTCTACCTATCCTTGGTGCTCGTAGAGGTAACTCATCAGTCCTCCTCCTCTGCACTGGTTGTCTCCACTCATCAGTCCCTCCCACCACTGCTATCACCTCTCCCACTCTCCCCTCCTCCCCTACTCCGATCCCCAACCCTCCTCTCCCTCTATCCATCACAGCTCGTCGAACTACTCTCTCCGCCCGCACTCCCCTATCACCCCCATCTCTATCTTTGCCTCCTCTCCTCCCCCGATATCCTCTCCCTCATCATCCTTCTCCACCTCCATCATCTCCCTCATCACCATCTCCCCCTACCTCATCCTTGTCATCATCGAAGGCAGGTCGCATCTCCTTAGGATATGATATCCTAGCCACGACACGAGCTGTGAACGAACCAGCAAACTCATGTGTCATCCCAGCATCTAATATCTCAGGAGCATAGTCCCATATCTGGCTCGCTAAGCTGGAAAACTCCTCTACAGCCGCTCCACTATCAATAGTCGGACCCCAATCCGGTATATCCTATCTCCGACACGCATACAAGTAGGTCCCTCGTGGTATCCCCTACTGCCGACCATACTGCCGCAAAACTCTGCCAACCAGAAATCTATCGATCACAAAGGGCGTCTGCCCTATCAAAAACTGACTCATAAACACATATGGCATCTCCAACCCATCCTTGGCCCATACCTCACAATCTGTATACGATCGCCAGATGACAGTATCGATGTCATCCAATACCCTCCTCCAGTGCTCAAGTTTGCCCAGCTTTCGCTGGACAACTAACCCCCTATATCCATATGCATATGCCCGCCCAGCAAGCCTGTCTCTATCCACCAGTGGCCTAGCTGCTGGAATGTGCTCCCAACACCATACCTATAGAAGTGTCATGCCAGCTAACAAACTATCGTAACCCAGGTATCCCACCTCATGTAAGTCCCTGTACAAATGGGCTAGCATAGCCGATCCCCATGCGAACCTACGGCCCTGTGTCACCATCTCCTCAAGCACCAATCCCCAACCTACGGAAAATCCCTTCGACCTACAGTCGGGACATAGGAATCCACCTATTAAACCTGCTAGTACTGACGGAAGAGGCGCATAGTCCAAATCCAAGAACTCCTGCCAAGGGATCTCATATCCACACACTGTCTCATCATGAAATATGCGATGCAGTGCCTCTATCCCACCCTCCTCTGTCTGCTCATAAGGCAATAATGCACCTGCTACGGGAATCCGCAATATCCTGTAACAGTCCTCAGGAGTCACCATCATCTCACCTGTGGCAAAGTGGAAGGTGTTCATATCATAATGCCATCTCTCTACGAGCGCTGTGAGTAAACCCCGGTTCACAGTAAACTGAGGCATATCTAATAAAGACGATAGAACATATCTCTCAATAATATCTAAGTCAGCCTGTGCCAACCGTGGTATCAATGCCCATGGTCTGTGGAACTCCTCGCATGACTGAACCACTCCCAATCGCTCCTGTCAAAAAGTAAAACAAGTCTAATATCAGTTTCCTCATCAAAAAAAAGATATCAAAATCAAAATCACATCAAAAACTTGAAACATTTTGCAAATCTAATCAAGTTCCACATCATATCATTCCATATCAACTTGTAACACAACTCAAGTTTTCAAAAACCATATCAAAACTTGTAACACAACTCAAGTCTCCACATCACATAAACTTGTAAAATAATTCAAGTTTCCCACCCATATCAACTTGTAAAACAACTCAAGTTTCCAACCCATATCAACTTGTAACACAACTCAAATTCCACAGTCATATCAGCTTGTAACACAATTCAAGCTCCACACATATTAACTTGAAACAATGCAAATCAAATCAAGTTTAGATCACAAACACATTAATATCTACATAAATAACTTGAATATCTGCAAATCAAACCAAGTTATATCAGTACTCATATTGGACAAACTATCAAAAACATGACAACCAACATAGCCAATGACAAAAATCCACCTCCCCAGGCAAAACTGATCTTATTCTATGTAATTTTCTACATTTACAAATCATCCTATCTTGTAAAACCTACTACATGCGCTAATTAAATTTGGCTACGCGCTAAACCATATCCATGCGCTACCCTGTTTTCTCCACGCGCTATCCTATCTACCCTATGCACTAGACTAACTCTACGTGCTACCCTTTTTTCTCCATGCGCCAACTAATATACCCTAAGCGCTAAACTTGATCCATGCACTAACCTATCCCACATTTGTGCTACCTATTTAACCTTATGCGCTAGGTCTAACCTATGCACTACATCCCCCTGCCCATGTGACCCCCTGTGGACCCTATGCGCTAGGTTTACCTGATGCGCTACCCTTTTCACCCTAAGTGCTACCCTGTGTCCCTCGTGCGCTAACCTAAAAACTCCATGCGCTACCCTAAATACTTTCGGACACTACCCTAAATTACAACCCTATGCACTACAGAATTTTTCGTATGCGCTAACCTAAGACCCCTATGCGCCAAAATGTGAAAACCGCATTTCAAAATTTAAAAATTGACCAAAAATGACCAAATTAAAAATCAAAAAGGGGTCAAACAGGTTGACTTACCGGTGGTCCATATGCGGCAGGCCTCCAATACCTTCGAACATGCTCGAATTGATGCGTAGAATATGGAATAGGCATTTTGTCTTCTCTCCAAAAGTCTCTTTCTCCAAGGTCAACAAGCACAAATGAGACACAACAATGCCCTTTTCCCCTTTTATAGGGTAAAATAAAATTAGGGTTAGGGAAATGAGCATGTAATTCGCTCGCGGTCTCCCTCATACCCTCACACACATCCATTATTGTGAGATGAATCAATTTAAACATTCCACCTAGCCAAAATATTGCACAACAAACACAATTATCACATCAAATCAAATTTTCCAAAATTTTGTTTCATCTCCCAAGGGGGCATTATCACCATCAATTATCAAATATGGGGCATCATACATCAAATCTGGGGCACGACATGAAAAGCCATAAAAACAACATTGATCATAAAATCGCAACGATGCATCATTTTCTTTGAAATAACATGTGCACACACGTCACTTCAAAGAGGGGCAAAATGTAGATGTATAAAAATGACCATATTCCTAAATGAATATTTTATGTTCATTTCTCTATTTAATTAAATCCAATTTAATAAAATAACCCACATTCCTCTATTTAATTAAGTAAATTACTCAATTAAATTCACTAGGCCTCTTTTTACCATTTAATAAAATAAATCATTTTATTCAATTAAATCCCCTATCCACTTTTTAATTAAATCCAAATTTAATTAAAATAGTTATCCTAAATTGAATAAATCTAATTTATTTAATTTCCCCAATTGCAACCAAATTGAATTAAATTCATTTTATTCAATTAAATCCTATTATCCCTTCATCCACTTGCAAAATCCTACACCTCCCACTTGCATCCTAACCCTCTTCCTAATTTCTTCTAGAATCCATCTAATCCTAACCAATTAACCCAAACCCATTCATTATCCCCTTTCCCTAAATTTGAGGAGGTCACTTCTCAAATTTGGAGTAAAGTCTTCTAAAAGCATTAAAGCCTTTATCCATTCAAAACTTGTTGAATGCCCCCAAATTTGGAAGGACTCTTACAAATTTGTCCCCAAAGTCTTCATAACCATTAATGGTTAACTCAACCCTCTAGCATGGTTAAAGAATTTCCCTAAACTCAACCTCCACGTAACCCAAGGGTCTCATCAAGCATTTATTGCTTTGACCATGGTTATCCTTAAACCTTTGCACAAGAATTTATCTTTTGGATAAAAGCTTTATCCAATGGGTAATCTTAACTTAACCTTAACCCTTAACCCCTAGGGTAACCATGAGGTCTTCTCAAGCATTTAATGCTTCGTACATCTCCTCTCAACCAACCTTATGTTGACAATTGTCAGCATTTCATTGGTGCCAATTGCAAACATGGATTCCCAACTTTCAAACTCAACCCTTGATTAAATCTTTCAATCCTGGCCATCCATTGCCCTATTTTTGCTATAAATAGAACTCTCATTCCTCCATTTTCATCATCCAAGTCTTTAGCATCACACTTATACTAAAATCCATCCAAGCTTTAATATATCATTTTGTGCTCATCATTTAGCCTCTCTTTTCAATAGGAATTAATCTAAATATGCATGTTTAGAGTATTTTATTTATCATTTAGCTTAATCATAGACCAGTATAGCATGCTAGGATAGTCTTGTTACTAATCTTGTCATCTTATAAACTAGTTTATTACATTTATAGGATCATGCATAGCTTAGGATGCATTTCATCTTAAAATCAACAAAAGCATCCCTCGTTCTTGCATTTGTCATCCCTACACCACTTTGCTCAGTGATCTGAGAGAAAAGACATTGGTTTGAGGGACCTTGTGAGATAGAGAACCATGGAACCATCCTTGGGAAGTTGAGCCATACTTCATGACTCCATAGCTTGCACCAAGAAGTCTTGTGGGTGTGTGAGCAAGGCTCTCTAGGACTCCATTTTTCACATATTGAGTTCTATTGACCCGTTTTTCCCACATACACCTATTACACAAAAATAAAATTGTCTTAAGATGATGTTGTTGACTTGGAACTTACTCCCTTAACTATTCCTTTTCCTAAGACAGTTCAAACAATATAGGGAGGTATTCTCTAGAACATAGGAGATGAGTTATATGTTCCCTACATGATACTCACTAACATCTAAAGAAATATCTTTATCTAAAATCAAAATAGCCTTTCCTTTATGTGTTCTAGGCTAGGATAAATAAGAGAACCAAAACTTATGGTCTATAACTACACTCTCTAGAGACAAGAACATAAAATTATACCACTCAATATGTCTACTAAGGTTGTACCTTTAGTTTTACATAATTATTTTGGATTAAGCTAATTTAAGTTAGAAATCACTTTTACCCTTTTGTAAAACAAGAACAATCTTCAACTATAAGGTGAAAATTTAATGGGGCATAAGTTCCTATTATATAATTACCCAATACTTTTTGTTTAATTTATCTAATCCATGGTCTATGAAGCATACACATTTTTCCCCAACTTGGTAACCAGGATTCATTTCTATTCCCAAAGTTTCCAGTGTTGAAACCTTGGGCTCTGTTACCTAATGTCATGCCTAGAATTTAACACATGTGAACATGACACATCTCCAAAAAAAAGTATGATTTTGGACTCAAACAATGTATTATTCAAATGAAGGTAAGATAAAACAAACTTCATCATAATATAAGATAAGGAGAGTGATACCATAGTCTCACTAAAACTAACAATTGTAATTATATTTCAATTAATAAAATTAGTCATTCAAGTACTTCTTGTTTTCCTAACAAATAAATCATTGTCTCTTTATGAAGACCTATATAATAATTTAAGTTACAATGTAATAGATATGAGAGATAAGAAAGAAGATAAGTGTTACACATTTGAGACCCCTCTCTAGAGATGACAATGTGATCTTTCTTTGAGAGAAGACCAAGTTGTTATGAGATTGAGTGTGTATTTTCACAAAGCTTGGTCATGATCTTGAGAGAAAGAGAGCCAAGAGTGATATTTCTTGCAAAATGAGTGAGAAAGAAGAGCTTTGTTGCTCAACATGGGTGAGAACGATTGTTTTGGACGTGTACAAGCCAAGAGACACACATCCACAAAAGATTGAGATAGAATATGCTCATTGAATTCAAGATATTCTTAGGATGTTTGTGCAACACACTATCATCTTACCAAATTAATCCCAAATTTGGATCAAAGGTTTCTAGTGCTACTTTGTCTTTAAGATTCATGATGCCAATATGATAGTCCCAGCCATGAATTTTTATCATAAATGCGTCAGAATAAATGCAAAAGTGTCATAAATGCACTAAGTACAATTTGTGACACTATAGGAAGCAACTTATGGATGGGTTGTGACTCCTTCCAACTAGAATATATCAAAGGTAAATCGTTTAAATGAGAGGAGGATATCAAAAGGGGATGAATATAAAGAGACTTACGGATTAAAACCCTTACTTCTATCAAATTATTGGATGAAAACCCATAAATTTTCTAGATATAAAGGAAAAACATTCAAGGAAACATGGAAGCAAATAGGAAGGAGAATCAAACTAGAAAATCTAGATAAGTCTATTTTTTAAATTATGTCAATGATAAAATCGATATTACAATAAAATTCACATTAATTTTTGGATAGAAGGAACTACGCATACATATATTCATATTAGGTATATAAAGATCAATACATATAAGATATATGAGTAACTTTACTCAAAAGGTTACTTAGAATGTTTTCATATAAGAATGTAACTTTACATATAAGAAAGCGGCCACTCAGAATGTGGACTACAAGGAAATTAAGGTTGCAGCTGAAAAGATGAGTACCCTGGAGGTGGAGGTGGCTGAAACCCTCAAGAGCATTATGTAGTTGGGTTGTTGGTTTTGTTTGTTTGTGGGTTTGGTCTCTCTGTTGGATTTTTGTTGCCTGTTTGGGCTTTTGCTATCTTTTTGGCTGTTGTTTGTAATGTTCTATACTTCGCAGCTTGTCTTGTTTTGGATACTTTTTAAATCTTTGATTCTAAATCTTTTAGAATCCTTTTTGTAAAGGGTTTTAGGGCCCCTTCAAAACCTGTTTTTACCATAATCCAAAACTTTACTCAAAAGGTTTTCTAGAGGATAAAACTTATCTCTAAATCAAGTAGATATGAACATCCCATCACATTAAAATTCATAATTTTTATTAAGTTATGTTTATAAATATAAGTACAGGTATAGGTTTTGAGTGAGAATTATTGTTGAAAGGAAAAACAAGAAATGTTATAGAATGGGACATTACACTATTTTTAGATTATTTTAGGTCATGTATTCATAAATACCATTTGATGGTCTCATGCATTGCTTCTTCTATGTATTGTTTGTTTGAGATAGACATTATATAGTGAGTTTTGTAGGTACTATTATGCTACTAGAATTTCTCCCAATCTCTTGTTGTGAATACTCCAAAAGAGCATGTCTCTAGACAATTGTATTGTAATAGTTGTTATTAATACTTTAGTTGGTTAATTAATTGGAGTGTGTTGTATTTATCCCACTAGTTATTTCATCATGTAGACCTATGCTATGATATATATTTTGTTGTGAATTTACCTTGTAAATGTAAAGATTTAATTTATTTCTACATACCTCTCCTCAAATATCATATTAATATTTTTTTTCAAATTCTTTATTCCTTTCACACCATTATAGTATAAATTTTTAGCTCAACTTTGCATGCACACTCTAGTAATTTATTAATATTGGCTGGGAACTAGGGTGACCCCTATAAAATGGTACACTACATTGGAATTTCTGTTTCCATATCCCCTTGCCTTAGGGATATGTGGACTTGGCTTTTCCAAAAGGTTGATAGAAAGATCACTAGGTTGCAAGGAGACTTATTATCTCTAGATGGCAGATTTCATATATGTCATTTAAAAATTCTTAAGCATCTGTTAGTATATATTTTACTTCTGCATGGATTTTTGGGGGTTCCTAGATTGAAAAAGAGATAAATTTGTTAAGAGAATTCCTTTAGTTCAATATAAAAGGAAAGATGAAAATGCATGTAGTTTCCTGGAAATGGTCATGTGGATCAAACTATATGGAGGTATGGGCCTTAGGTTTAAAAATCTAATAGATAAATCTTGTAGTTAAAAACATACTTCAAGCTTTGGAGGGAGTTGAACCATGAAAGACAGTAAAAAGATATAATATTAGCAATTTTTTTCTTAGAAATGAAAGTGACTAGAATGACAGTCACCCAAAATATTTATTATTTGGGAAAATTTCCTATAAATCCAATAAGGGCCATTATATTTCAACCATCTAGAGAGCTTGGAAATATGTCAAACATCTTCTCACATGGTTTGAAGTTATAACTAAAAGGATTGGCACCATTTAAAATTTTAGATATTTGTTATAAAAGTTTAATACAATAACAAACCCCTTTCTCTTTCTAGAGATTTTGTCATTGTTCAAATTTTTCAACAAATATACGACTTTAGGTACTTGTGTAGAAAAATACCATATTATTGTGTGATGGCTTCAGCACTAAATTTTCATCCCTAAAAGTCAATCAATTCAAGTGCTCATTTAATATATCTATTGACTTATGGTACAATAATTAGTGGAAAGATAGGTGCCTCTTGGAAAAATTCTCAACCAATAGCCTATATGATATGTTGACACATACCAACCGAGTCTTTCAATACCTTATCATCAAATAGAGAGTTCTTTTTATCTAAATTTTGGGAATCTTGACTAGACACTTTTTGTCACCATGGCTACAAACTAAAAATTCTTATTTAAGATAGTTATTTTATCTAAATAAACTACTTGTGAACTTTTTTAAACTAATGCCTTTAGATACTATGTTCTTGTGTGTTCCATTTGTATTGTTGAAGAAATTCATTTTCATCTTCTTCTTTTTTTAAATTTTCCTTTCATTAATAGTCTTTAGTCTATCTTCCTAATTATATATGGCAATTAAACTAAGGTTGATTGCATTGAATGACTTGATATTTTGTTAGTTCACATTGATTCTCAAATTTAATACTCTATATATAACTAACATAAATAAGTTAGAAGACTCCTTATTGATTCATAACGTGAAGGCATTTTCACCTTTGAGTGTATATAAAGAGCTAAAAACAATGAGTTATTTAAGGGTATTAGGAGACTCTTTATTAATACATAATGTGAAGTTATCTTCTCTTCTATTTGTTTGTAAGTTATAATACTTTTAAATATCTCAAATAATATATTTTATAAATTGATGAATGAAAAATCCATCACATTAAAAAAAAAAAAAACATTTAAAATGTATAAAATAATTAAAAATTTGTCAAAAACAAACAACCCTCCAACTATTATAAACTATGGAACAGATTCTCTCTAATGTGAATGCTTAGATTCTAAGTGAAGAAAAACAGACTGTTTAAACTTGCAGAATAAACCTATGGAATTGAGCTCTAATTTATCTTATTTTGATAAGGATGTTAATATTCCTTTAACTAAACATCTCTGTGATGCAAAGAATGAAGATGATGATAAAAGCGAAATTACCAAAGAAATTCACTACCATGATATCTATTCGCAAGACAAGAATATATCATGCTTTTTAACAGGCAGATCTGCTGTTGTAATAGTAACTTAGCTTTACTAAGTATAAATAGAAAGGCACAAAAGGTAAATGAGAAAATGGAAAAAAATGAAATAGAACTTTTGGCTGGATTGTATATATGTTTGTTTGAAACAGCTGTAGCTAAATAGATCAGAGAAGTTATACGCCACCTATGGTTTTCAATGTGGCCCACGCCTTAATTTTATAATTCCCCTCGCCAAACGCACGCAGAAATTTCAAATTTTATATCTCAACGTTACAATCAAAACTTTATGATTCTGTGCATTATTCTTCCAAAAGTTTCACAGTCGCCCTCGTGCAGCCACCCTCAAAAGTTCCACTTCACATCTGTAGATTCCTTATGTGGGAAAGGAATATATACCATGTTGCCAATTTCAATTCAATACACTCGTTATATATATATATATATATATATATATATATATATCTTCTTTTACTGATTTCATATCAAAGTTTTTTCTTTTAAAAAAAAACAGTGAATTCAAATATATTAAAAGTGTCAATGGGTTTTTGATTTATTGGTGAGGTTAGAAAAGTTTTGAATGATCGAGATCATTGTCTTTAATGACTAAAGAATGGTTATTCATGGATGCTTGACTTTTTACTTATGAAGTTTTAGCCTAACTTTTTAATTCTATTCATCTTATCTAAGAGACATATAAACTCAGAAGAGATTTAAATAAAGGCTTGTGCTCCTATATCAGGTAACTAATTTAGTTATCCAAGTCGCCATACATGCTCACGATCACCATCGCCCTATACAAGCACATGATCACAATGGCCTAACGGGGTTTGAACCTTAGTGCTCACAACAACAACAACGCCACTTAACCTACACACTATAAGAGGAACCAAAGTATAATTGAAAATGTCTTTTTCTAATTTAACTTTTTTAGAGCAGATGTGGGTATCCACTTTATTATGAAAGATTGGTGTATTTGTAGACTTTGCAACAATGAATTAGGATAAAAAATCTATTTTGTACTTTAGTGACTAATGCAATATGAAAACTATGATAAGATTTGCTTTTAGAAAATCACGACTCTGCAAAAAAATTAATTCATTATGAAGGTTAAAACAGGTGTGGCTGTCCTAATAAAAGATGATTAGACACAAAGTCATAAGAGTTTATGTGTGGGTTGAATTCTAATTCAGCTCTATTTGAAACGTAAGTGACAAAATGTTGACAATATTATGCATGCGCATAGAGTGTGATTGGTAGTTCATTTTAGTATCAACAAGTAGGCTAAGAAGTTGAATTCAAGCACTATCTTTTTGAACAATTAGAATAACGCCACTAGTTGTCAAAGTCTAAATTTTAAAGAATTATTGTACCACATTCCTTTATCTCAATAATTCACTTCTAATTAATTTCTTCAACTTCAATATTAAGATACATAAATACCGCACTATATATATATATTTTTTTTTTAGACTACAAGAATGGAGTATAGCACCCCCTATAAATTGCAGTGCGCTTGGTAAATTTTTTAAGTGACCGATGGTGCTGGTGGGACACGTCCTTCAATACCATGTGGGTTTGGGGGAAACTAGACCTCTTGACTTTGTGCTTTACTATTACATTGATCATATAAAATTTATACTTTTCTAAAATAATTAACATTTATTATGTGAGTTTTTTGGGTTCAATTGTATAGAACTATTTCAATTAATTTTACACAATTGAATCAACTATAAAAACTTCATAAGAATCATTAACATTTATAAAATAAAATCATTTATCTTCGAATTTATTTTTCCAAACTAACATAAACAAACTCTTAATTGTTCTCTGCGTAGAGATTAATAGAGCTTGTTATTATAAAATGGACAATCTCTACATTACATTGTTATCAAAGTTGAAGTGTCAAAATTATTTCATTGTTCAAATTTCTTTGAATTTAGTCTTTTCATTATATGTTTTTATTTATTACCGACAATAAAGTTAAAAGTGTGTTAGTCCAAGTCAAATCTCCTTTCCTTCAGTATAACCCGAAAAAAGGGGTTAAATTTAAACTCTTTATGAAACTACTTTGTTGTGTAAAACCTCCTACTTATTCTCACATAAACAGCAATGCACCACCGACACGTGTAGGTTGAACTCTCCGGAATAGACGGCGGAGGGGCACAGAGAACTTTTGACTTTCTGTACAAACTACCTCCTCTTGTTTTTAAAGGTTGTGTGTATCCCAATTTTGAAATGAACTTTCCTAAAATTTGCGACGCGGCAGAAAGATAAGACTTTTATCTTGAGCTTGAGTTTCAGATGTCGATGAATATATGTGAACAAGAATTTACCAGTGTTTCTGAGAGGGCTACTTGCAGTGCCCATGGAGAAGATTCAGCTTACTTTGCTGGTTGGGAGGAGTATAGAAGGAATCCATATGACTCACTGCTCAATCCCTCTGGGGTTATCCAGATGGGCCTTGCAGAGAATAGGGTAATGGAAAACATCCAAAATCATTTTGTTTAGTTTGCCAATTGTTTTAATTTGATATATGTAATATGATTCGAAATGTTGATGAGAAAAATCTTTGCATAGCTTAATCTAGAAAACTATTATTGATCTTCATGGACTGTGGAAACTACATAAATTTAATCGATATAAGCTTTCAAATTTTACGTTCAATGTTTATCACCAAAATGTATTTCTAACTTCAAAGGATTACTTATGGTAGAGATTGAACTTTGATGGTTCTCTAGGAGTAGATTGTTGTAAAATGGTTTGCATGATGATGAGATAGGAGTTAAATGTTTTCCTAAAGCACTGGAAGATGATTAGTATGGAGATTTTTCATGTGCTTGGATTAGCTTGCTTCAAACTGGTACTTCTTTCATTAATGTTTAAGGTGTTGTTCTCGTAGCTATCTTTTGATCTTTTGGAAGAGTGGTTAGTAAAGCATCCAGAAGCATCAGTTAATTTCCAACAAGATTTGTTCAAAGAATTGGCACTTTATCAGGATTACCATGGATTGCCAGCTTTCAAAAAGGTGACAGGATATTGGAAAGTTTAAATATATTTTAAGACACTTTTGACTAAGTGAGAAGTATACGTTTTACTAGCCTCGTCCCTTTAAGATTGTGGTTTAAAATGTATGATTCTTCTAATTGTGCCAAATGAAATGCTGCCAGAGAAAAGTGTTTCACCCTTTACCTATGTTTGAGCTTTTGAGCATGTTAATTGCAGGCTATGGCCAATTTCATGGAGGAACTTAGAGGGAACAAAGTGAAGTTTGAACCAGAAAGGATAGTAAACACTGCTGGAGCAACAGCAGCCAATGAGGTATTGATGTTCTGCCTTGCAGATCCTGGGGATGCCTTCTTAGTGCCTTCTCCATATTATGCAGGGTAAGGTTTCTTTTAGATCATTGAATATAATTTGAAATATCGATTGAAAAAACATAGACAGTTGAATCTAAAAGTTATACTATTTTTAGACATATGGTTCCACAGTTTGTATTATTGTACATTGCAGTTTCTGATTTTGACTCTGTCCTTTTTTCTTTGACATTTCGGATCAAACTCAATGATCCTTTGTCATAAAATGAGACGAGAGAAAAGAATTGTGAAAACACAATCAAAACAAGAAACCACAATGCCCAATTAAACTATTTATTTAAATTTCTATAACCCAAAGTGTTTTTAAGGTAGTCAGGAGTCTATAATATTTCTCTAAGCATTGTTTGACATTCATTATTTAAGGTTTTATGTACTAGTACCTGTTATTACTGTGTAATTGGGCATACTGTTTAAAGTTTTAAACATTACAACAAATTTGCTTCTTATGTTGTGGATTTAAATGTATTTGTTCTTACAAGTTGTTTCTATTGGTCTGGTGGATCTATGAAGCTGAGTTAGTATTTAAAGCCATGATTCATATCTCTGAGACAACTGTCACACGGTGTTTTTCTAAGGCATTTCTTTCCCTGCAGCTTTGATAGAGATTTGAGGTGGCGCACTGGTGTAGAGATTGTGCCGATTCACTGTTACAGCTCCAACAATTTTCAAATCACCAAATCTGCAGTGGAATCAGCATTCAAAGAAGCCCAAAAGAGAAAGATGAATGTGAAGGGAATTCTCATAACAAACCCATGCAACCCACTGGGGACAACATCAAGTGCTGAGATATTAAAAATGTTGTTAGAGTTTTCCATGAAGAAGAAAATACATCTAGTATGTGATGAGATCTATTCAGGATCAGTGTTCTCTTCTCCACACTTTTACAGTATTGCGGAAATAGTGGCAAAACAACACTACATGGCAGACAATGTGCATATAGTGTATAGCTTGTCTAAGGACCTGGGTCTCCCAGGCTTCAGAGTTGGTGCCATATATTCCTATAACAATAGTGTAGTGACTGCAGCCAGAAGAATGTCCAGCTTTTGCATGGTGTCTTCTCAGGCACAGCATTTATTGTCCATTATGCTCTCAGATTCAAACTTTATAAAGTATTATATACAAGAGAACAAGAAGAGATTGAAAGAGAGACACAATCTGCTTGTCTCAGGGCTTGCTCAAGCAGGAATTGAACAGCTGGATGGAAACTCGGGTCTTTTCTGCTGGGTTAACATGAGGCATCTGCTTCCATCACATGACCTAGAAGGTGAGTTAAAATTATGGAAAAGTATATTGGAGGAGGCCAGATTGAATATATCCCCTGGGTCTTCTTTCAACTGCATGGAGCCAGGCTGGTTTAGAGTCTGCTTTGCTGATATGAACATGTCCACCATGGAAGTAGCATTGCAGAGATTGCAGAGATTTGCCAAGGAATACAAAATCATTGCGAATGCCAAATTGTAACAGACTTTCAGCTTAAAGAAGGGTGCTGGTGCTGTAATATGACAGTTAAAAGATTAGATGTAAACAGCACAGTCTAAACTTTGACTTGTTTATTAAATATTATATAAAAAAAATTTGTATATAATTATCGAAAATGCTCATTCTTTCAGTTATCCACCTCTTAATAAAAATTGTTACCCACCTCTCAATAAAAATTATTGTAAAAATTTAGACTTGAGAAATGAGAGTTCTGTAATCTAAAATATTGATTCAAAAATTTTAAACATAATTTAATTTAAAAACAGCATTATCTTTTGATATTATAGATTGCGAAAAACTCTTTTCACTGAATTTACTTCATTAAAGTTTAGATAAACTTTGTTTGAGAGAAGATCTTTTCAACAATGTTTTGCCTTGCCAAGCCTGCATGGTGCAATTTTATTTGACTAATACTGTTATTTTGGATAGAAATTCTGTGCTATAAAGTTTTGGCTTGGCTTTCTGTACATCATGTGAAGTAATATTTCATTTCACTTCAAAACTATTTTATGTCAAATGATATTTTATTTTGTTGGGAAGAATCTGTCAAAGATCACATCTTGTTAAATACAAAAATATTAAGGAATAGTGAATTGAAAAACTATTTTAATTTTTTTTTGCGAAGAATCTATCAAAGATAAGATCGTTAAATAAAAAATATTAAAAAATAGTGAATTGAGTTCAGTTAAATCTTTAAAACGAGGCCAATCACAGGAATCGAACCACTAGGTTAGATCTGCCCCAATTGGCAGTCTCTACCAATAGTCATTCCATTCCAAAACAGAATGGTTCTGTCCTAAAGCTGAATTTATATACTTTTAGTTATTAGTTTGTCAGTTCGCAAACTATTAAAAAGGATGTCAAAGTCATGCATTGTAAGAAACATTAAACTTTTGAAAAACGGGGGTATTTTTTACTTATTTATTGAAAACGATAAAAATAAGATATGTAATTAAAATTATGTTAAAATGAATTTTACAAAATAAATGCTGCTCTACTATTAACTTCATCAGTTAGGAATGCATGAAATCTATTTAATAAAAAATTATCTCATATTATTTATACATTTGTTTTGTTATTTAATATCAGAAGACAAGTTTATGTTGATATCTTTTCAATTAGGTGGTACCTACTTTGTCAAAGTTGTCCACGCATGATCCTGACACCATCTTTTATGTTATATTTATCCAACAAACTTAGCAAAGCAGTCGACGGATTATTTAATTTAATAGAAGATTTTCTATCATCTATGAGTTTGTTTTGCTATTTGATACAAGAGGACAAGCCAATACTGATACATATTCAACTAAGAGCTAAGGATTTAGGGGTCTTCATTCTGCCAAAGTCATCTGGAACATATGATCTTGACCTCATCTCTTATATCATATCTTGGGAAGATTGAATCTTTATGGATGGGATAGCACTAGAAGACAAGACTCTGTTGATACCTACTCGTTCTGCCAAAGTTGTGCAAAGCATGACCCTAATCCCATCCCTTATATCGTACCTATCCAGCAAACATAGCACACCTGTCAACTGGAATATATTTTTTTGATGGAGGATATCATATCATCTACAAATTTATTTTTCTATTCAATGCAAAATAATCTCATTTGTAGTGCAGTTAGATACCTCCTGCAAGGGTACGAGGTAGTCCCATATTGCTCTAACCCATCTGTAAACCCATACATAGATGACTGGCATCATGGACTATAAAAGACATTATTATTATCATATGCAGACCGCAAAGTCTATTTGTTTGACAAAGAGCTAAGCACTAAGGGGTTTCCGTTCTACCAAGTTGTCCGGAACACGATCTTGGTTTCATCCTTTATATCATACCTGAGGGAGGTTGAATCTTTGTGGATAGGATAATTGAGAAACATACAATCATTCTCACCAATTGTACGCCATCACTTGAGCCACAATATTTGAAATAATAGAAAACAATATGAACTGGAGCATTTCTGAACTTTATTTCATTCTTTATGTTATATTCCAAAGAGGTTGAATCTTCATTGATGAGACAATTGAAAAACATACATTATTCTCACCAATTGTACTCCACCAACTTACCACCACAATATTTGAAATAATAGAAGATAATATTTGTCAACATTACCGATTCAGAAATAAACGCAGACACATTATTTCAACACGTCGCAATCTCAAGGCTCTGTACATCTAAATTATATATATTCATTGTCTGCTCGTTGTCTTCACTTGTCAGTGAGCTGTACTGTGCTTGTTCCATTCCAAATTTCCAGCTGTTGAAGTCTTCGAGTAAAATATCATCATCTTTTAATTGGCCGCCATTTCAGCCTGAGAATATCTAAGCCATGGAGCTTCCAAACTGTTAAAAACAAAACAAACAACATTTTTAAAGCCGACCTCCAATCGCTTTATAGCTGTTCTGGTTGTTATAGATTATGACGCAGGCGATCGAACAATCATACTAGTGGCCATTGTAAACCTAACTCCTGAATTCTAGCTTTTGAATCCGTGCAGCTGAAAAAATGGCAGCTTTGAAAATCGGGCAATGCAAACAAAAAATAAATGGACAACACGTAAGCCGTCGGCACCAGACGATCTGGTGAGCACTGAGTAGTGAGAAAGATCCAAAGCAGCAGACGCCATTTTGTTCCGTGTTGGGTGCAAACCAACACGCAAAATTAGAGAAAACTTGAGCTAAATCGCTATCGCAACAAAATATCTGAATTTTTTTAATAAGTCCACAGGTTGTGATGGGATTTTTAGTATTTTTGTATTGATTATGAAGGAGTTTATGGAGTTATGGAGGAGTTTGAGGATTTGAAACACTTGGATTGGGTAGAAGAGGGGACGTCGAAGTGATAGATTGGATTTGTTTTATTATGTGGAGGTCCGATGACCAGATCGACAGTTTTAACAATTCTGACAACTTAGAATTGAATGGCTCAAGATAGAGACTTCCACTCTAGTTCGATATGATAGAGTGGTCTCCATAGAGCTTACGTGTTGATTTGCTTGTGTTTTTGTTGCTGACATTTTGTGGTGGTACTCCCTGATTATAGGTATGATAGCATTTCAGTACAAAATTGTAGATGGGATGGTTATGGGTTGGCAAATTGTTTTTCTCACGTTAGCTAAGCAAGAAAAAATTGATTGGTTGGAAACAGCGTCTATTGATGGCCATATCTAATTGGGGTAATGAAGTTTTGTTGCAATTTACACGTGATAGTTTTCTGTCTAGCCTAGCAATATCTATCAGAAGACTTTTTCTGAGCTTAAAAAACGACTGGTATGTAAAGAATGTCAATTGATGGCAATACTTTTGTAAGCTTAACATAAGTACTATAAGTTGGGATCTTATAAATGTATGGAGGTAATTTGAGTGATTTTGGAATTCCTTCTCTTTCATTGATATTGTTGTGGTTGTCTAGTGATCTTGTATTTGTTTCTATGTTTTTATGCTTCAAATTATGGACGCAGTTAATATGGTTCCAAAACGGCTCATTAACCTTTGTGTTATACACTTTTTCAACTCTTGCAGGATTGGGCTCAAGCCTTGTATCGGACAATCATCAAGCATGGATCTTTACAAACAAATTACACAACTTTTGCCAGCATACTCCTTGTATGTACCAAAATGGGAGCTTTGGAACAGGGTATGAACATCCACCAATGCTTAATGGAAAGGGATTTTTTGTACTTACAAATGTTATGGTAGACGTATGCAAAATGTGGAAGCATCGACAAGGCACGTGAACTGCTTAATAAAATGCCTGAAAGAAATGTTGTCTCGTGGAATGCAATGATTGCACGATATGCACATAATGGATTCGTCGAAAGGCTTTAGAAACTCTCAAGAAAATGCAAATGGTAGGTGTAAAGACAAATTCCATAACCTTTGCCAGCATCCTCCCTACCTATGTCAAAATGGAAGCTTTGAAAACCGGGTATGGACATCCATCAAAGCATAGACAAATATGATGGTATTCTAATATATATGGTCTAATGGATTGCAATGTTGCAGGATATGCACAAAAAGGATCTGGTTAGAAACTTTCAAGCAAATGCAATTGGCAGGTGTAAAGCCAAATTTCAACAACCTTTGCCAGTGTCCTCCCTACCTGTGCCAAAATGAGAGCTTTCGAATATGCTACCAATCCAGCTTGGTGTTGCTCCACAATTTCCTTGGGTACACCAAACTTGATAAGCCTCTGCTCAGACAAACAGATAATATGAACACAATTTGTGACTATCAATTGTGTTATATAACTAAATGTTTCCAAGATTTAATCAACTAAATTGATGTAGCTCCAATTATACTTTCATTTACACTATCACCACCAACCAAAGCATAAATCAGGCATAGATTCTTAAAAATCCGGAATAAGAATCAATAACATTTAAATGACAATTACATATAAGAAGATGATCAATAGAAATAGTTAAATAAATCTACAACATAGCTCAAATATTTCATATGAAGGTTCAGAAGTTGGGTTTTTTGTTCCCTCAATCCATAACTTATTATATAAAACCAGAGTTTCTAAAATATCTCTAGAGAACAAAATGTTCTTAATGCAAAGGAGAAAATGGTAAAAGTGTTAGCTTTGTTATTTTAGTTTTTTCTATTGCAATTTTCAATCAATTTCAAATGCCACAAATTCAGTGCTCGAATTTGTGTTTATTCATTACATGCAACATACGTTATAAACTAATATAGTCTATCTAATTAATCTCAACTAGTAGAGCTTGATTTAATCAACAATATTTTATCTCAAGATATTTGAAAGTAACACCAAAATTTATAAACTTGTTGCTAATTGAATTTTCCCCACAACAAGCTACTTATTTATCACTAAAATATATTCAAATATTTGAAAAATCCCAACCAAAAAAATGCTTTCATATCTACTCAATGATCTAAAATAAACCATACTAGATAGAATTTCTACCTTCTATGAAGACTATGGTTGGTTCTCTTTACCCAAGTACTCTTAGAACATGTCTCCAACATGAAACGTATTCTCAAATCTGTGTTCTACATTCATAATGATTGCAACTTGCATACAATTTAGTACCAGTATTCACACCCGCACTATGTCACACATTTGGCATAGTTTGATGACCCTCCCATAAATTACCCTTGCATATTTTATCATATATCTTTCTCTTCTCATATATCTTTCCCTCTCCCTTTTATTTCCCCATATTTCTATCTTAATCTCTTTTTGTCCATCTCTCTCTCTCTCTCTCTCTCTCTCTCTCACACACACACACACACACACACACACCTAACATGACCCTGTTGTTAATGGATGCATAGTTGAGACCTTTGTTGTACAAAACAATATTATTTGTTAAATGGTCTGCCAATTGACCTCATCTACTACATAGACTTATGCATATAAAAGACCAAAAAAATTCCTTGAATGACCTTCCACAACTCTTCAATGTACCCATTGTACACCAAGGTGCAATTGCTAGTCATAGAGCTTACGTGTTGATTTGCTTGTGTTTTTGTTGCTGACATTTTGTGGTGGTACTCCCTGATTGTAGGTATGATAGCATTTCAGTACAAAATTGTAGATGGGATGGATATGGGTTGGCAAATTGTTTTTCTCATGCTAGCTAAGCAAGGAAAAATTGATTGGTTGGAAACAGAGTCTATTGATGACCATATCTAATTGGGGTAATGAAGTTTTGTTGCAATTTACACATGTGATAGTTTTCTTTCTAGCCTAGCAATATCTATCAGAAGATTTTTTTTGAGCTTAAAAAAATGATTGGTGTGTAAAGATTGTCAATTGATGGCAATACGTTTGTAAGCTTAACATAAGTACTATAAGTTGGGATCTTATAAATGTATGGAGGCAAATTGAGTGATTTTGGTATTCCTTCTCTTTCATTGATATTGTTGTGGTTGTCTAGTGATCTTGTATTTGTTTCTATGTTTTTATGCTTCAAATTATGGGTGCGGTTAATATGGTTCCAAAACGGCTCACTAACTTTTGTGTTATACACTTTTTCCAAAAAATGAAAGACACTGCTAGTTTTGTCGAGCATAACCAAGAGCTGTAATTTTCAACTAACCTTCCGAGTAGAACCAAGATCTGTAATTTTCAACTAACCTTCAAGTTATGCAAAAATTGTGACTTTTCGGAGCCAGTTTAGCCGCAGCCCCATATTAAATCCCCATGCATACTCTAGGGGTGTGATATTTTTCACCAATTTTTTTTAAATATAAGTAATATTATTTTATAAATGACCATCTAGACACCTATTCATAAGAAAATAAATAAGCATTATCATGAGATAATAGAGCTTTGTTTAAATTGTATGATGACCCTCTTCCTAGCCCACCAATATCCATCAAAACAATATTTTTCAGTGAGAAAGTGCAAGAAGCTTCAATCTAAAGCATATTTAAGAATTGTTTTCAAATAAAAATAATTGGATTATATAGAAACTAGCATCTTTGACATTATAGTAAGTGATTTATAATATGATGAGGAAGTGTATATTAACGATAATTTTTTTATGAAATTGTTATGAAAATAAAGAATTGATATGTCAAAATCATTTAGGGATAGAATCTAATTCAATTGTATGTCTTGAACTTTGAATCATGGTGGATGTCATAATACGAGAATAGACCATGGTTCTCATAATAATATGTACATTTGTTCCAAAGTATAAAGAAAAAAATGAAAAAACATTTCTTATGCTATAGTTACATCCCAAGAAGGAATAAAGTATATATGTTGTACCTTTAACCTATACCATGTGGAGATATGTGCATTGTCAACTCATGACTAGTAGAACTTTTAATTAAGATATATGACTTTTTTTCTAGTTTAACATAATTATTTAGGTTAACATGGGTGGTATCCATGACAGAAAATTATTTAAGTGAAATATTTTATTAATTTAAGTCTTTCCACATAATTAATTTAATTAATTGTGTTGATTTCTATTCCTCTTAAAATTAATTAAATCTTATTTAATTTATTTTATCATTGCAACCTTATAATCAATTTATTAAAATTGAGTATTCCCCCTTTCTTCTAAAATCATTTTAGTTCTTCTAAATCTCACTTAGTTAATTAATTTTAATTAATTAACTCAATCAAGTGATTCTTACAAAACACTTCTCTTAATCCTCACTTAACCTAATTAATTCCCTTCTAATCCTACTTATCATTTTCCTCTAATTTTTAATTCCTCCACTCATTATCTCTCCTCATATCACATCCTCTTAACTTTTCCACTTCCACTCTAATCCCCCATTAATTCACCAAATCATCATTTCTAATCACTTGCACATTCCTAATCACCATGAATAGGAATAAGTCAACCATTTGCCATAAATGGTTTGTCCCTCTCACCTTCCAAAACCTTAAATGCACCAACTTTGGTCATGTCAAATCCTTTGCACATCCTCATCCCCTCTCTTCCTAAGGAATTTTTAATTTTATTCTCCATTTATTCTTCCCACACATCCCTTATTTTGGAAGTTTTAATTCCTCTCTTCTTTCTCCAATGAATTTTATATTCATTTTTCCTTCCCCGTATACCTTGTAGGATGTGGAGACAAGAAGTGACTTTATGGAAAATCTCTTGAACCCCACACCTTGTCCTCTCAATCCTCTCCCTCCTTTCAATCTCAACCCTCCATTTCAAATCAATCTTGGCCCTTCTTTTGGACCACCTCCAATCTATAAATTGGAGTCTCATCTCCTCACATTCATATACATCATCCAAGTAATCTTATGCCAATAATTTGAGTCTAAAATTCATCTATTGCACCCTCATTATGCCCAAATCATCCCACACTTAGCCAAATCCCTCTATCACACTAGCCTATCCATCCAATCCATTTTGTTGTGTAGTGGAGAGAAATTCACAATCTATCAAAAGAGCCAATCCAATCAAGGGGAGGAGAGGCTTCACTTCACCAAAGGCTCAATTGGAGGAAGAAGACAAAGAATTTAGGTATAATAGTTTTGTGTAAGCATATTTGAATATTTTTTAGTATTTATGTGATTTGTATAGCTAACCATTGTACTTGATTTTTTAGCCTACCCACATCTGATCCATCTAACGTAGCATCCACCTCCTCCCAACCCGAGATCAAGGTCAAGATAAATAACAATGGTTGTGGAGAATAAAAACTTCAAAATGAACTCTATGTGGGTCAACTCTCACCCTCTCCTAAGTCAAATAGCAGACATAAAGAGATTGAGATTCAAAAGAAATATGCTATGAAATGCAAAAAGACTACCTTTGAGTAGTGGGGCCCACTTGATGAAGAATGCTTGGTGTATACACCTAAAAATTGGCTATGAGCAATTAAATAAGTATTTTATATTTATTTAATATTTATTCTTCTATTAAATAGTTAATTCAAAAAGATTAATTAATTTAATTCATTTTCATATCTTTCTATTAATTAATTCATTATCCTATTCTTCCAAATTAATTTATTATCTAATATTTAATTATCGTATTCCTCTAATTAATTAAATATCTAATATTTAATTATTCCTCTAACCAAGTTAATTAAATATCTAATATTTAATTATCTTCTCCAAGCAATTAAATATCCAATATTTAATATTATTCTCCTATCCTATAGTCTAAAATATTAAATAATTCTTAAATTATTTAATCTATTTTCCAACTCATTCTTCCATCTCCACTTCATCTTCCCTTTGCCAATTCATCAAACATGTGGCTAAAGAAATTAATATTCCTTAAATATCAATTCATGATTTATCTTCAACCTCCAAAATTAATGAAATTGTGTACGTACACACATTTCATAACCATTTCCTATATTCTCTCCAACACCCCCTACATCTTGGGAAGGACTTGAGTCCACTTGTCCTACTATGCCTAAATTTCCTCCAACCATCCCTAGATTCCCTCAGTCAGCAACCCAGTCAAGGTGAGATGAGTAACACTTGTCTTTTCCTTCCCCCTTTCTCTCAACCTTCACCTTTTCTCATAGCCATTCAAATCTGTAGATCTGATCATGACCATTGATTTAAGCCACATCATCTAATCCTCTCAAAGTCTATAAAATCAAGATCTTCAGTTAAGAGGAAGAGAGTCTTCAAAATAATCTTCAAGCCAATCTTATGCATCCGTGAGTTTTTGAAGCAAATAGCAAATATCATTTTAGCATAATCATGTAGCTTTGCATATCATACTATCAGTTAACTACAAGTTATCAGTCCATTCTTCATATGCCATCTTGGAAGCCAACAGTGCATTGTCTGAGAGCACACCATCTGCAACCAGGAACAGTGGAGTTAGGACACAATGAGACATAAGCCATGAAGGTAAAATAATGTTTTATTTAAATATATATTTCATGTAGTTTCATTGGTGGATTTTGGATTTCCTGTATGCATTTCCATTTTATTTTGTGAAACTAACTTATTACAGATAGCATTCTAAGGATGAAATTCAAGCTCACACATTTTGGCGCCCACCGTGGGGCTGGACCTTGCATATATCTTTAAAAATCTTGCAAAAATAAAATTAACATATTTTGTAATGCAGATTCATGCATGTGTGAATTTTAACAGCGTTTTTGTATCATAGGTTAGCGCTTTTGCATCATTGGTTAGCGCATATGTCATGTAGGTTAGTGCTTTTGTCTGAAAATTAGTGCTTTTGCATCATAGGTTAGCGCATATGTTATGTAGGTTAGCGCTTTTGTCTGAAAATCAGCGCTTTTGCATCATAGGTTAGCGCATATGTCATGTAGGTTAGCACTTTTGTCTGAAAATCAACGCTTTTGCATCATAGGGTAGCGCTTTTGCATCGCAGGTTAGCGATTTTGTAACACAGGTTAGCGCTTTTGACAGATAGCTTATGCATAAAAAAAAATTAGGCTTGTGGAAGCCCACCTAAGGTTTTGTATTTTCACTAACTTCTTTTTTTATTGCAGGTTTCTAATAGTTTCTTGCAGATTTGGAGGAGTTAACTTAGGATTTAGTGATTTCTTTTCTAGCTTTTTCAAAATTGGTTAAAAAGAATTCATATTTCCTTTTGGGTAAAAAGAACTTCATTTTTCAAATTTGGTTTTCTAAAAAGTACCTCACTTGTTTTTGGGCTCTAAAAATAATCACATTGGCAAGGTAAAAAGAACAACAAATCAAACATTTACTTTCTTGCAAAGTTGGGATTCACACCTCAAATTTTGGGCTCTAAAAAGAACAACAATCTTTTATTTTCTTGCAAAGGTAAAAAGCACAATCAATCTTATATTTTGCAATTTAAAAAGAACAATCAACTTGTCTATTCTTACGAAACAAGTTACTTTTGCAATGATTTTCATTTTGTTAACCAGGATTTCCAATTCCTAGTTTAGAAAATCATTTGCTATATGGGGCTAAAATAGACACCATGTTTGTTGGAGCAACATCTCCAAGTAGAGGATAGATCACATTGCTATGGAAAGTTAAAAAGAACACTTGTATTTCGTGTCTCGAAAGTGGTAGGTATATGCTCTCCCCTTAATTGGGTGATCAAAAAAAGCCAAACCCACTCTTTTACACTTTCTTTACTTTCAAGCAATTAAATCCTTTAGAGGGCCTACCTTCCCGAGCTACCTTGAGGGGGCCAGTGAGAGGGAAACAACCTAAAGTGGAAATGGGCTAACACCGAGTCCTTCCAATCCAGTATAAATAAATCGTGTTTGTCACAAAAGTTCAAACAACATGTGCTGATAAGTTCATACCGACACTATGTTTCCCCATAAACCCTATGGAGCATAGCCTCTATAGGTTGGGAACCTTCTATATTTACAAAGTTGAAAGTGTCGCATGTATGGCCACATGACCAGAAGCCTTTACTAAAAACTATTTGTACTAGTTGCCAAAAGTCTTCTAGTTGTTGGCGCAGGAGGTCGAACCTCTGAAGCGGCTCACATACATACGGTTCCTAGTAGAGATATAAATTTTGTCATGGGGAGATTTCATAGAAACTGGTGCTTGGCTGCCCTGAAGAAGTGAGTGTTGAGGGTGTAGCCAATGGGGTCAAGCATCTAAATATTCGCTTTGAATAGCGTAGCCTCGGGGGAAACTCCATGTGAGATTCAACAACTATTGTCTCAGCCTGCCATAGGGATTTGTACTTGCTTATGCTTTTCATTTATTAAAAATTGTGTCTTCTATGTCTGTAACATGTTCCAAATGGTCAAAAATTGAAGAAAATTATCATCTACAAGAGATAAAAAATCAGCAAATTTCTGAAAAGTGTGATCAAAAGGATAAAACAAAAAGCATTCCAACACTTGAAACACCAACTCAAAATCAAAGTATCAAAACATCAAAATATCAAAATAATTCTTGAAGTAGGTTTGTCTCTAAACCATCATGTATTTTCAAAATAGCTCAAACAACTAGGTTGCTAATCCTATAGGTTATTCCCAAAAGGTTCTATAAACATCAACATTCAACAAGCTATTGATTCAAACATCTTAAGTGCAAAAAAAGCAACATCCTTGTCAAGTCTCTCATTAGGATAATCAAATCCTGTATCACGAAGCTTGATCAATCTATACTAGATTCCTAATCTTGGATATATCTTTCCTATTTTGAACTTAGGTTACATCAAAACCAAAATTGTACCAACTTTGGAATCAATCAAACTTGTAAATTGTCAAATGCTTATATGACTTTTAAGTATCACCTTAAGAAAAGAAAACCCAGTTAGAAAGCTACTCAAAAGAGAATAAGATTCTTGTATATCAATCACAAGATCTTTCTGAAACATAGGACATTCCTACACCATTTTTGTCACTACTTACGTGGCTGCGATACAGAATTTGACGGTGAAACTCTACAAAGATGTGTTTTTCAACAAAGAGACGCTTTATCCCAACGAACAAACAATAGTGGTAAGATTAATAAAACATATCTTCCTAAACCAATAATCACCTATTGACCTTATCCTTGGGAACTTTTGACAACTTTGAAATAATCACATGTCGGTTTGGACTAGAGCCCAACACGAATAGCTTAGAAAACAACAACAAATGGAGGAAGATGATACCACTTTTGGATTTACCGTTGTTGACGAAGAAGTAGTCAATAGCACCATTAGAGACCTTGAACAAGATTTCAAATTTGATAGGCTAATGGAAAAATTGTTGGCAAAACAAAAAGAAAAATATTTCTTGATGTTGGCAAAATCTGGAGCTAAACTACCACAAGACTTTAACATAGAAAGCTTAAAACAAGACGCGAAGACAAGTAACACCCAAAACATAGATGAGCAAAATAACAAAGATATGAACAACGAAGAAACAAGGAAAGAAAGGGATGATAAAAGAAAAGAGCGTAGTGACAAAAAGACTCATGACGAAACAAGGAGAGACTATGCAGATAATCCCTTATCAAACCTTACTCAACAAATACAAGCTCTACAACAACAAATACAAGACATGCAAAATGGGACAAGCTCCAAGAAATATTCATTACAAGATATATGTCCATATCCTTTTCATAAAAATTTGAATATGATGCCATTTCCGCAACATTGCAAGAACCCTAATTATGACAAATACGATAGAAAATCTGATCCTCAAGATCACATTAGGGAGTTTTGTACTATGAGCATGGAATTTGCTCACGAGGAAACTTACCTTATGCATCTTTTTCCTAGGAGTTTAAATGGACAATCAATGGAGTGGTTTTCAAGATTACCATCCGGAATCAAATCCTTTGAGGAACTTGTGAATAGGTTTATTTCACAATATTCCTACAATATAAGGAATGAAATAACAATGCTAGATCTTCGCAATGTTAAACAAAAGAATGGAGAATCCTTTATGATCTTTTTACAAAGATGGAAACACATGTTTAATAGGTATCCCTGAGATGTACCTGATCAAGAAAAAATGGACATATTCATTGATAATCTTATCAGTGAAATGAGTTATCGACTAAGCATGCAATGTCCTCCCTCTTTTGCCAAAATGATCGAAAATGGTCTAAAAATAGAGAACACAATGGTAAAGAAAGGAGAACTAAAACTTTACAATAATTCATACAACAATAACAACAAAAACAACAACAATGACAAACCCAAGTTCTAGTCAAAGAATAGGAATGCCAGCAATGAAGGAAATGATGATAACAATACTGCGAAACGACAAGAACCAATTTTCAATCTATCAAGTCAAATCCCAAGCAACAACAATCTAGAAAACAATAAAGCCAAATCCTTTTTCTCTAATCCTCAGAGAAAATTCACAAATATTGGAGATTCTTTAGAATCAGCTCTGAAAACTTTGCTTGCTAATAAATTGATTGTTTTACCCGAAGCAAGAATTTATGAACCACCAGTCAAGCCAAATTGGTGGAATGACAATCATTTTTGCAATTATCATCGGAATAAAGGACACCTAACAAATGATTGCCAAAGATTGAAACACATTATCCAAGATCTAATTGATAATGGAACCATCATGGTGGATAGCCATAAGACGAATGAATCACACTTGGCTTTTAAAACTCCACTTTCAAACTATGATAAAGGTGAATCATCCCAATTGGAAAATGACAAAGGAAAAACCAAAGTAAATTACACTTATACATACGATGATGTAGTAAATGTGATCATTATTAACAAAAATCAATCTTCAGAACCAATCAACGTTGTCACAAGAAGCAAAGCAAAGGTTACCTTTCCAGGTATAGCAAAAGACTCAACATCCACATCACAACAATAGAATTTAGTAGAGCAATTACAACGAATACCTACTCAAATATCAATTCTAGAACTTCTCAAGATTTCACCTATGCATAAGGAAATTTTGGAGAAAGCTTTAGTGGAAACAATGGTTTCAAAATATTTGGATATAGATTAGTTCCAAAACATGGTAGGACACCTTATAGCCCCTAATTGCTTATCATTTTCTAAAAATGATGACGCATCTTTACAACATCCTCACAATGCTCCTTTGTATGTTGAAGTCTCCATTAATAAAACTCGTGTCAAACATGTACTCATAGATGGAGGAGCTAGCTTAAATATTTGTGCATTAAGTTTGATAAAAGCTTTGGGATATTCAGAGAATGCAGTGGACCCGAAAAAGAAAATAACCATCAAGGCTTACGATGAAGCAGAACGTTCTTCTAAAGGAATTGTTGTGCTACCAATAAAGATAGGACATGTGGTAAAGGATACATTGTGTCAAGTTTTAGACTTGAATCTCTCCTACAACATTCTTTTGGGAAGACCCTAGATTCACAAGAAACAAGCAGTTCCTTCTACATATCATCAATGTGTGAAATTTCCTCATGAAGGGCAAGAGATCACTATAATTGCAGATTCTAGTCAATATTCCAACAATTTGAAGCCAACACAAGATACAAGAGTTCCACATAACAAAGAATTAGTATATCCTACTAAAGAAGTTCAAGCAAAGTTATGGGAAAATTTTGAAGAAAAGCTCAAGTTAAATGATGAATGGGAAAGTATTCTTTGAATAATTTTCCACTCTCCCCTAAGTCATATGGAAAACCTGCAGATATTCAGTCACAGACATCAAGCAAATCAAAACATATGTTTAAAGGAACCTTTGTTAGTGCTGGAACCCTTAAAGAGGAAAATGAAGACAAAGACATTCTTGGTTGGTTATACAAAGATGAAGATAAAACTATAGCAATAGCAACAGAAGTCAATATTCCCATAAAACAATATGGAAAGGATATGAAATCATGCAAAAGATGGGATATGAAGGAAAAGGACCAATTGGTAAGCAACATCAAGGTATTTCAGAACCTATTTGTCCACACTCACAATCCACAAAAGATAAATCCGGTTTGGGATACCTGAAGTCTAATCCAAAGCAACACAATACTCAACAGTAAAAATGGAGAAAGAAATCAGTTTCTAAAGGAGACAATTGGCAAGAAAAGCTACATCAAGTGGCCAAAACAATAGCCAATAAGCAAAAGAAACAAGAAGATCATGAAAAGAAAGAAGAAGAGACTACTATCAAAGGTAAAGAAAAATCTTGTCAACAAGTTCTGAAAATACAAACAAAGGCAAAATCTGAACAAGATATTCCAGAGGCAGTAAAAATAGAAATGACAGAAATCAAGGAACTTTTTGCACCACATGACATTCCAGTATGGTATAGTGGAGTAATCTTAGATGAGGATTCAGAAATAGATTCCAATGAATATGAATGGAGTCCAGATATCTTATCCACTACATCAAGCAAAGAACACAATGAAGATCAAGCAGCTATCACAAAAGAAGACTTGTCTATTATAGAACAAAAGATAAAATTAGAAAGAAGACAAGAGAAACTCAGAATTCAGAGAAAAGAGGCGTATGCAAAAAGAAAAGAGAATGACAAAAATAGCGACACAATGCCACAAGAAGTGCAAACAAGGATCAGATATGCAAGAACCATAGAAGAAATAAGAGATAGTCAAGTTGGATTAACTATTAGTCCAGAAGAAGCTGAGTTTGAAAGGAGACAAAATCTATTATAAGAATCCTCTTTATCATGTACACAAGTCTATCAACTCCAAAATGCAAATGAAGTCAATCAAGAAGAAAATTGCAGTACCAAAGACGTGTGTGTTGATATAATCCATTCATTTGAGGGACAAACGTCAATTGAAGAACCACTTGAGTGTGAACTACAAAATGCTAATATTAATCTTGTGAAGACTAATTCATAAACGCTTGATAAAGACAATCCTCAAAAACATCTAATCTATGATAATACCTATTCTATGCTAAATTATGATCATTATGTCATGAATATTGAAACACCTAATGATGACAGTGATTATGATTTACCCCTTCTTCATCCTGAACTAATTGATTGGGATAATTTAGACAACCCCGAACTAAATGTCTTTTCCAATGATCATGACTTAGCTGTGTACCTTAACGCTATTGAACCCATCCCACCTAAGATATCTTCCACTATAGAATCAGGCAATGTTTTTCATAGTCAGGAGAATGCCAAACTTTTTAGTTGCAAAAGTGAAATAAAACAAGGAAAGAGACCTATTGTTGAAAACCATTTCATGGCAACATTAGATCAATCAAAAGAGAAAATAAAGGGCATATCTGATGATGAAAACCTCCTTGAGGCGTCAGAAGATGGAAAGTTTGACATTTTTCCTACATATTTTCAAGAAAGATCTACTATCCTGATAGAACCAACAGAAGAAGTAAACATTGATACATCAAAGGATCCTAAAATACTTCATTTTGCTGCCTCATTATTAGAAAAAGAGAGGAAAGAATACATGGAATTCTTTAAGCAACGACAAATAAATTTTGCTTGGTCTTATGCAGATATGTCAGGGCTTAACCCAGATCTTATCATGCATCATCTTAATATGGATTTAAAAGAAAAACCTATTAAGAAGAAGCTAAGAAAGATGAACCCACATATTGCTCTCCGTGTAAAAATTGAGCTCAATAAACTATTGGAAGTGGGATTCATAAGACCAGTTGCTTATCCAGAATGGGTTTCAATTATTGTACCAGTATCAAAACTAGATAAGAGTATAAGAATCTGCATAGATTTCAGAGATCTGAATAAAGCATGTCCAAAAGATGATTTCCCACTACCAAACATTGATATCATAGTAGGCTTGTCAGCAAGGCATGAGATAATTTCATTAATGGATGGCTTCTCAAGATATAATCAAATAAGAATTGCACTCGAAGATCAAGAGAAGACATCTTTCACCTGTGCATGGGGAACATACTACTAGAATGTTATGCCATTTGGGCTTAAGAATGCAAGAGCAACATATCAAAGGGCTATGACGATAATTTTTCATGACATGATGCATACATTCATGGAAGATTATGTCGATGACATACATGCAAAATCTCACACAAGAAAAGAACATTTGAACATTCTAAGCAAGATTTTTGACAGGCTGGAAAGATATCAATTGAGATTAAATCCAAAGAAATGTGCATTCGGGGTAACCTCTGGAAAGCTCCTTGGGTACATTATATCAGCTCGTGGCATTGAAGTTGATCCTGGGAAAGTTAAAGCTATCATGGAGATGGAGTCACCTAAGAACATAAGTCAATTGTGATCTTTACAAGGAAGGTTGCAATCAATCCGGAGATTTGTGTCCCAATTGGCTGATAGATGTCTTCCATTTACCCATCTTCTACATAAAAATGTTCCATTCAAATGGGATCTAAAATGTGAAGAAGCTTTTTTACAAATAAAAGAATATCTTATGAGTCCCCCAGTACTGATATCACCAACCAAAGGGAAACCCTTGTTACTCTATGTCTCAGCAACAAGTGTATCATTAGGCACTCTCCTAGCTCAGCATGATGATGAAGGAAAGGAAAGTGAAGTTTATTATATCAGCAGAACACTTGTTGGATATGAGTTAAATTATTCATCAATTGAAAAGATATGTCTAGCAGTTGTATTTGCAACTCAGAAGCTATGACATTATATGATTCATTCTATAAAACTAATAGCAAAGATAGATCCTCTCAAATATTTGTTGAGCAAGTCAACATTAACGGGGAGACTATCCAAATGGGTTATGATACTAAGTGAATTTGACATAGAATATGTTGATCAAAAAGCCATCAAGGGACAAGTCATTGATGATCAATTAGCCGATGCACCTTTACAAAATAACATGCCTTTGCACATTGAATTTCCTGATGCAGATATCTTGACAGTAAGTACAAACTTTTGGGAATTATACTTTGATGGCTCTTATACTCAATATGGATCAAGTGCAGGAATCTTTTTTATCACACCTTAAGGACATACAATTCCGAAATCATATAGACTGCGATTTCCATGCACCAATAATACTACAGAGTATGAAGCATTGGTTATAGGGCTCAAAATGGCCATTGAATGGAATGTTAAAGAACTACATGTCTATGGTGATTCACTTGTCATTTATCAAATTAATGATGAATATCAAACAAAGGATGATAAGCTTATGCCATACAAACAGCTAGTGGAGGAATTTCAAGGACATTTTAAAGAAATCACATTCACCCAGATTCCCATAAATGAGAATAAAGTAGCAGATGCAATGGCTACAATAGCATCTCTCTTGAAAAATAAAGAGAATCAACAACGTTAAAAATTTCTTGTGGAAGATATCTTAACCCCTACCATTCAATCCCAACATACCTATCGAATTTGCCATATATCAGGAACCAGTCAATCCCTATACGGTCAAACCTACCAATATTTGAAAGATCATATCCTTCCTTTGGAATTATCTCGTAATCAACGAAGAAAATTTATCCATCATTCCTCTCACTATACCATTATTGTTGATATCCTATATAGGCATGGTCTAGATGGTACATTATTGAGATGTCTTGAAAAAGATGAATCCGAGAGAGTTCTTAATGACATTCATGCGGATATTTGTGATACACACTCAAGTGGTTTAACATTGGCTAAGAAACTTATTCATATGGGTTACTTTTGGCCTACTATGGAAAGAGATTCATTCACCTATGCTAGAAAGTGTAAACAATGTCAAATTCATGCACTAGCACAAGAGTTATATCCTATGATAGGATCATGGCCATTTTCACAGTGGGGCCTGGATTTGGTAGGAAAGATCAATCCCTCATCTTCTAATGGACATAAGTTTATTTTGGTTGCTATTGAATATTTTACTAAGCGGATTGAAGCAGTACCTTTAACAATAGTGACAGGAAAACAAATATCATCATTTATTCTAAATTATATAATTTGTCGCTATGGAGTTCCTATAAACATTATCACTGATAATGGAAGACCATTCAAAAATAAAGATGTAAAAGAGTTATGTGAAAAAATTCATATCCAACATAGGTTCTATACTCCATATTATCCACAAGGTAATGGTCAAGATGAGGCATCAAACAAAACTATTTTAAAAATCTTGAAGAAAACAGTCAATGAAGCTAGAAAAGACTGGCACATTCAGCTAAATCCTTCTCTTTGGGCATATCGAACTAGTGTCCGCACTCCAAAAAGGGCAACTCCATATTGTTTTGTCTATGGATCAGAAGCTATATTACCTATAGAAGTAGAGATACCTTCTCTACGAGTATCCTTGCATGGTCTTATACCAGAAGAAGAACAAAGAGTCTCTCGACTCCAAGAACTAGAACTGATTCAGGAACGTCACCAAAGTGCAATAGATCATTTAAAAGTATATCAATAAAGAATGGCAAGAAGATATAACCACAAATTCAAGCTGTGCATTTTCCAGATTGGAGACATAGTTCTAAGGGAAAATCCAAAAAATCAGCAAGATCGGGAAAAGAAGGGCAAATTTGAACCAAATTGGCTAGGACCTTTTGTCATAGTAGCAACATATGGATCAAGAGCATACAAATTATCTACCCTAGAAGGTGATTGGTTTGATGAACCTATCAATTCTATCCATCTCAAGAAATTCTATGCTTGAGATATAAAGTCCTAAAAAAATCAATAAAAAGCATATAAAATCTAACAAAAATGCAATAAATTTAGATGGTGAAAACCTGGTAAATAGACACTATCTAAAAAGTGAGTTCCTATATCTAAGAGATCGCTTTATGCACCTATCTGCTTCATCCTACCACATCTATCACTTCCATATATCCTAGCTTATCCATTTCTCTGAACTATTTAGCAAGAAATATGCAGCTTACCAACAGTTATCAATCTTTGACATACTTGTTGTAGTCACTATCTTAGATTTTATCAGCATCTATCAATCTGCATTTGTATCCCTCTATGGTTTGGATCTTGACCAATTCATACATCCATAATAAATTTTTGTTTCCGCTAGGGGAAAAATCCAAATTCCTTTTGCTAAGGCGATCTTTTGAATCTTTGGAAATCCAAAAACATTCGAAAAATTTAGAAAATACAAAAACACCTAGGATTTTGAAATAGATAACGAGCAACAAAGAAACGAAAATCAAGGCATTTCATCAACAACTGAATCATGAAACTCAGAAACCGAAGAATCAATCAGCAACTAATATGAGATTATCCAAGATCATTCATTAAAATGATTATATCAGTTAATGACCATTAGAACATGTGAATGACATACAAGATTCAGTGTTTATATCTTGATTTTATCATGTACTCTATGTGACTCAAGGATGTCCATGACTAGAGAAGCTATGATGGGGCATAATTATATTCTTTGATTGTTGTCTGTGGTTTATCTCTTACTATGGTATGAACTTGTCTCAGGATATGATCGGCAAAACATCATGGAGGACATTCCAAGTCATGCATGAAAAGAGATAATCCTTTTCTGTTCTACAAGCAATACTCAGGTCAACTTGATCCATTATATCAAGTTGCTTGTATTAACTTGCTATATCAAAATCCATTTAAGGAATACTCAGGTCATCTTGAATCATTATGTCAAGTTGCTTGTATTTTTCTTGCAACATTTTAAAGCTCAATGATGAAATCAAGCACTGTTACAAGATAGCATATGAAGAATGGCAATATAAATTTTAGTTAGATCATTTCATTAGCTCATTATTCGTTGCATTATAAGCATTCATTTATTCATTGCATTATAAGCATATCATTTCATTAACAGATCAACGGTCATAAATAAAGATTGAGTATACTTGGACAAACAAAAACAATTTGCATTTAATCATTGTAGGTGCATTCATTTTAATCATTATCCATTTCATTTTAGTTGCATTTTATCATTGCATTAATTGCATTCAATTAAGTGCATTTCATTAACCATGTAAAGTATCATCATTATAATTTTATAAAGATCATTTAGTTGCATCTTTTTCACTTAGATTCATAATCATTATAAGCATAACATATAAATACAAAACAAATCAATCATTCATGTACAAATCCGTATAAATCATCAAATAGAGTATATCATCATTATTCCATTTTATCATTTAGTTGCATGCATAAAATTTCAAAAGAAACATTTCATATAAATCATTTGTATGTACATCATCATAAGCATTAAGCAATCATTCATTTGCATTTTCATATAGATCATTTGTATTTGCATCATTTAAGTTAAAGTAATCATTTTCATTTGCATCCAAAATCATCAAAATCGAAGCAAAAACATTTATCATTACATCATGTAAGTTATTATCATCATATCATTATTCATCTACTCATTTGCATACATAAAATCAAAGCATATAAGCATATAGATCATCATATAAAGTAACATGCATAATAAGAAGCATCATCATATCGAATCCATGTCTACATATAGATCACCATAAAAAAATAAAATTCCAAGTATATAATGATATCAAATAAACAATACAAATGCTCTAAATCAAGTCAAGGTTGTCCTGTACCACTACCACCTGAATCTCTCTATCTCTATGGCTGTGGGCGAGAAGATCCCCCAGATGCTTGTCTACCATGCTCACCACTCCTCTGAGGAGGTCCCATGACCCTACCACTGCTAGTGTCCATCAACACGGTGGTTTGATAACTACCTGCTCTCTGGCTCTTTGCAACTGCCTCCTCATATCATCATCGCTAGTAGGATGTGTCCTTCCCGACCCAAAATAATGCTCTAACAGTGTCCGCTAAGAGAGTACCTGATCCAACCTGCTAAATATGATCAATAAGACCCTGAGTATCCTGCTATCTCCTAACAGTTGTGTCTCTCTCAGTCATAAGAGTTTGTATCTGTGCTCAAACCTGATCAATATGTGCTCTCAGACTATCAATAGTATCATGCCTTGGCACATCATGCTTTGGTATAACTACATCTGGCATATCTTGCACTGGTGCAACCTGCTCTGGTAGATCCTGCTGTGGTGCATGAATCCCAATCCCCTCACCACCAACCTATCCAACTACTGGAACCTCAGTCCGAGTAACTCTCCAAACCCGTCGTCTAATCAGGGGGATATGATCCTCAAGATCCTCCTCATCACCACCATGAGCTACAATAACTCTAGGATATGGCTGAATCTATCCAAAATCAATACCTCTCCCACAACCCCCATCCAATCTAGTCACTCTACCTCCTCTCAATGGCAATCCTCTAGGTGATCTTATCCCTACCCTGCCAGTATCCCTCCCAATCTGGCCACCATCTCTCCCACCCATAGGATGAGGTCTCTCAATCCTGCCAGCCAGTCCAAATGGTCCTCCACGGACTCTCAATCGACATCCTCTCCATCCAGCTCCACCACCACCACCTCTATCCCCACCATCATCTCCACCTCTCCCAGCCTCATGAGCAGCTCTAAGCTCTCATCTACGTCTTCGTCTCCTGATAACAAGATCATCTAAATCATCATCATCATCTCCTGAGCTAGGAGGAGGATTTTCTAGATCTGTAATCCGAGGAAATGGATGAGCTAATATATACTGAGCATACTCTGCAGTAACCCCAGGATCCAGAATGTGTAATCTCATATCGTATGCCACTCTCGGAGTAGTAATAAACTCTACATGAGCAATCTCAAATGACAAAGATGGTCCCCAATCTCACCTATCCCTGTATCGCCGTGCATATATCGTCACACCAGTAGGCATAGGCTGAATGATACCAAACTATCTCAAAATCTGACCAATCAACTGTCACTCAATAATGAAAGGTGTCCAACCAATAAGATATCATAATAAGTGGTAATGTATGTACATCATCCATCCATGGCTCACAATCAACATATGGTCTCCAAGTAATGCTATCTAAAGAATCAAGCACCCAACGCCAATACTCTATCTTACCCAGCTTATGCTGAGTAATGATACCTACATAAAAATAAACATATGGATGCCTCTCTCCACAAACTCTATGATGGATAGGTCGTGTAATAGCAATGTGCTCCCAACACCAGATCTGTAATAAAGTGCATCTTGTTGATAAAATAGCACTCTCATCATACACAACCTGGTGTAGATCATGATATAAATGTGCCAACATGCAAACACCCCAAGCATATTGTGTCTGATGCTGCATCATGCTGACCTTACCCCATCCAACAGGAAAACCTTGCAATCGCCTATCAGGACATATGAATCCTCCAATCAAACCAGCTAGAATAACAGGAAGAGTCTCGTAGTACATCACCATATCTACCCATCAGATATCTCCTCTACCGATGCTCTCATCAGCAAATATGACTCTGTAAGTCTCTGTACCAACTCGATCCTGATAATCATACTGCACTAGCTCACCAATCACCAGGATGTGCAGAATCCTGTAGACATCCTCAAGAGTAACACTAATCTCACCCGTCGATAGGTGGAAAGTGTTATGCTCACTGTGCCATCTCTCAACTTAAGCAGTCAACAATCCTCTATTATGTGTAATCCCAGGCATAAATAATAAATGGCGTAAACCACAGGCATCTATATGTCTAAATCTCAGTCTGGGACAACTCTGGAACTAAATGACGTATGGCCGGTAATTTCTCCTGACACTGGAGAACATCAAGTTTCTCCTATTTTTCAAGAGAAATCAATCAATCAAATCAAACTGACTTAATCATCAAAATGTTAGGCCCAATATGGAAAGCTAATGTACTGAGATGGGAGGAGTGAATCAGTACTTCAAAACTTTTCTTCAATAATAAATTTACTATTATGCATAAACCGAATAGTGCAGTAACATAATATAAAGCTAAAACAAATAGATAACAATCATACATGATTTACTCCATAACACATATATTTTGGTTACGCAGAAACTCTTGGTTAGAGAGAAAAACTACGGCGGGGATGGCACCCACAACTTCACTACTGCAATAATAAAGATTGCTCAGTTAGAGCTACATGTTTAGCTATTTCTGATAGCTTACCCTGTTAGGAGTAACAAGATTTGTTAGATCTACCTTGCTAAAGGATTTTACAACACTTAATCTAAATGTTGCACTTGGTTAGAGGCTTTACAATTTATAGACCTGATTAGAGTCTTTTACCCTGTTAAAGGTTTCTCTTACAACTTCAAAATATTACAGTAAAATCATTACAAATATCTGCAACTTTACATCTAGAATGTTATAGCAGATTCTATGTGCTCAGAATATGATTACTTTGCTTATAGCATACCTCGGTAACCCATATAGTAACTTGGTAAACCCTTCTGTTTACTCTGCTCTCTAACTGTTCTCTAAAAACCTTCTTGGTGACCTCTATGTCTCTGTAACAGTCTTCTTACACTCATGCACACACCTGGTTAATTCTTAACTCATGTTGTATAAATAGATCTCTTATGTCGGTGATCCATTCATTGCTTTGATCTTACAAATATGATTTATCGAATGAATAACCATGCAAGATATTTCATTGGTTAGATGACCTCAAAATCATACACAATCTTTAAGTGCAATTTCCAATGTAATAACGGTTAGATGTTCCTCGATCTTGTAACACATTTTCATATGTATGTCCAGGTTCAATGAATCTGGTAACACATTTAACTCGGTGTGTCATCTTTGTTCCTCGGTAGACATGGAATGATACTCGATCGACAGCTTGGTGTAAACTACGCTCTGAGACTACTTTCTTCTGTAACTGACTAGACTGTGCATACCGACTGAATATTTCGGTAGTAGTAACCGACTAGAGTATATAGTATAACTTTGACATGAAACTAATGGCAACTTGATAAGTAGTAACAATCTCCCCTTTTGACATTAGTTGAGATGTTTGACAAAAAACTATTTTCAAAGTTATAACTCAAAATCTATATACTTGCAAAATTTGACTATACTGACAGTATGTACAATAGTCAATAAAATAATATATCCAGATATACTCCCCTTATCGATATACTATACAAAACTCTGATTTTGCATGTTCGGTGATTAATGTTTCGTGTGCTGCTCTTGATCTTTGCTTACTGTCTTGTTCACTGCTCGGTTCACTGCTCTTGGATACTTTACTTTCTCTGCTCAGTATACTCCCCCTGTATACTATACTCCTTTTGTTTGATACTTTGAATACTATATCACTCCCCCAATACTATATTACTCCCCCTTTTTGACAAACATCAAAACTTAATTACCATTCGGGGGTGGTAACTGATCAAAAATGGATTTCTACTTGGTTTGGGCTTCGGTGAGAGTGATAGAGAGTGCATTCTTTACACTGTCCATTAAAGAATTATGTGCTTGAATATCAGCCAGTAATGATATTAAGCCATCTAGAGTGCTTCCCTCTTATGTAGTAGATAGGGAGGTGGCTCGGTTGATCTGTTCTTGGATGGATGAAAGATGAAGAAGGAATAATGTCTGTAGTCTCATTATATCCATCCTGATCTTGTGTTCTTCATTTCTTAAGTCCAATTGTTGAGCCATGAGTTGTTGTAGCTTGGTATAAAAATTCTAAACTGAATTTGGCTCTGTAGTCAACTTATTTGAGAGATCGGTGATCTCTTTCTCAATTCCCTCTATTTTATTTTTAATGTCTTTAATGAATAAAGAGAATGTGCAGAGTTTCTAAAATAAATAAAGAATGTGCTTGAGTTGAGGAGTCAACTCAGCAATAAATTTGACAAGTTTAACTTTGCCAATAGCTATAGCTTTATGTACCTATTCTATCATTTTTGCAGTGAGCTCTTTGTCTTTTAGTTTGCTCAAATACTCTGATGCATCTACTCCAGATGTCTCTATTTTTGTTAGGAGTTCATCCAGTTGAATGTGGATGACTACATCAGTGGATATTGTAGCTTCAGGTAGCATATCTATTACTTTCACCTTCTGAAGTACATTATTTTTCTTTTGAATATCCATTTGCTTCTCTTGTTCGGCCTTTGCTTTGCATAGTTCACCAAAATCAATGAGTGCTTGCCCCTTTAATTTTGATATATCAACATTGGGCAACATAATTGGTTTTGACAAATCAACTTTAAAACTATGCTTTTTCAACTTCTTTTCTTTACCTTTCACCGATGGAACTAAGACAATGGCTTGTGAGGCTTGATGACCCTCGGTAGGTTGCTCAGTAGAGGCAACACTTTGATCGGTTTCTTTAGCCTCTATAGTGTCCTTCAGTGTCTTGATACTCGGTGTCTCAGTTGCAACATTCTTAGTGCTAGAAGGTGCCTGAGATATCTGTTCTTCAGTAGTACCTTCTCCTATTGTAGACTTGAGACCTTTAGTGCCTTGATCCGTGTCATGAGGGATTTTGGTTGAGACAGGTTGCTTGACTGGTGGATAAGGCTGAACTTGTTCCAAGACTGATTCACTAGATACAAGTTTTGCATATGCATTGCCTTCTATCATTTCCTGTTCCGGTGCCTCTGTATCCATGACATCTCCATCTATTTGTATGGTGTCAGTAGGGTCTTGCTCGGTGACATCAACAATTTCAATTGTAGCTTGCTCACTGGCATCCTTGATTTTAAAGATTTCCTGCCACTTTGCTTTTGTCTCATTTTCAACTTCAATGTACAGCCCATTCATCAATTTTAAGGCTCTCTGTTTGACAAGAAACTTTGAGTTGTAGGTTGTCAGATGTTCTTTTATTTCAGCTACTGACATGTCAGGAAATAGATGAACCAGACTTCTCTCTCTGATCTATTTCTCCGAGGCCATTGCATACTTCCACCTATTATCAATATGCAAGTAAATTTCATTTGGAAGTGACTTTGCTAGTTCCAATGGAGCTAACCGGAATTTTAGAAGTGTGCAGATGACAGCTTCTTCAATTTGTCTCTTCTCATCATTATTTTTGGTTTCATACTTTACATATCTGAATGAACCAAATCCTCCATATTCTTTCAGATTAGCACAGAAGTTTTCAACACTATGTACATTTACCTTCTTGCTTTTGACAATCTAGAATTTGCTTGCATCCTCTGATTCGGTATCACTAGACTCTTTTGCCAAAATGAGTCTCTGAGTAGATTTCTTGTAGGTCTTTATTACCTTGGGAGCAGTAACACTTTTTGTTTTCTTACTCGGTGAGGCTGTAGATGCTCTTGTGTTAGGTCGCTTTGGAGATGGAGTCGGCGAGGCCTTTGATGTGTCCTGTTTCTTTCTCTTCAACACTTTACCCTTAGGCAATTTAGTGCTTAGTGTTATTGTTGCCTCTTGGTCTTCAGATTCCTCTTTGGTAATGGCAATGGTGCCTTTGACAGGTGTAGAGGAAGAGTCTTCTCCGAATTTCTCTGACAATGCCTTTATCATTTTTGTTGCCTTTCTTGTAGCTTTGGGTACTACAATGCTCATCTTTACCTTTTCCTTTACTTCCTCACAGGTTCCATACCTTAGCTCAATAGCATGACTTGGTAATGTGAGAAATGCATCAATTTGTTGTTGTGTGATGTCAAAATCAATCTTGTATCCCATAGGTGACAAAGATTGAGTTCTCGATTCCATAGCATTCACATAACAGTAATCAGTGTCAACTTCAAAACATATATCATTTTTGTATTTCTGTACTAGCTGGGGTGGAATCTGGTATCTATTATGCATTTTCTCTTGAAATTTGCTAAATTAGTCATCCATAATATCATTGAAATTATCACCTAACTTCTTGATGAAGTCATTTATTTGATGGGTGATTCGTCGATGTAGTTCCCAAACAACTTTACCGACTGATGGAAAGAATTTTTCAAAATAGAAAAACTTGCATACAAGTAATGATCCAAACTTTAGTGTATTAGCCGAGTTGTTTTTCTTCGGCTTCCTAATGGTGTTCAGATTCTCAAATAGGTTCTTTAGCAACACCTCACATAGATCAATTTTCATTCCCTTTTTCACAATTTTGTATGCCAAGTCTACTGCTACACAGGGTACATTGTTTTCCCTTGCAGAGTGGAAGAAACAGTAACCCATTACTCTTATGGCAAATTTTAGTTCTTCATCAGTGACATTATTCAGTTTCAATCCTCTACAATCTGATTCCACTCTGGTTAAACTGATCAATTCCTTCTATGATATCATCTTTTGGGTCGGGCATGATCATAAATGGGATAATCGGTAATCAGATGAATGATCTCCTTGGTAATCTTAAATGGTTGTTCTTCTAGCCACATGAAATCATCGTGAACTCTGCTCAGAACAAACTTAACCCACTGGGGTTTGAACACATGGGGATAGGTTAGGGCTTTAGTTAATCCCTTGATCTTCATGTGTTCATACTTGCTATTCAATTTACCATTTGTGCACAGTTCATCATAGGTGTCTTTAATCTCAACATGACCGAGTTCTTCAACATGACATTTGGTGAAGAATCTCACATCTTCGACTAACAACACTCTATCCGGGATGAGTGAAAAAGTGGTTTTGTCATCCGGTTCAGATGCAACTTTGGGAGTCAAAGAGTATTTTAGTGAGGGCTTCTCTACATTCTTGACAATAATGGGATCTTGGATCTTAGGTGCCATTGTAGATTTCAGATAAAAGCTAACAAAGAATCCTTAGGGTTTCAGGATTTTCAAACGACAGACGCTTTATACTTAGCAGATAATGGCAACTAGATATGATCGGTAAACCAGCTTAACAATGCATTGAGATTGACGTAAATACCTTGAATTTTCTTTGTAGGAGGTTTTGATCGCCTTGGATTCGCTTTGCTCTCTCGAAAACTTGGTGAGTGAAAATGACCGTGAAAATGCTTTTAAGTACACATTATACCTTATCGAGCTTCGTGCAGGTTAGGTCAAAAACATTAAATGCTCTCGGTTCACTTTAACTTTCTTTCCTTTTTCCGCTTTAACCTAGTAACCAAACTTCCTTCATTCACCGACTAGACAGGTTTCCTTTATTCACCGACTTGACAGTTTTCCTGTATAGTGCTTTAAAAGACTTTGATAGAATTTCAAACTTTACTATTACATCTTAATTATGCAGATTTTCAATTAAGTACATAATAATAAAATAGGAACTGTTAAGATTTAACCTTGAGATAATGCAGTCCCTTCATACCTTTACCGATTAATTTGGAATAGGTGCACCTAACTCGATAGGTAAGGTGCTTACTTCATTTGACACAATTTCCTTCTTTTTCCAAATCATCTTTAATTTGTCTTTTATTTCTTCAGTGTCTTTTCTAGGTTGATCTCTACAATCTCTAGCTAAATGTCCAACTTTGTGACAATGAAAACATGCCATACCAAGATTTCTCCATGATCTTTGGTTGTTCATTCCAAACCTTATAAAGTAGTTGACACTTATATGTCCATATCTTCCACAATATTCACACCATATCCTTGTATTGTAATCCCATGGTACTGCAGAGTACTATCGATAAGGATCTGTGTGAGTTCGGTAACCTCTAGCATTTGCTCAGTGTGCATACCACATATAGTTATTTTGCTTAAACCAACACTTCTCGGTACTATGTCCATATCTATTGCAGTTTTTACAAAACCCTTTTAATTTTGCCTTCTAATAATTGTTAACAGACTTTGTCCTACATTGATTAGATGTGTGACCATATTTATTGCAATTGTAACAATAACCATTGGACTTAGTGACATTCGGTTGCTTACCTTTTCTGATTTGGCACATGTTGGCAGTGTGACCTTGATTTCCACAGTAGTTGCAAATAGGCTTCTTTCTTTTGATGTTATTCTTGTTTCTAGCTTGCTTTGATGATTCTCCTCTCTCGGTAGTATGAATTCCCTTCTCAGTAGAGTCTTTTCCTTTGTAACCGAGTCTTGCATTCTTGTTGGGTCTTCTTGTATTCAGTTGCTCATCCAACATCTTTGATGCTTCATAACTCTTCTTCAGTGTTTCTTTGGATTTCTTCTCCGATTCAAGTTCATCGGTCAACCTTGATACTTCAAGTTTCAATGCTTGATTCTCATCAATTTTCAGAATTGCTTCATGATGTGCATAACCTAGTTGATCTGACATGTTTTGTTGAATTCTAGTCAACCTTGTGATTTCATCATTCTTATCAGATACTAAGACTTCAAGTTGTTGTTTCTCTCTTTGTAGATCTCTTACTTTATCCTCGGTTGTCCTCAATGCATCAAGATTTCCAGTCATCTGTGTGCTGAAATGTTCATGTTCTCTTTTCATTGCTTTCAGTTGATTAGCCAGTGCTTTGTTCTTTTCTTTCAATTCTCCAATCATTTCTTTAGTTTCTTCAGATATACTATTCTCAGATGATGTCTCAATTTGTTCCACTAACTCTTGAGAGTCCTGCAAATCATCAGATAATCTTCTTCTTACTTTTAGAGATTTTTGCATTTGTCTTTGCATGTCTGCAATCACTTGATTAGCATGATCCAATTCTTCTTGCAGATACATAATCCTCCGAGATTGTATATAGCCTTCCATTGATAAGATCTTTCTCTTTAGGCAGTTAAACCTTTTTTCAAGATTGAAGCTCTGATACCAATTATTAGGCCCAATATGGAAAGCTAATGTACTGAGAGGGGGGAGGTAAATCAGTACTTCAAAACTTTTCTTCAATAATAACTTTACTATTATGCATAAACCGAATGGTACAATAACATAATATAAAGCTAAAACAAATAGATAACAATCATACATGATTCACTCCATAACACATATATTTTGGTTGTGCAGAAACTCTTGGTTAGAGAGAAAAACTGTGGTGGGGATGGCACCCACAACTTCACTACTGCAATAATAAAGACTGCTCGGTTAGAGCTACATGTTTAGCTATTTCTAATAGCTTACCTTGTTAGGAGTAACAAGATCTGTTAGATCTACCTTGCTAAAGGATTTTACAACACTTAATCTAAATGTTGCACCTAGTTAGAGGCTTTACAATTTATAGACTTGATTAGAGTCTTTTACCCTGTTAAAGGTTTCTCTTACAACTTCAAAATATTATAGTAAAATCATTACAAATATCTACAACTTTACATCTAGAATGTTATAGCAGATTCTATGTGCTCAGAATATGATTACCTTGCTTATAACATACCTCGATAACCCATATAGTAACTCGGTAAACCCTTCTGTTTACTCTGTTCTTTAACTATTTTCTGAAAACCTTCTTGGTGACCTTTGTGTCTCTGTAACAGTCTTCTTACACTCATGCACACACCTGGTTAATTCTTAACTCATGCTATATAAATAGATCTCTTATGTCAATGATCCATTCATTGCTTCAATCTTACAAATATGATTTATTGAATGAATAACCATGCAAAATATTTCATTAGTTAGATGACCTCAAAATCATATACAATCTTTAAGTGCAATTTCCAATGTGATAACGGTTAGATGTTCCTCGATCTTGTAACATGTTTTCATATGTATGTCCAGGTTCAATGAATCTGGTTACACGTTTAACTCGGTGTATATCAACTCGGTGTGTCATCTTTGTTGCTTGGTAGACATGGAATGATACTCGGTAGACAGCTCGGTGTAGACTACACTCTGAGACTACTTTCTTCTGTAACCAACTAGACTGTGCATACTAATTGAATATTTCGGTAGTAGTAACCAACTAGAGTATATAGTATAACTTTGACATGAAACTAATGGCAACTTGATAAGTAGTAACACAAAATCTATCAATCAAGCTAATCAGAACTACTTAATCATCAAAATCTATCAATCAAGCTAATCAGAGTTACTTAATCATCAAAATCTATCAATCAAGCTAATCAGAGCTACTTAATCATCAAAATCTATCAATCAAGTTAATCAAAGCTACTTAATCATCAAAATCTATCAATCAAGCTAATCAGAGCTACTTAATCATCAAAATCTATCAATCAAACTAATTAGAGCTACTTAATCATCAAATTTATCCATCAAGCTAATCAGAGCTACTCAAATATCATATCTATCAAATCAAGCTAATCAGAGCTACTCAATCCAGTAATCAAAGCTATCTATCAATCTATCAATCATGCAATCACTCAATCATGACTCTATTTTATCATACATGCATATGAAACATGTTAAAACTAATCATCAAAGTAATTTTTAGCTTTTGTACCTATCAACAATATCAAATTTAAACAAAAGCGTTATCTTTTTGAGCATATGTGCTAATCAACAATGCATATGTGCTAACTTAAGCAAAAGCGCTAATCAACGATGCATAAGCGCTAACAAATGACACATATGCGCTACTTTAAGCAAAAGCGCTAACGTTCTATGCATAAGCACTAACAAACAGAACATATGTGCTACTTTAAGAAAATGCGCTAAAATACAGAGCAAATGCGCTAAAATACAGAGCAAATGCACTAAAACATGCATAAGCGCTAACCAAAATTGCATATGCGCTAAACTAAACTGCAAATGCACTAATCTAAAACTCGAAAAAATCAAAAATTTCAAAAATTCAAAAAAGAGCGCCTAAAACATGAAATTTTGAACGAAAATTTGAAAACAAAGCTTGAGATAAGATACATACCGGATACCCATACTCGGTTGGCCGCTGATATCGCCGAACTCACTCGAATCGATGACACTCCACTGGAATCACCATTTTGGCCACCTCAACAAGAATATTCTCTCCAAAAGCTGACAAGGATAACAATGAAGTTAAAATTAGCCTTGCTTAATTTTATATTTACTATTTCAAGAGTAATTAATTTCAACAATGGGGCAATTTAATTTGTTTTTTACAAATGAATTTAATTGACTAAATTTTTTATCACATTATCATGAGATTAATCATTCAAACTAAAATTTTCGACAATTTCATAATGAATCTCCTAAGGGGGCACACAATTTGGATTTTCAATCTCTATCAGGCATTATTAAGACTTGATTTAATCTTTGAAACAATGTTTTCTCGACATCATTTCAAAGAGGGGCAAAATGTATACACCTAGAAATTGGCTATGAGCAATTAAATAAATATTTTATATTTATTTAATATTTATTCTTCTATTAAATAGTTAATTCGAAAAGATTAATTAATTTAATTCATTTTTATATCTTTCTATTAATTAATATTTTATTAATTAATTCATTATCCGATTCTTTCGAATTAATTAAATATCTAATATTTAATTATCTTATTCCTCTAATTAATTAAATATCTAATATTTAATTATTCCTCTAACCAAGTTAATTAAATATCTAATATTTAATTATCTTCTCCAAGCAATTAAATATCCAATATGTAATATTATTCTCCTATCCTATAGTCTAAAATATTAAATAATTCTTAAATTATTTAATCTCTTTTCCAACTCATTCTTCCATCTCCACTTCATCTTCCCTTTGCCAACTCATCAAACATGTAGCTAAAGAAATTAATATTCCTTAAATATTAATTCATGATTTATCTTCAACCTCCAAAATTAATGAAATTGTGTACGTAAACACATTTCATAACTATTTCCTATATTCTCTCCAACACCCCCTACATCTTGGGAAGGACTTGAGTCCACTTGTCCTACCATGCCTAAATTTCCTCCAACCATCCCTAGATTCCCTCAGTCAGCAACCCAATCAAGGTGAGATGAGTGACACTTGTCTTCTCCTTCCCCCTTTCTCTCAACCTTCACCTTTTCTCATAGCCATTCAAATCTATAGATCCACATCATCTAATCCTCTCAAAGTCTATAAAATCAAGATCTTCAGTTGAGAGGAAGAGAGTCTTCAAAATAGTCTTCAAGCCAATCTTATGCATCTGTGAGTTTTTGAAGCAAATAGAAAATATCATTTTAGCAATATAATCATATAGTATTATTATTTTAGCATAATCATGTAGCTTTGCATATCATACTATCAGTTAACTACAAGTTATTCGTCCATTCTTCATATGCCATCTTGGAAGCCAACAGTGCATTGTCTGAGAGCATACCATCTATAACCAGGAACAGTGGAGTTAGGACACAATGAGACATAAGCCATGAAGGTAAAATAATGTTTTATTTTAATATATATTTCATGTAGTTTCATTGGTGGATTTTGGATTTATTGTATGCATTTCCATTGTATTTTGTGAAACTAACTTATTACAGGTAATATTCTAAGGATGAAATTCAAGCTCACACACTTGGAAATTGATGTCACTTCTTGGTTGCACTGACAAGAAGATGAAGCATGAGCAGATATGCCCAAGCAAATGTATCTTAAGGCATCTATCATTGTAGACAAGACGGGATATAAACAACATGGTCTTGGACCTCAAGAACAAGGAAGAAAAGTGCCCATCTTAGTAATCTCATACAAAGATAATAGGGACTTGGGTTATTCACCAGTGCCCAAGGTTAAACTATCACTGGTGCTATGACAAATTCTCCCTCTAAAATCGAAGACTCTGATGAAGAAGAATTCACTAAAGTGCCTTTCAAATACCTTGATGATATCTTCAATGATGCCTATGTTAACACTATCACCCCTTTACCCCTTCCACCTCCTCCAAACTCCAACTATCCATCCCGAACTCATTTATTGGGACCAATGAGGACCACATTCTTTGGACATCTATGTTGATGATATTGCCCTCTTGGAATTACTCAACATGCAAAACATTGAGGACCACACATCTGTGAATGGAATCCAGCTCAACAAGGAGGTGTGCTTCGGTAGTCAGGTCAACTCCCTTAGTCGCAAAAATGAAGATGAAAATAAAAATCAGAATTCCCCTGGTGAAAACTGTTGGCATTATAACAGACAATAAGAGATTGTTGGCATTTCAATTAGGATATTGAGAAGGTTGTTGATAATTATGGATATAACTGATTAAGGATGTTTACTATCTTCACAATATTATTTTTTCATTGATGTCAAGAAATTGATTTTCTGATTTAGTATGATGTTGCCATATCTTAAGAAGTATGTTTTGAAGAGAATAAAGATGTCGGTAAAAGACACAGAAAGAATGTGATGAATAATGGGAGGAATAAGTTATTCAATGGTGAACTATTACCGAGTTAGACAATGATTAGATCATGTTGTTTAGATTGTTTTGATATCCTACATATGCTATTTTTTGTAAGGTTAATACTATACTATGTTACCAAGCAAGGAACCTAGTCAGTAAACCCCAAGGAACCTAGTCGGTAAACCCTAAGGTTATCACTATCAGTTAATGAAGGCAGAATGTCTACCGAGTGAAGTTTAGTATTTACTAAGTTGCAACCGAGTAATAACAGAATGCATTGGATGTATACATGCATTATTTAATGATGGAAGCTGATGAGCTGGTTATAAATAAATGATTGATGCAACATGTATGAAGTTTGTTAAGGATCTATGGCAATGGAAGATCGACAGGAAGATCTACAGCTCAGATTGAACCACAATACCCTAGCACAAGTTCCAAGAAATGTATGCAAGTTCCAAGGTGAGGTAAAACATTTTGAGATTGAAGGATACATTAAACCTGGTCAAGATTGAAGATCTGATGGCTATGATTGATCATGGGAAATGTGATCAAAGAGATTAAGCAGTTAGCAAATTGTTTATAAATAAGGAACTGTTGATAAACAATGTATGCGGGCAAGTGTAAGCACAGGGATGCTACATAGTGATTACCAAGCACAAAAGCTTGAAGACCTATTTAAATAACAAAGTAAGGAGCCCAGCAGAGGGACAAGATAATTTTTATGACTAGATTGTATTGAGCAAATAAGAATCTGCTTTAGCATTTTAGATGCAAAGTTGTAGACATATTCGTTATTGTTATTTATTTGTAAGTGACAGAAAATCTCTTAACCGAGTGGACTTAATAGTCTTATTTGTAAATCCTCTAACAAGGTGACATTCTGATTGAGTGTTTGACACCCTTTAACAAGGTCACCTCTAACAAGGTGAAGATCCTAACAGATCTGAGAGAAATCCCTTAACCGGGTTGCATCTAGCAATGTGTTTGTAATCTTTAACAGGATTTGCTTTTAACCGAGCATACTCTAGAAGAGTATATTTCTTAGTGGGTCTGAAATCCCATAGTGGTTTTTCCCTATTTGGGTTTCCATGTTAAATCTGGTGTTATGAGTGTTGTTATGATTATGTGTTCTTAAATTTGCATGTTTTATAGTTTTGGCTACATATATCTGTTAAAGCTAACGAGGTTGAATCTGTTGAATATATTGAAGATTAAGTTTGTATGACTCACCCCCCCCCCCTCTCATCTTATTAACAATTGGCATCAGAGTTATCAATTGGTATCAGAGCTTTGGACACCGAAAGAAAATTTTAAAGGTACTTGAGGAAAAGATCCAAAGATGTATAAGAGGGATGCATTGAAGCTGAACAAGTCAAGTTTCTCTACATGGCAGAAAAGGATGAAGCTACACCTATCAGGAATTGAAGAATATGTTTTCTATTATCTGGAGAAGGTTTTCATTACACCTAGCACCTATCCATTGACAATGGAAGAGATAAAGGCAAAGCAAGAACATATTCAAGCAATGATTGAAATAACATTTGCATTGATCGACTCAGAGTTTAATGATCTAGAAGGCTGCAATGATGCCAAGGCAATGTGGGACAAGCTCATATTTGTGTATGGTGGTGATGAACATGTTCAAAGAGAAAAAGTGGATAGTCTAAGAGGACAACTTGAATCTATGAGAATGAATGAAGGTGAGAACATAACCCAATACAGTACAAGATTGAAGGAGATTGTCAATCAAATCAAAGGAGCGAGAGGAACCATTGAAGAGAAGGATGTCACAAGTAAGCTATTAAGAACCCTTCTACCTGCTTATGCAATCCAAGTCTCTGCAATCAATGAATTGAGGTCTGTACCCAATATGCTAGTTTCTTTGGATGCTTTTATTGGTAAGCTACATGCATTTGAGTTAAGTAACTTTGATAACAATGAGTCTTTGGTAAATAAAATTGAGTCTGCATTTAGTTCTTTTCATCTTGATGAATCTGATGATTACAATGATAGAAAGTATAAGTACTCTGAAGGGAATCATAGTGGACCAAGTGAAAGATTTTACAAAAACATGGAGGAGGTACACAAACTTTATGAAGAAATCGGAAAGCAAGAAGAGTTTGAAGCACTATTAGCCAGAAAGTTACCGAGAGGAAAAGGTAAGTACAAAGGAAAGTTGCCTTTGAAATGTTTTAACTATGATAGAATAGGACATATGGCTTCTAATTGTCCTAACAAAGAATCCAGTGAAAAGAGAGATTACCAAGATGATAGACAGAAAGATAATCATTATAGAGGATACTGAGACTTCAGAATAAGAGATAAAAAGACATGTCTAATAGTTGATGAGGAATCTAATGATGATAAATCAAATGAAACTGATACAGAGGAAGTTGTTTATGTGGCTATCAAAGATGGATTAGATGAAGAAAGGTACAAAGAAAAAGCCTTAATATCTCACATAAATACTAATGATTCTTCGATCATAGATAGTGGATGCTCACATCACATGACAGGTGATAAACACAAGTTTGTTATGTTAGTAGATTATGATGGAGGTTATGTAAGATTTGGTAATGATGCACCATGTCCAGTGAGAGGTAAAGGATCTATAATAGTTCTTGATAATGCTAAATGTAATGATGTTTATTGGGTTGAAGGCTTGAAATACAATTTGTTAAGTGTAGCACAGCTAAACAATACAGGATACCGAATAGAGTTTCAGAAAGGAATTGTCAAAGTTCATGACAAGCATGGAAAGTTACCAGCTACTGGGACACAAACAAAAGGTAACATATTTCACCTTGACTCAACTTGGAATAAATGTCTATATGCAAAGATAGATGATACCTGGTCATGGCATAAAAGGTTCTGTCATGTAAATTTTGATAATCTGATCAAAATAAGCAAGAAGCACCGAGTAAGAGGTCTACTGAGTCTTGAGAAACCTGAGAATGCTATATGCCGAGGATGCTAGATGGGTAAGATGACAAGATCAAGCTTTACAAGTAAGTCCTACACTTCTAAGGGAATTTTAGATCTTGTGCATACTAATATTTGTGGTCCTATGAAAGTACAAAGTTATTATGGTGATAAGTATTTCATATTATTTGTGAATGATTGCTCAAGGATGTTGTCAGTAATGTTTTTAAAAGAAAAATCATAAGCTTTTCAAATGTTTAAATGGTACAAGGCAAGAGTTGAAAATGAAACAAGAAGACAACTGAAATGTCTTAGATCTAATAGAGGAGGTGAGTTCACTTCTGATGAATTTAACTTATACTGCAATGATCATGGTATAAAGAGGCAAGTATCTGCACCGAGAACACCCTAGCAAAATGGGATAGCCGAGAGAAGAAATAGATCAATTGTGGATTGTGCAAGAACCTTGATGATAGAAAAGAAGGTACCTAAAACATTTTGGAGAGAAGCAATCAACACTGCAGTTTACACCCTGAACCGAGTACAACTGAAGAAAGGAACCTTGAAGACACCATATGAAATCTGGTATGGCAAGAAACCTAATGTAAGTTACTTTAAAATCTTTGGAAGTAGATGTTATGTTCACAAAGATGATAGAAATGGTAAGTTTGATCAGAAAAGTGAAGAAGGAACATTTCTTGGTTATTCTTCTAGAAGCAAAGCATTTAAATGTCTGATCAAATCATCTAACAAAATAGTAGAAAGTGCAAATGTGAAAATTGATGAATTTGAAGAAAGAAATGATGAAGAAAACTTCAAAGAACTAGAAGATTATGAAGGATTTGTATATGTTCAACTGAGAAGTCCTACCGAGAAAACTGCTGAAGGAAATGAAGAGAATATCCAGTTACCGAGTGATGAAGAAGATCATATAGAATCTACTGAGCCTATATTAGCCAAGTATGTCAGAAGAAATAATGCATCAAGTCAGATTATAGGAGATAAGAATGATCCAGTGATGACAAGGAATAAACTGAGACAGAACACATGTCTGATATCTGAATTTGAACCAAGGATAGTGAAAGAGGTATTTAACAGTGAAGATTGGATAAATGCTATGATAGAAGAGATTGATCAAATCAAGAAGAATGACACATGGACACTGGTCCCAAGACCGAAGGACAAAAATTTTATCAGTACAAAGTGGATTTTTAGAAACAAGCTGAATGAAAAAGGTGAGGTTATTCGAAATAAAGCAAGACTAGTTTGCAAAGGTTATGCTCAAGAAGAGGGAATTGATTATGGTGAGACTTTTGCACCTATGGTAAGACTTGAAGGAGTAAGAACATTGTTGGTATACGCTACTTACAATAATTTCAAAGTATATCAAATGGATGTCAAATCAGCATTTCTAAATGGTATATTAGAAGAAGAAGTTTTTATTGAACAACCTGAAGGATTTGTTGAAGGAGAGAATAAAGATCAGGTATGTAAACTGAACAAAACTTTATATGGTCTGAAACAAGCACCTAGAGCATGGTATGAAAGATTGCACTCTTATTTAATCAAGATTGGTTTTATAAGGACAAGTGAAAACAACAACATGTACATGAAGAATGATGAAAATGGAATACTGATCTCAACCATATTTGTTGATGATATTATCTTTTGTGGAAATGACTCTTTATGCAAGAACTTTGGAAATGAAATGAGCAAAGAATTTGAGATGTCATTAATCAGTGAGATAAAGTATTTTATAGGTCTACAGATACTGCAAATGAAAGATGAGATTTTCATTACTCAATCCAAGTACATAAAGGAAATCTTGAAGAAATTTGGAATGGAGGATTCAAAATCACTAAGTACTCCTATGACTACCAACTGTAAACTATCAAAGAATGATGAATCTGCATCTATTGATGAGACACTTTACCGATCTATGATTGGAAAGTTGCAATATGTTGTTCACAATAGGCCAGATATAGCACATGCAGTAGGTATAGTTGCAAGATTTTCTGCAGATCCCAAGGAAACACACATGACAGCAATCAAGAGAATTTTCAGATACTTGAAAGGCACTGAAGATTATGGCTTAGTATATCAGAAAGGAAATGACTTTAATTTAAAAGTTTATATTGATGCTGATTGGGCAGGCAACATAGATGACAGGAAAAGCACAAGTGGTGGAGCTTTCTTTTTAGGAGAAAGACTAGTAAGTTGGCTTAGCAAGAAACAAGGATGTATTTCATAGTCAACAGCAGAAGCTAAATATGTTGCTGCAACATTGAATTGTATCAATATAGCATGGATCAAACAACTATTGGAAGGCATAAATGAGAAAGTTACCGAGCTAGTAACTATATTATGTGATAATACTAGTGCCATTAACATTTCAAAGAATCTTGTTATGCACTCTAAGACAAAGCACATCTCTATCAAATATCATTATCTTAGAGAAGAAGTTCAAGAGAAGAAAGTGGTGTTGGAGTATGTTAGTTCAAAGGAACAAATAGCAGATATTTTCACCAAGCCACTACCAAGGGACACTTTTGAGTATCTCAGAAGTAAGTTAGGGATCCTACCCCTATCTTCTACTCACTAACTGAGTTCGGTGAAATCAACAATTCGATGACTCTAAAGAATACCTTTTAGGGGTTGATGCTGATTTACACACTTTAGGATGTTTTCTAAAGGTGTGTAGGAAACAAAAATAGGGAATAGGAATTGAAGACAAAATGCTCTAACCGAGACTGAGTTGATACCGAACAACAAAGGAATTACTTCACACAGGAAGAAATTATGTATTAGTTTTCTTTTGGCATTGTTGTCAAAGGGGGAGAAGACTAATATAGGGGGAGAGCATTTCAGCAATCACATCAATCTGAATTCGAATCCTTTTAGGTCAAATCAATTGGTTTTGCCATCAATGCCAAAGGGGGAGATTGTTGGCATTATAACAGATAATAAGAGATTGTTGGCATTTCAATTAGGATATTGAGAAGGTTGTTGATAATTATGGATATAACTGATTAAGGATGTGTACTGTCCTCACAATATTATTTTGTCATTGATGTCAAGAAATTGATTTTTTGATTTAGTATGATGTTGCCATATATTAAGAAGTATGTTTTGAAGAGAATTAAGATGTCGGTAAAAGAAACAGAAATAATGTGATGAATAAGGGGAGGAATAAGTTATTCAATGGGAAACTATTACTGAGCTAGACAATGATGAGATCATGTTGTTTAATATCCTACATATGCTATTGTTTGTAAGGTTAATACTATACTATGTTACCGAGTAAGGAACCTAGTCGGTAAACCCTAAGGAACCTAGTCAGTAAACCCTAAGGTTGTCGCTATTCGTTAATGAAGGCGGAATGTCTACCGAGTGAAGTTTAGTATTTACCGAGTTGCAACCGAGTAATAACAGAATGCATTGGATGTATACATGCGTTATTTAATGATGGAAGCTAATGAGCTGGTTATGATTAAATGATTGATACAATGTGTATGAAGTTTGTTAAGGATCTATGGCAATGGAAGATCAGCAGGAAGATCTACAGCTCATATTGAACTGCAATACCCTAGCATAAGTTCCAAGAAATGTATGCAAGTTCCAAGGTGAGGTAAAATGTTTTGAGATCAAAGGATACATTGAACCTGTTTAAGATTGAAGATCTGATGGCTATGATTGATCATGGGAAATGTGATCAAAGAGATTAAGCGGTTAGCAAATTGTTTATAAATAAGGAACTGTTGATAAACAATGTATGTGGGCAAGTGTAAGCACAGGGATGCTACATAGTGATTACTAAGCACAGAAGCTTGAAGACCTGCTTAAATAATAGAGTAAGGAGCCCAACAGAGGGACAAGATAAGTCCTATGACTAGATTGTATTGAGCAAATAAGAATCTACTTTAGCATTTTAGATGCAAAGTTGCAGACATATTCATTATTGTTATTTATTTGTAAGTGACAGAAAATCTCTTAACCGAGTGGACTTAACAGTCTTATTTGTAAATCCTCTAACAAGGTGACATTCTAATTGAGTGTTTGACACCCTTTAACAAGGTCAGCTCTAACAAGGTGAAGATCCTAATAGATCTGAGGGAAATCCCTTAACCGGATCGCATCTAGCAATGTGTTTGTAATCTTTAATAGGATTTTCTTTCAACTGAGAATACTCTAGAAGAGTATATTTCTTAGTGGGTCTGAAATCCCACAGTGGTTTTTCCCTATTTGGGTTTCCACGTTAAATCTAGTGTTATGAGTGTTGTTATGATTATGTGTTCTTAAATTTGCATGTTTTATAGTTTTGGCTACATATATATGTTAAAGCTACCGAGGTTGAATCTGTTGAATATTTTGAAGATTAAGTTTGTATGATTCACCCCCCCCTCTCATCTTATTAACAATTGGCATCAGAGTTATCAACAGGGAGGCATGCTTTGGTAGTCAGGTCAAGTCCCTTAGTCACAAAAATGAAGATGAAAATAAAAATCAGAATTCCCCTGGTGAAAACCTCCCTAAGGCACCTTTGCACTCAAAAAAAGTAAAAATAAGGGACATATCTTCTAGTGAAACCTAGATCGGGTGCTACAAGATGAGAGACTTGACCTGCCTACCATGGTTGCCCCATATCAGGAGAAATCATCATTGCTAATTGAAGAAAGTGACACTATCAACATGGGTACAAGTGATAATCCAAAGAATGTGCTCATCACAAAGTCTCGTATAGATCAAGAGAAACAAAACTTCATAAGTTTCTTCAATGAGACACAAACCAACTTTGCCTAGTCCTACACAAACATGTCAGGCCTTGATCCAAAACTAGTAGTCCACAACCTCATTGTTAGACCAAATGCTAAACCAACCAAATAGATGCTAGACATCAAATTAATCAAGCCCATTGATTATTCTGAGTGGGTCTCCAACATCGTACGACAAGCCCATTGGGGGCATAAGGATTTGCATATACTTCAGAGACCTCAATAAAGCATGTCCGAAAGATGATTTCCCCTTACCTAACATAGAAATGATTGTAGACACGAGATGTTTTCCTTAATTGGTGGTTTCTCTGGGTACAATCAAATCAAGAGAAGAAGACTAACACAAGACAACATTCACCAGTCCTTAAGAAGCATTTTTTTACCAAGCCATGCCCTTTGGATTAAAAAATGCAGGTGTAACTTATCAGAGAGAAATGAAAACCATCTTCCATGACTTCCTCCACAACATTATGGAAGATTATGTAGACATCTAAATTTGACTAATTTAATTAATTGAATTTAGCTATCCTGAGCAACTTTAATTAAGTTATTACACAATATTAATTAAAGTAATTACACAATATTTAATTAATTAGTGTTTCTTCCTTCTAGCTAATTAATCTTATTTACGCTATAATCCCCCTTCAATTAATTATTTGACAATCATAAATCAATTAATTAATTAAATTTGACCCTTTTTCTTCTATTAAATAAATCAAATGCAATTTCATTATTTAATTCATGTTGATTTTTTCCTCTTAAATCCTCTCATAGAATTAATTAATTCTATTTCTCCACATGTCTCCTAACTTTAATCCTCCTTTAACCCCCATTTAACCCTTTCCTCTAGCCCAACCTACCTAGTTAACCAAAGATTTTAGTCAACCTTATCCCTTTCCCTCACCATATGTGTGCACATTCCCAAAATATCTCAAATTAGGAACATGCTTATGCCACCTTTTACATGAGGGTTCAAAACACCCAAATTTGAAAAGTATAGAGGCAAAGGAGATCCTAGGGATCATCTACAAGAATTTCACTCAGCTTATTTAGAGGTGGCATATGAGGACACATATCTAATGCACCTCTTTCCTCAAAGTTTGGGAGGCACAACCACGCAATGGTTTTCACGACTCCCAGGTGGCATTAGAACTGATGCAGAGATAGGAGAATCTCATACAAATTTGCAAATAAAAGGTGTATTTTGGACCTAAACCCCTTACACTCCTCAGGTGTCTCAAATGCACTCAATGCCTCAATAGGCTCAAAACCTAACACCACCTAAACCAGGTGTGTCTCCTGCCTCCACATACTTCAAAGTACCTCAAAAAACATGATTCAAAGGTTTTCTAAACCCCTAAGCCTCTAGCTTCAACACAAACTCAATACATGTATTCAACCAAGCATCTAGCCCTTCAAATCGGGTAATTTCCCTTTAACTCAAAACTTTTCCAAAAAAACTTGCCCAAAAAATTACATATTTAGACACCCATTTGGATGTTACACAACATATCAGAAAATAGATATAGGTTGTTTTGGACGGACCCTTTGTTGTCCTCAAATGTGCCCCTTTTTAGCCTTAAAAACCACCCACTTTACAAAGGAAGTACCAACAAAACTTAACACCAGGTTACAAAACTTTGTACAGTATTCAATCAGGTTCCCAAACCAAGGATTTTTTAGGTTTTATGGCTTGATTCAACTTCTAAGTGTCCAAACTCTAAAACCCTCCTTAAATCACCCTCTAAACTAGGGCTTGCTCAAAATCATGCCTCCAATCACTTCTCTGATCAAATGAAGGTTGTTTCACCATTAAATTGGTGCCCTCTACTAATTCCAATCATAAAAGATAGCCCTCCAATGGCTACTTTAGTGGCTGCTACACTCTAGCCACCATCCCCATGCTCCAATCAACCAACAAATTCACCATTTGTGAGTGATCACTCTACAAAACCACTTCAATCCTACACTTTAATGTTAGTTTGATATGATACAACATTATTTTCCATCCCCAAGTCATAGTAAGCACATAAAGGGGATGGATTACATATTCATACTTGAGAAAACAAGGAAAATCAAACTTTTAAAACAGGACAGTCAATATAAATCCTTAGATCAGATTAAAAATGATATAAAATGCTTTAGATCATGTACATTAAATTCCTATCAACCTTCCTCAATTATTAGAACTCAAAGATCATCAAAGGAATGCAAGTTTTGCAAGGAAAATCAAGTTTATTGGGTTAAAACTGTCTCTGTCCGCACAACAGCACCTCCAGTCCGTACCATCTGTACTTTTCTCTCTTTTTTTCCATCATAAATTATGAATACAACTTCCCCAACCAGCCCAAGGTGGTTGGAGGGGTTTACAAATTCATTAAGACTTAAAAACTCAATTTCCCTCCAAAATGCTACTAAACGTTGGAATACAAAGATTTGAATTTTCCAACTTTATTTAATACATTCTATTTGCTAAAATCATTCCAAATCAATGGAATTTTATTTCATATACCTAAATAACCCTACCAAAGACCCTACTAACCATTCTAGACCCTTGAAACACTATTGGCCTACTTGACACCATATTTTGTCTTAGGTCCCTTATCAGGACTTATTACATTTAAATCAAATTGAGCATTACATAGAGCCATTATTGGCTTCAAAACATTCCAATTCACTTTCAAGGATGCTCTGGGGTCTTTGTTCATGTTTATAATCTCCTTGGTCTCAAGTGGACTCTTGGATGCTCCTGCATCAAGAACATTTGAAGAACTAGTCCAAAAATTCATGCACACAACATAGAACGGGATGTCACCATGGAAGATTTGTGCAACACCAAACAAAAACTAGGGGAGTTGTTCTCAACTTTCCTACAACGGTGGAGGCAACTATCTAGTAGATGCTCCCTTCATCTACCTAAGAAAGAACTAGTGGAAATTTTCATTTCCAACTTAAATGATGAAATGGAATTTCATTTAGACATGAAGGTTACAAAATCATTCAAAGAAATGATCACTCAAGGACTAAAATGTGAAAGAGCCCTCATCAAAAAGGGACTTATCAAAATTTACAATGAACCCAAAGATGGTCCTTGTCCACATTATAATAGTGATAAACTAGAATTTTGGAACAAAAACAAGAACGTTGTCAATGATGGGATCATGGATGCAAGAACAGTAAAAATTGCACAACTTGTGGTCAGGTTTGTAGGACAAAATCACCCTCATAACAACAATACCATCAATAATCCACAAAATCAAGGTCGCAATACACAACAATAGTAACCAAAACAAAAGCAACAAAACTACAAACCAAAACACACATATACACCCTTAGGGGAACCTATCGAAACAATCTTACACCAATCTTGTGACCTTACCAAAAATATCTAATTATGAGCATCAAATCAAGCCTCCATAGTGGCGAAATCATGAACATTGTGAATTTCAACAAGGAAGAAGGCATAAAACAAGAAATTGCCATCGACTAAAAAATCTTGTTCATGATCTTATTGATAGAGGAGAAATTGAAATTGAAGGACATGACCCTAAAACATCCAATGATGATTATTTAATGTTCAATAATCCACTTCCATCACATGATCAAAGGGGTCCTTCCACCGCAAGGAGAAACACAAATACCACAACCAATTACAATTATACTATGAATCACCTTTGTGATGTAGATGAACAAGTTGCAACTCTTACCACAAAAGATCCAAATCCTGCATGCAACGTTGTTATGCGTCGTAGAAATATTACTATTCAAGCAGCACCACAAGGAACAACACCCCTCCCCAAACAATATAATCTTGTAGAGCAATTGGATAAGATACCAGCTCTCATCTCCATATTAGAGATTTTGCACTTATCCCCCTCAAATAAAACAATCTTGGATCAAGCTCTCCAAGAAGCGTTCGTCCCCGCCAACCTCAACACGGATCAGTTTCAAGCCATGGTTAGTAGTCTAAAGTCATCACCATGTCTCACTTTTACTGAAAGTGACAAAATATCCTTCCAACAAACCCATAATGCATCCCTTGATATTGAAGGATTCATAAACCAACATAGAATCAAGCGAGTCTTGATTGACAATGGAGTCAGCTTAAACATATGCACCTTGTAGTTAGTCATAGCATTGGGTTATGTAGTAGAATCAGTGGATGCCAGCTAAAAGATAACCATTAAAGAATATGATGATGCAGAACGTTCTTCCAAAGAAGCTATTATATTACCCATCAGGGTTGGGCCAATGGTGAAGCATATAGTTTTCTGAGTTCTAGCCCTTCCTTTGCCATACAATCTCTTGTTAGGAATACCTTGGATACATGCCATGCAATTCATTCCATCTACCTATCACCAATGTATCAAGTTTCCACATAATGGGGTAAAAATTACAATCCTTGGTGATGCTAATCCATTTGCATATTGTAATAATATAAACCATCAACCAGAGATCACCGTACCTAACAACAAAGAAGTTATCCCTTCCTCATCATATGTTAATCCAACCTCTCTTTCCAGCTTAACAACCCCTATACCAAAGCAGGAGAAATTGAAAATAAAAATGGTTGAGGAATGTCATAGGGAATATAATCTTAGCCAACTCTTTTGTGTTGGGAAGTTTCTCACATCCCCTAGAACTCATGGCAAACACCAAGGTTTACTTCAAACACCACTAGCCAAGAAACCATGGATGAAGACTTGGCAAAATGGATCTACACAAACCCTATCGATAAAGAAAGCCTGAAGGCTAAGCTCCCCACTGACAAATATGGCAAAGGCTTCACTATAATGCAAAGAATGGGCTATGCTGGCCATAGTTCTTTGGGACCTTGCAAACAAGGAAGACAAGAGCCCTTACAACTAGAGTTGAAACCAAGAGATAAAACTGGAGTATGTTTTCAAAAAGAATCTCTTCCTAAACTTCAATTCAAAGGAAAACCTAGCGAACCCGTGTATCAACCAGTTACTTCAAGGATGCAATCCTTGATTATATCTGTGGCACTAATAACCCCACCAGCAACATAAGTAGCATCAACAACACCAACACCACTAACAACCCCATCAACAGCACCAGCAACAACATCAACACCAATAACCCCACCAGCAACACCATCAACACTAGCAGCACTAGCAATCCCACCTCCAAAAGTACATAAGCCAGTAACTAATGCACTATTCAATTCAAAAGGCATCCCATCTTGGTACAGTAATCAGATTCTAGAGAGTGATTCAGAGATAGACTCACATGAGTGGGAATGGGATTCAGTGCACTTAAATACTTTAGACAAGGAGGAAACACCACCCCCTCCACCTCGTAAGGATATACCAGTTTATGAAGAAGCATGGATTAAAAAATTTTGGGTTCCTAAGATAGAAGCAACTTCCATGGGCCTTACATCGAATCCTGCGCCTGATTATGACAAGGAGAGTACCATCGATGAACTTCACGCCTTTGTATTAACCCTCACCGATGCCTCCCATGAACTCAACTTTGAAGTAATGCCTATCATTCATCCTGAACTCATTGAATGGAACCAACCAAATCCCCCATGCCTTGACAATTTCCAAAATGATGAGGCACTCATAGACTTTCTAAAATTATGGGATAACATACCAAGCGGGGATCATAAAGTTGGATTTGCCATCGAATTTAATAGTGCAACATACTTTGGGGCAGATGCCAAACCTTTCAGCTACAAAAATATTACAATAAAACATGGATCTTCTAGTGAAAACCACACAGTGGCACTTTTTTTTATCCTAAAAAAGTAAAAACAAAGAGCGTATCTAAAGGTGAAAACCTCTCCGAGGTGCCTGAGGATGAAAGGTTTGACATCCTCCCCTTTAGTACGAATCAGGAAAGATTAACCATCCTAATAGAGGAAACAAAACAATTCAATGTTGGGACCGCTGAGACTCCTCACCAAATACATTTGGCATCTCTATTAACTCTAGAAGAACAGCCAAAATTTGTGGAATTCTTCTAGAAGTGCCAAATCAACTTTACATGGCCTTATGCAGACATGCCTAGCTTAGATCCAAATTTGGTCATGCATCACCTAATTGTAGCAGAAGGAGCTAAACCTATAAAACAAAAGCTCAGAAAGATGCACCCACAAATTGTCATTCTTGTTAAGGTTGAACTTAAAAAGCTCTTGGATGTTGGTTTCATCAAACCAATTGATTATGCAGAGTGGATCTCCAGTATTGTACATGTTGGTAAACCTAACGGGGGCATCTGTATCTGTATAGACTTCAAAGATTTGAACAAATAATGTCCTAAAGATGACTTCCCCTTACCAAACATTGACATGATTGTTGATCTAACAATAGGTCATGCAATGCTTTCTCTTATGGATGGCTTTTCAGGATACAACCAGATTAAGATTACTCCAGAGGATCAATATAAAACTGCTTTCAATGTCCATGGGGAAAATACTATTGGAATGTGATGTCATTTGGTCTAAAGAATGCAGGGGAAACATATCAAAGAGCCATGACTACCATATTTCACGATATGATGTACACAATAATGGAAGATTATGTGGATGATTTACTAGCTAAATCGTTAACAAGAGAAGGTCATCTGGCAGTACTGGATAAAATCTTCAACAGATTAGAACAATATCACGTCCTTGTCAATCCAAAGAAATGTGTGTTTGGAGTAACTTTCAAGAAGCTCCTAGGATACATTGTCTCAAGTAAAGGCATTGAGGTAGATCTTGCGAAACTCAAGGCAATCATGGACATTCCACCTCCAAAGAATATCAGTCAATTGAGGACATTACAAGGGTGGGTACAATCCATTTGGTGGTTCATCACACAATTGGCTGATAAATGTCATCCCTTCACCCATCAGTTACATAAAAATATCCACTTTCAATGAGATGCAAAATGCCAGCAAGCATTCCAAATGCTTAAAGACTACCTAATTCATACATCATTGCTAATTCCACTAGATCCAAGCATACCTCTATTGTTATACATTTCAACTACAACCATGGCATTAGGATTATTGCTTGCACAACATAATGTAGAAGGAAAAGAATGTGTTGTCTACTACATCTCTTGAACACTAGTAGGCTATGAACTCAATTACACACCTATTGAGCGAGCTTGCCTAGTGGTTATCTTGGCAACCACCAAATTAAGACACTACATGTTAACGCACAAGGTACAACTTATTGCCAAGATAGATCCACTCAAGTACCTACTCAGCAAGGTAGCATCGATAGGTCTCTTGGCCAAATGGGTTATGCTCTTGAGTGAATTTGATATTGATTATGTGGACCGAAAAGCTATCAAGGGATAGGTTATTGCAGATCAGTTGGCTGATGCACCACTCAAAGGCAACCATCCTCTTATCTCCAAATTTTCAGATGAATAAATCTTCATGCTCATAGCTACACAACCCTGGAAGCTATATTTTGATGGCTCATACACCAGACATGGTTCAGGGGCAAGTATTCTTTTTATCACACCTCAAGGTGATAGCATCTCGAAGTCCTACAGACTCACTTTCCCCTGCACAAATAACATAGCAAAATATGAGGCCTTAAACATAGGACTCAGATTGGCCATACAATAGAATCTAAAAGAGCTACAGGTATATGGAGATTCCCAGCTGGTCATCAAGTCACCAATGAATACCAAACAAAGGATGATAAACTCATGTTGTATTAAAGGATGGTGGATAGCTTCAAAGAATCATTTACAACTATCACATTTGAGCAAGTACCAAGAGATCAGAATTGACCTATCGATGCAATGGTTACAATTGCATCTCTCTTGGATCTTCCACAAAATTTGACAAGCTATGAGTTCTTGGTGGAACGGCTTTGGATCCCTTCTTACGATATCCTTGAAACTAAAATGATATGTTGCCTTGTCGGTTCTCAATCCACATGGTATGATGAGTTTTTCACTTACATATGTGATCACACACTTCCCCCTAACCAATCAAACAACCAACGAAAAACCTTTATCCACCAAACTGCTTGATACACCATCATTTTTGAAACCCTATACAGATGAAGTCTTGATGGTACTCTCCTTCGATGTTTGGAACAAGATGAGATAACAAAATCCTTGGAAGAGGTACATGAAGAAATTTGTGGGGCTCACTCAAGCAGTCCTTCACTAGCAAATAAAATCATGCGAGCCAGATACTATTGGCCCTCCATGGAAAAAGACTCTTACTACTTTGTCAAAAAGTGCAAGAAGTGCCAAGTTCGTGGAGACCTGATACATGCCCCAGAACAGGAATTACAACCTATCACTACACCATGGCCCTTTTGTCAATGGGGACTTGACCTTGTGGTTAAAATCCATCCATCGTCATCCAATAGTCATAAATTCATCATTACCTCCACAAAATACTTCACAAAGTGGATCAAAGCCGTTCTACTTACCCAAGTCACTGGCAAGAAGATCACCTCATTCATCCTCAATTACATCATCTATCGGTATGGTGTACCCATGTTCATCATCACAGATAACGACCTTCCTTTCAAAAATCAAGATGTTCATAAACTCTATGAGAAGTTTCATATCCAACACCATTTTTCCACCCCATATTATCCTCAAGAAAATAGTCAAGCCGAATTATCCAACAAGAACATATTGAGGATCCTCAAAAAGACAATCAATGATGCTGGTTGTGATTGGCACATTCAATTGAATACAACAATATGGGTATATCGAACTAGCATTTGAACCCCTACAGGCGCAACCCCATACTCACTAGTTTATGGAGAATAATCCATCCTACCTATTGAGGTTAAAATACCATCTCTACGGGTCTCCTTGCACAATCTGATAGATGATGACGCATACCGAGTCTCACATCTTCAAGACTTGGAACTGCTTGATGAAAAACGACAAGCTACCTACAACCACCTAAAATCCAATTAGCAGTGCATGAGAAGAAGCTACAATAATAGGGTTAAACCTCGCACATTTGAAGTAGGAGATCTTGTTCTCAGGGAGAAACCTCACAATCAATCAAACAGAGAACACCAAGGTAAATTTGAATATAATTGGCTGGGTCTATATATCATCACCATTGTCTTCGGGTCTAGGGCATATCAGTTAGCAACTTTAGAAGGAGAACCACTAGCACATCCAATTAACAACATGCATCTAAAAAGATTTCATACATAAGCTGTGCAGAGCATCAGGCTCCTCCAATAGCAGAAAATACCAAAAACATTCAAAAAATAGTCGTGAACAAAATACAAAAATACAAAAATCAAGAAAATAGTAAAGAAAAATCATACATCCAAATGGTGAAAACAACTTCAGTGGTGCCTTAGGTAAGTACGGTGGTGAAAACCTAGAAAAAAGGCACCATTCATAAAGGCTATGGCTCCATTGTCTTTCATACATGTTTCCATCACATCCATTATATTCATTCATCCATCATTTATACCATGGCTTGTTATTGATCTGTAATCAGGGTTATTACTTCATGTGTCTTGCATCACACTTTCATACTAAAATCCAACTACGGGAAAATATTCTTAAACCTACTGATGGAAGTGGATTCTCCATTTCTCATGATGCTTTGAGTTTCTCATTCAAAATTGTCTTGAAAATATACCAAAAACATTCATAAAATCTCAGCAAAATCCCCAAAACATTCACAAAATCCAAAAACATGACAAAACATCAAAACTCACTCAAAAACATTGCAACACATATTATTCCTTGTACATATGCATCGCATAAAGACACAAACACAACATTTTGAGCTACTCAAACAATGACCACCTATCAAATCAACCAACCAATCACAACATCTACAGATGACTATCTTCACCAAGATGCATCCTTCTTCACAAACAAGACATGGTAACATTTTCTTTGACAAGAAAATTTGGCATGGCTTATAAATACTTGGTTGATTTGTTATTTGTTTATTTATATTTGGTTCCTACGCTACTCTAGGATATCCACAAGTGATTAGAGTAGCTAGGATGGTTCCTGATATCTTTTTCTTTTGTTTGTTGTTTGTGGATTGTTCCAATGAAGTTTTGGGGCATTGATGGGGAGGGGTTCTCAATTTAGAGTCTGTACTTACTCAATAAGAAGTTGAGTGATGTGTTAGTGGACTCCCTTCACTCTACACTAATCTTTCAACAAATAAAAACATTTAAACTCTCTAGGAGTGCTGCCAATCAAATTGTGCTCAATGACTGCTCAGGCATGGTTGAGATTCACAAGGGTAAATCCAACCTCAAAGTAGCAATCTTCTAACATATGCTTGCAGGGGTTGTAGTAGGCATTCTTAAGGTATTTTCATTCCAATCAACTAGTTTTGCAATTGGTTCTCATTCATTTCTTCATTGGTCCCTCTTTCTCCTATTCTTCTAGGCCTAGTAGCCCTAAAGCCCCAATTAGCCCTACCTAACCGGTTTTTATGGAATTACTCAAAAATGTCTCAAAGACCCTAGCAAAATATTTTATGATCCGAGTACCCTTTTGGATTAACTTTTGGATTCATCAGATGGCAAAGTTAGATCTGTCCGTACAGGTACGGAACCCGAAATCGGTATTTTTGAAGGGTTTTGGGGCTTAGTTGTCTTCTTCAAAGGGTTTCATGTCTTCCTTGGTTTTCCACACCTCCAACCTTCCACATAGGCTCTTACATACCCTACTTACTCATGCCAAACATTTTTCATCTTCAAAACTGATCAACCCTACAAGCACATGTAAATTTTCAATCATTTTTTCTAACCGGGCTATGATTGAGCTCGCCTAGGAAATGATGTCAAATGGCCTTTTAATTCCTTAAAAACCAAAACAAATATTATATAAACTATAAAAAGTTTTCATGGCTTGATTCCCAAGGGTTATGGAGCAAAACTCGAAGGACTTCAAGCTGGAACCATGTTTGGGTTGTAAGACCCTTACTCAGGCCGAGAGCAATGTAAAATCAAATACTCAATTCAAACCTGCAATAGAAACTATCTCAAATACCTTATAAGAACTAAAAAGACATGTATAAAGAAATCATGAAAGAACAATAATGAAATCAATCCATGAAGTATGGACTGCTGCTCAAAAAATGAGAAAATGCAAGGTAAAATCTAGAAAAAGGTCTTCATAATGTATTCCAAATTGCTCAAGGCATTCACCAACCTATTTACATTCATTCTCAGAGAATTTATATTCCATATAGATACTAACCAACTCTCCATCATTTTCCTAACCACCGATGTGCTCAAACTTTCAAAAAGTTCCTCAAAAATTGTAAAATGTTGTCGAGCAACATTGACAACTATTGCCAAAAAGTGCATTTTTGTATTTTATGCATTGTCCCTCATCCTAAACCTTCTAAAATGACTTTAAAACACTAAAATGACATGTATCAATTCCAAATGAGGCTTTTCAAGACATTTGACACCAAAATGCAAGTTTATGCCATTTTAGGCTTACAAGGGCTCATAAGCCAAAATTGAGTAAATACATGATCTAATTGACATTCATCCTCCAAATGTATATACAACACACAGGTGGACCTATGAGTAGTCCATTATTCACAAACCTAAACCAAACTAAATACTAACACACCAAAATCTAGAAAATGCACTCAAAAAACTAGGTGCTCCTGCACCATACTCCCCCAATGAGAAAGAAGTCAAGTGACTCCTTTAGGAAACAAATAAAGGGGAAATCCAAGCTTAGAAAAGTCTGCCTTAGGTACCCAAGTAGCCTCAGATTCTAGAAGGTGTTTCCATTTGACCAAGTGCTCCATATAGATGATATACCTTATTTGCTTGAGAAATCTAGTCTAACACCTTCTTGGCATGTGGCATGGGTGCAGGTGGTAAGGGCAAGTCTGAAAGTGCTTGAGAGACCTCTTAGACTCTACTACCTTCCTCAGGAAGTGTACCCTTATACTACACCAAATCTGCAACATTGAAGATGGGAGATAAAGCCATATCTCCAGGTAGGTCTAGTTTGTAAGCATTGTTGCCATACTTTGCCAAGATTTTACAAGGACCAATCCTCCTCATCTAAAGTTCACTAGGGACACCTTTCTAAAACCTTGTTTTTTTCAAGTGAACCATGACCATGTCCCCAACTACAAATTGTATATCCTTTCTTTTCTCATCTACTTTTTCCTTGATTCTTTGAGAGGTGTCTAGTAGGGTTGTCCTAACCTGCTCGTGAACCTCTTGCATGGATTTAACCATGTCCAAATCATGTCCACTTTGTTGTCCCTTCTTTCCAACATCTCTTAGCTCCAAAACACCTCTAGGATAAAGGCCACACACAATCTCAAAAGGACTTTTACCGGTGGATCTATTCACACTGTCATTGTAGGAAAACTCAGTTTGATGGATGATCTGATCCCAAGCCTATCCATACTCCTTTTTTAGACATCTAAGAAGGTTTCCAAGTGTTCTATTGACCACCTCTGTATGGCCATCTGTTTGGGGATGATAGGCTGAACTGAAAGACAAGTTAGTACCCAATCTCTACCACAAAGTCTTCCAAAAATGACCAATAAACTTTACATCTCTATCTGATACAATGTTGATAGGTAAACCATGAATTATAATAACCTCCTTGAAAAACAAATGAGTAATGTGACCAGCATCATGAGTGACCTTACATGGAATAAAATGGCTCATCTTGCTAAACCTATCTACCACAACATAGACGCTATCAAAACCTGATTTGGTTTTAGGCAAACCAACAACAAAATCCATACTTACACACTCCCATGGCCAATTTGGGATAGTTAAAGGCTGATAAAGACCGGCATTGGAAGAGGTACCTTTAGCTGTTTGGAAAACCACACATTGTTCCACTTATTTCTTGAGATCTCTTTGCATCTTAGGCCAATAGTAGAATCTTTGGACAATTTCCAAACTATTGTTCAAACCAAAATATCCACTTAGCCATCCATTGTGCTTCTCTTGCATCAAATTCTCTCTCATAGATCCTTTAGGTACACATAGTTGTCCTCCCTTAAACAAAATTCCATTCTTGTAAGGTGTAATATGTATCTTCACTATACTCTTGACAAACCTTGTAGGCAGCAACAAAGTCTTCAACATCTTGATACAAATCCTTGAAACTATCCACTCCAATACTTTTGAGTTGCACTTCTTGCACTATTAGCAACCTTCTACTTAATGCATCAGCTACTTTATTACATTGTCCACTGATCAAAGAGGAGAATTCACTTCTGGTGAATTCAACAAGTACTGTGAAAAACATGGCATCAAGAGGCAACTGTCTGCCCCCCAGACTCCACAACAAAATGGCCTAGCAGAGAGGAATAACCGAACTATGGTTGAAGCAGCTAGAACTATGTTGATTCAAGGAAAGGTAGCCCACACCTTTTGGAGAGAAGTGGTGAGCATTGCAGTCTACACAATGAACCGAGTACTTATTAAGAAGGGTAAGGATAAAACTCCATATGAGTATTGGACCAGTAAGACACCTGCGGTTAGCTACTTTAGAGTATTTGGTAGAAAATGTTACATCATGAGGAGCGAACACTAGAGAAAATTTGATGTGAAATGTGATGAGGGAATATTCCTAGGGTATTCCACCAAGAGCAAAGCTCTCAAGGGTTTCAATAATAGGACTTAGAGAATTATGGAAAGCATCAATGTAAGAGTTGATGAAACCTCTGAGAAAACTGAGGAAACCAGAAGTGAGCAAGCGGTAAATGAATCGGTTGTAACCTTCTGGGAACCGATTGTTAGTCAACCAAGTACCAGTAACAGTATTCCTACACCGGTAGATGTAGATGCTAATATTGATGGAGATGAGGATGAAGAAGAAAAGCAAGAGGAATCTATCAAGACCATTTCTCGGTATGTCAAGATGAATCATGATCCTAAGCAGATCATAGGAGATAAGGATGCAAGAATTATTACAAGAAGAAAGGTCAGATAAAACTCATGTATGATCTTTGAATTTGAGCCTAAATCATTCAAAGAGGCACATAAAGATGAAGACTGGATCAAGGCAATGGAAGAGGAACTTGACTAGATAGAGAAAAATGGTACATGGTCTTTGGTACCCAGACCGGAGCATAAAAATGTCATTGGTACCAAATGGGTCTTCAGAAATAAGTTGAATGAGGATGGCACAGTGATTAGAAACAAATCCAGACTGGTGTGCAAAGGATATGCCCAAGAAGAAGCAGAAGACTATGGAGAAACCTTTTCTCCTGTAGCCAGATTGGAAGGAGTTCGTATGCTTCTTGCATATGTAGCTTTTAAAGGATTCAAAGTATATCAAATGGATGTAAAATATACATTCCTAAATGATGTACTTGAAGAGGAAGTGTATTTAGAGCAACCAGATAGGTTTTCCCTATTTGAAGACAATGACATGGTGTGTAGGCTACATAAAGCCTTATATGGTCTAAAGCAGGCACCTAGAGCATGGTATGAACACCTGCACTCCCATCTTGTGAAGATTGGATTTGAGAGAACAAGCAAAGATAGCAATATCTACTTGAAGTCTGAGGGAGATCAGATCCCGATCTGTGAGGTATTTGTTGATGACATTATCTTTGGTGGAGATGACAAGATGAGTCATGAGTTTTTAGATGAGATGAAGAAAGAGTTTGAGATGTCACTCATAGGGGAGATTAAGTTCTTTATTAGACTGCAGATCCAGTAGATGAAAGATGGAATTTTTATCACTCAGTGCAAGTATGTCAAAGAGGTGTTAAAGACCTTTGGCATGGAAGATAGAAAATCGGTTGGTACACTGATGGTGACTGGTTGTAAATTATCCAAAGAGGATGACTCAGCATTGGTTGATGAGAAGGAATACCGATCAATGATTGGTAAGTTGCATTATGTAGTGCATAGCAGACCAGATATTGCACATGTAGTTGGCATTACTGCAAGGTTCCAGAAAAGCCTAAGAGAATCCCACTTGGTTGCAGTCAAGCGGATTCTTAGGTATCTAAAGGGAACTATTGATTATGGATTGTGGTATCCATATAGCAAGGATTTCAACTTGAAAGTATTCATAGATGCTGATTGGGCAGGTAATGTAGATGAGCAGAAGAGCACAACTGGTGGTGCATTCTTTCTTGGTGGTAGACTGGTCTCATGGATGAGTAAAAAGCAGAGTTGTATCTCTCAGTCTACATCAGAAGCAAAGTATGTTGCAACTTTCATGAACTGTACTCAGACAATTTGGATGAAGCATGTATTAAATGGCTTCAAAGTTCCTGTATCTAAACCGGTAAGTATATTTTGTGACAATACTAGTGCAATTAACATCTCCAAGAATCCAGTTTTACATTCTAGAACCAAGCACTTTGAGCTAAAGTATCATTTCTTGAGGGAAAAGGTTCAAAACAAAGAGATTGCACTGGAACATGTTTCCAGTAAGGAGTAGTTAGCAGACATATTCACCAAGCCTCTCCCAAAGGCTACATTTATGTACATAAGAGGTGAATTAGGGGTGTTTCCCCTTCAAGAAGTAAACTAACAATATATGCTCCACATCAGTTAAGTATTACTTAGTCAAAAAAAAATTGGATTGATGTGTTGAAGGATGCTACTCCTCAGGGGGAGCACCATAATGGAACAGGGAAGCTTGTGCCTCCACTTTGGCATTGTTTTCAAAGGGGGAGAATAAGAGAAGCAAAGAAGATATCTGCAGAAATTGAGAGAGAAGATGTGAAGCGGAGAGATATCTTTGTATATTACCATCAATGCCAAAGGGGGAGATTGTTGGCATTATGTGAACTGGTATGAAGACATGATGACATTGTATGTTGTCATTAATGTCAATATGTTGAAGAGGAGAGAACCGATATATGTGAGAACTGGTATGTAACCAAGAATCGGTATTTGTGCCAAAGTGAAGCGGTGTGTTTGCTTAAGGTGAACCGGCATGTGGTTATGGGAACCGGTACATGGAAGCTTTCTATGACTACTGGTTGGTAGTCTCAACTTCAAGGTTTCCGATTGAAGTGCCCCAAGCCTGTGTGACTTAATCAGTGACTTTGTGTGATGAGTTAGCATTGTAATGAAGAACAAATCGTTTTGCCACATCAGCTTTGTGCGCGTGAAGGATCTTGCATAAAGGAGATTGTCCCTATCTACCTCGGGAATGTGCGAAGTCTGTAAATGGTGATAATGTGTGATGGGTTATCAGCCACCATGAAATCGGTGGAAAATGAATGATGGAGAACATCTTGAGATTGGTTCAAGACTATTGCATTTAATGCAATGTGCTTAATAGTTAGGATTGAACCGTTTGAATCTCTTAACCTAACAGGTTTAGGGTTTAGGGTTTAAGCTACCGACCTACCTATTTCCTGTAAGGTTGATGTTGTGTTTCTTTCTGAGGTTGTTGGCAAAATTTGTGTGTGTGTATCCAAGAGAAGAGATATGTGAATCTTGCTAGACTAGAGGAGAGAAATGATACCTGTAGAGTGTAAGTGCAGAAGGTGAAGAGGAGCTAAAGCGGATCTGCATTGGCATTGAGTGCTATTACTAGATCATTGTAATACCTATTGATCTCTAACCACCTCAATAGTTGGGAAATCCCTTAATAGGGTAGCTTTAACTAGCTTGCTATAAATCCTTTAACAGGGTGACTCAAAACTATTGAGTTCTTGGAATCCTCTAACAAGGTAACCTCTAACAGGGTTTAACCCTTAACCAAGTATTCTAGCCATCCCTTAACTGGGTGATCCCTAATAGGATTGTTCCTAACAGAACCTATTATATCAGTCTTTAACCGGACAAGGCTCCTAATAGAGCGGACTTCTAAAGAGTTCAAAAATAGCTTATGGGTATTCATCCCCACCGTGGTTTTTCCCAGTTGGGTTTCCATGTGAGAAATCTGAGTGTCATGTGTGGTGATATTCTTGTGGTGGTTTGAGTGATTTGTGTCTGAAGGTAAATCATGTTGATCTAGCTGCTTATATATCTTTTGATGATAGATTACATGTTCATGCACTAGGGTGAAATGGAAATGAAGTATTAGAATGTATGAAAAGATAAGTGTCAACCAATTTATGCTTGTCTTAGTTATTTTGGGTTCTATCGTTTGTACTCTGTTTAAGACCGATGTTACTATTTGTCTGTCAAAGCACAGTGTCTATTGACAAACAGGTTTAGGATTGTGTTTTTTTCTGTACTGATTCACCCCCCCCCTCTCAGTACCGGTTTGGTACTATCCATTCATCATTGAGTTATTATAGGCATTCTTCTCTCCATGGTATATTGTTTTTTTGTCAAACTTCCATGGCCTACCTAGGAGTAGGTGGCAAGCATCCATTGGCAAGATGTCACACAAGATTCTATTCTTGTAGCCTCCTATAGTGAACTCCACCCAAGATTTTTCATTCACAAGAACATGTTGCCCTTTGTTGAGCCAAGTAACCCTATAAGGATCACTATGTGGTATTGTTTGTAGCTTGAGCTTACTCACGGCTTCCTCTAACACTATATTATATGTGGATCCTAAATCCACCACCACTCTACATACCTTTCTCATGATCTTTCATTTTATCCTAAACAAGGATCTCCTTTGGCTAGGTTCCTCCTTAACCAGTTCCTTAATCAAGACTCTTCTTATCATAAGATTCTCTCCAACTTCTGAATCTAAGCTTACTTTGGAATCCTTCATGTTTGCTATATCTTCTTGAGCATAATTTACTCTCCTCTCACCTCCTTGGGATGAAGAAGACTTCTCAGGACATCTATATGTTAGGTGTCCAATTTGATGGGAATTGTAGCACTTCATTATGGTGAAATAGGACCCTCTTCCTGATCCACTAGACCTTCCTCTACTAGAATTGCTAGATCCCCTTCCTCTATAGTTGTTCTTGCTATTGGAATCCCCACTTTTCTCTACCAACTTGGATTCCTCTTGGGATATTTGGTCTACACTTCTTCCACCAAAGCTACCTCTCTAACCTTTGCCATCTCTTCCCATACCTGTGCCTCTGTTGCTTTGCTCTTGTTTCTTTTTGCTCTTCTCTTCCACCTTGAGTGCCAATTGATAGCACTTATGAATAGTACTAGGGCATAAAAAACCCAATTCTTCTTTAATATTTCATCTCAAGCCATTCAAATATCTGGCTACTTTGATGCTTTCATCTTCCACCACCTTGGATCTCAGACACAGCTTCTGAAATTCCTTAGTGTAGTTGCTCACATCTAAGTCTCTTTGTCTAAAGTTTTGTCTCCTCTTGTTCAATTGGATTTCATAATCTTCGGGGATATATGCTTCTTTTACCTTCGCTAGCATTCCTTTCCAAGTGGCTATTGGGTTCTTACCCTCCTTTTACCTCTCCTCTTGGATGAACTTCCACCAAGTCAAGGTTGCTCCTCTTAATCCAGATTTGAGTACCTTCACCTTTTGTGCCTCACTGATCCCATCACATTCAAATTGATTCTCCAATCCTTCAATCCATTCCATGAATACTTCTGGTTCCATTTTTCTATAAAAAAGTGGCACTCCTTCCAAGGATTTTCCTCCTAAGGCTTTAATGGCTCTAAGGAAAGGTTCTTTAGGTAGAATAGGATCTGGTTCAGGTGTGCTATCCTCTTCTACTACTTCTTTACCCTTCCCTTCATTGACCTTGATTGTCACTTTCTCAGTCTTGTCTTCAACTACATCTAGTTTGCTCTTCAACTGTTGTAATCTTTCCCAGAGGAGTCTATTCTCTTCATCTTGATCTTATACCTTCTTGGCTAATTTTGCATTGGTCACCATCCTTAGGCTATTTTCTCCTATTGACTAAGTGTCTAACATGAATTGGCTTCTTCCCAAATCTTGGTTGCTCTGATACCACTTTGATGGGGAGGGGTTCTCAAAGAGAATTTGTTCTTACTCAATAGGAAGCTGAGTGATGTGTTAGTGGACTCCCTTCACTCTACACTGGTCTTTCAACAAATCAAAACATTTAATCTATCTAGGAGTTCTCCCAATCAAATTGTGCTCAATGACTGCTCAAGCATGGTTAAGATCCACAAGGGTAAATCCAACCTCAAACTAGAAATATTATAATATATGCTTGCAGGGATTGTAGCAAGTGTTCTTAAGGTATTTCCATGCCAATCAACTAGTTTTGCAATTGGTTTTCATTCATTTCTTCATCACTCCCTCTTTCTCCTATTTTCTAGGCCTAGTAGCCCTAGAGCCCCAATTAGCCCTACCTCACCTGTTTTTATGAATTACTCAAAAATGTCTCAAAGACCCTAGAAAAATCTTTTATGATCTGAGCGCCATTTTGGATGAACTTTCTGATTCATCAGATGGAAAATTCAAATCTATCCGTACAGGTTCGAAACCCAAAATTTGTATTTTTGAAGGGTTTGGGGTCTTAGTTGTCTTCTTCAAAGGGTTTCATGTCTTCCCTGCTCTGCCACACCTCCAACCTTCCACATAGGCTCTGCCATAACCTATTTACTCATGCCAAACATTTGGCATCTTCAAAACTGATCAACCCTGCAAGCACTTGCAACTTTTTGGTCATTTTCCTAATCAGGCTATGACTGAGCTCTCCTAGGAAATGATGTCAAATGGCCTTTTAATTCCTTACAAACCAAAAAAATATTATATGCAATGTACAAAGGTTCCATGGCTTGAGTCCCAAGGGTTATGGAGCAAAACTCAAAGGACTTCAAGCTGGAACCATGTTTGGGCTCTAAGACCCTTCCTCAGGCCGAGAGCAATATAAAATCAAATACTCAATTCAAACCTGCACTAGAAACTATCTCAAATACCTTGTGAGAACTACAAATACATGTATAAATAAATCATGAAAGAACAATAATGAAATCAATCCATGAAGTACAGACTACTGCTCAAAATTTGAGAAAATGCAAGGTAAAATCTAGAAAAAGGTTTTCACAATGTATTCCAACTTGCTCAGGGCGTTCACCAACCTATTTACATTCATTCTCAAAGAATTTATATTCCATATAGATACTAACTAACTCTCCATCAATTTCCTAATCACTGATGTGCTCAAACTTTCAAAAAGTTGCTCAAAAATTGTAAAATGTTGTCGAGCAACATTGACAACTATTGCCAAAAAAGTGCATTTTTGCATTTTATGCATTGTCACTCATCCTTAACCTCCTAGAATGACTTAAAAACACTAAAATGACATGTCTCAATTCCAAATGAGGCTTTTCAAGACATTTGACACCAAAATGCAAGTTTATGCCATATTAGGCTTACTAGGGCTCATAAGCCAAAATTGAGTAAAAACATGATCTAATTGACATTCATCCTCCAAATGCCTATCCAAAACACATGTGGACCTATGATCATTCCATTATTCACAAACCTAAACCAAACTAAATACTAACATACCAAAATCTTGAAAATGCACTCAAAAAACTAGGTGCTCCTACACCAGGCATGTAATAATGGTGTCTACGTGGGTAGTTCACTAAGCTACGTGATCCTATGTAAAAATAGAGTCATGGATCACTATGGATTACTAACTATAGCATATACCTTGAACATTTGTACATGAACCAGAATGGAGGGGAACTTTCCTCATCTATGATATTTGCTTACATGTGAAACACTCAACCGTGGTTTCGGGTACCTCGGTCAAGATCGATACTACCATGCTCAACGATGAAAATAAGGCACTATGAATAATCCATGGATCTTCATCTCATCTTATCTATTTATATTGCATTCTTTTGTATATCGCCTATCCATTTTCTCATTCATTATTCATATATGTTGTTTGCATGCAAGTAATTCAGGTTTCTATGAGAAAGCACCTAATATAATTTTTTCTTGGGTACATTCACGATAGAGTTCTCTGATACATCATCTCACATCTCCATTTCACATCTGCATTTTCTCACAAATTTGCATTCATATATCATGAAGGCATACCATTATCATTTAGTTGCATCAAATGCATTCATTTCATTACCATTTACTTGCATTTAGATTCATTAAATACATTCAAATATTCATTTAAGTGCATTTGTTTAATCATTAATTTAGTGCATTCAAAACATCAAGTGCATTTATTATCATTTACTTTCATTTCATCATTTCATTTAGTTGCATTAAGTGCATTTAGATTCATTTAGATGCATTTCAAATCATTTCATTCATTCACTTCCATTTTAGTTACATATTAGTTATGAAAGTGCATTTATTATCATTTACTTGCATTTCATCATTTCATTTAGTTGCATTAAATGCATTTAGATTCATTTAGATGCATTTCAAATCATTTCATTCATTTACTTCCATTTTAGTTACATATTAGTCATGAAGGTGCATTTATTATCATTTAGTTGCATTTCATCATTTCATTTAGTTGCATTAAGTGCATTTAGATTCATTTAGATGCATTTCAAATCATTTCATTTATTTACTTCCATTTTAGTTACATATTAGTCATTAAGGTGCATTTATTATCATTTAGTTGCATTTCACATCATTTCATTTAGATTCATTTACTTTCCTTTCAAATCATTCATCTATCCATTTAGTGCATACATTTATTATCCTTTAAAATGCATTTATTCATTAAGTACATTCAGCCATTCATTTCAGTGCATTCATCTAGAAGCATACATAACATTTTCATAAACATTTCATTCATTGTAGATTCATCTTAAAAACATGCATCATTTACTCATATCATCATCTCATCATATTCAAAATGTATAGTATTATCTATCAAAGATCATCTATCATTATCTCATCATTCAGCATAAAATGTCATCATTGCATCACATTAATATCATTACAAAAGAATCATCTATGTATTAACCTACATTCACATGCTAGAAAATCATCCATATCATACATATAGAAATCATATCATCAACATGTACATCTAGAAAATAAACATCTCCATAGCATGTATCTAAGCATGACTCATATCATCATCCTGCATAAAAATACACATATCATCACATGCATCCATATCATATCATCACCACAAAAATGAGATCTCATCATATATCCCATAAAAAAGAAGACATGTGTCAGAGTACAATGATGTCTACAAATATCGGCTACCAAAAGCCATCCAAGTATCAATCTAGTCACAATGTAACAATACATAGAAACACCTCAAATGACACTTTGGCTAGATGCTTCTCCCCCACCACCATCTCGTCGAGGTGGACCCATAACACCACCACTTCTCTAAACCCTCTAAGACCGCTCTGATCTCGCCCGCCGCATGTGGGAGTAGCTCATCGCTCACTAACTAACCGGCACAGCTTGCTCATATAATCCCTGCTAGTAGTCAATCTTTTCCCTACCCGCCGCATCTCCCTCTGCACCTCCCTAGTCAAACCCTGTCCCTGTGCTCCTTCCAAAACTTAAACTCTATCCTGTAGCCCCCCCACTCTATCCACTAGATAATTTCTTTCTCTCACACCTACAATCAACTCGGCCTCCCATGCAAAAATCTAGACATCCCTGGCTGCAATCTCTGCCTCTCTATCCTCTAACTATGTCTCGGCTGCTATCAACTAAGTTTGCAATTGTAATATCATAAACTCCCACATGTCTCCCTCTCCTCTACCTACGACTCCCTCTCCCATCTCCATAGGATCCTCTCCACCACCTATGGCTCCCTCTGCCATCTCCATCACCTCACCACCAACCTCTCCCCCATCGACATCTCTCCCTCCTTCTCTCATTTCTCTTTGTATCAGCGATCCTTGTGATAGTCGTAAAGGCTGCCCACCTCTACCTCTCCACTATAAGCATCCTCCTCCACTACCTCCCCCTCCAAATCCACCTCCACCCCCAAATCCACCTCCCCCACCACCTACACCTCCTCCTCCTCCTCGTCCTCCTCCTCCTCCTCCTCCTCTGCCACCCCTGCCTACTCTCCTCCTTCATTGTCATGTTGTGTCATCCTCAAATGGTGGTATGGGCTCTATAGGATCTGAAATCCATAGAATCAGATGAGCAGTTTGATATTGTGTATACTCCTCTATCACCCCCACATCTATAATCTCTAGCCTCATCTGCCATGGTCTCATCTATAATGTACAAAACTCTCCAAGGGCCTGATCATAGGGTAGAATTGGCCTCCACTACCATCTCTCCCACACTACCCGTGCATACTCCCCTGAACACCTCATCATACTCTACCTCCACCCAAACTGTCTCATCACTCTCCATGGCAATTGTCTCTCCACAACATAGGATGTGTGACCAATCAAAAAATGAGTCACATATACATACAGAAAGGCCTCCCCATCATCCTCCCAGACCTCACAATCAGTGTACGGTGTCCATATGACCATATCTAAGTCATTCAATGCCCGCTGCCAAAACTCCAACTTCCCTAAATGGGGCTGGGTCATCAAACCTCCATACATAAAAATATAGGGCTGATCTATCGCCCTAAACCTCAAACATATTGGTCATGTGACTGGCAAGTGCTCCCAAGCCCAGATATGTAATAAAGTGATCCCTACCCCTAGTGATCTACTCTCTTGGTACACCACCTCATGAAAATACCTATAAAGGTGTGCTAACACACATGTCCCCCACGCATAGCAGGTCCCCTCTATCACCATCTTCTCTATCACCTGGCCCCAACCAATGGCCAATCCATGTGAGCGTCGATTAGGGAAAAGAAAACCCCCTATGATACCTGCTAGTACTAATGGTAGAGGCTCATAAAGCGCTGCTATATCCTCCCACGCCACATATCCATCCTCATTGTATACGTCCTCGGCAAATATCCTCTGCACGGCTACCATCCCCAAGTGTCAATCATATATCATGATCTCTCCTTTAATCAGGATATGAAGTATCTTGTTGTGCCATCGCTTGGCTAACACTATCAGTAGTCCATGATTCATCTGAATCATGGGTAGGTATACCATTTCATATAATCTAGCCACATAGATACTTGATCTATGTCCGCCTCAGTCAACTGCTCTCGCAGCTACTATGTCGCGGGGTGTCACTCCCGCATCTATAAGATGGGAAGATCCTCCTACACATATAAACACATATCAGTTATTTTGCTACAAACTTTCTTAAGTTTCATCCTAAACTATCAACAAATGTTGACATATGTGCAGACTGTAATGACATGATGATATTGTATGTTGTCATTGATGTCAATATGCTGAAGTGTGAACCGGTATATGTGAAAATGTGAAGCAGTATGTTGATGATGTGAACCGGTATATGTGAAAAAGTGAAGCGGTATGTTGGAATGTGACCCAGTATATGGAGTTTTCTATCGGGGTTTCATTTGGTATGACTACCAGTTTGTAGTCTCAACTTCAGGGTTTCTGGTTGATGCATCTCAAGTCTGTATGATTCGACCGATGACATCTTGTGATGGGTTAGCATTGAAATGAAGATCAGATCATGTCGACACGTCAGCCTTGTGCGCATGGAGGATTTCCTTGAGGATCTTGCATGAAGAAGATTGATCCTATCTACCTCTGGAATGTGCAAAGTCTCAGTAAATGGTGGAGAATGAGTGATGGGTTATTAGCTTCCAGAAACGGCATAGAACGAATGATGGAGAACATCTTGAGGTTCGTTCAAGACTATTTTATTCAATGTAATGTGTTTGAACAGTCAGGATTGGACCGACTGTATTGATAACCTAAATGTTTAGGGTATAGGGTTTATGCTACCAACCTATCTATTTCCTATAAGGTCAATGATGATTTGCATTGTGAAGATTGTTGGTAAATGTTATGTGTGTATCCAAGTGAAGAGATACTTGATTCTTGCCAGACTAGACAAATGTGTTGATACCTGCATCGTGTGATTGTAGAAGCAAAGAAACTAAAGTGGATCTACCTTAGCATTTAGTGCTGTTATCAGATTAGTGTATTACCTGTTGACTTCTAACCATTTCAGCAGCTGGAAAATCCCTTAACCGGGTAGCTTTAACAGGGTGACTCAAATCAATGAGTTCTTCAAATCCTCTTGCGAGGTAACCTTTAATAGGGTTCTAACCTTTAACCGAGTATTTAGCCATCCCTTAACCGGGTGATCCCTAGCAGGATTAGTTCCTAGCAAAACCTATTGTAAAGTCCTTAACCAGACTAGCCTCCTAATTGAGCGAACTTTAGAAGAGTTCAAGAACAACTTGTGGATATTCATCCCCACCGTGGTTTTTCCTAGTTGGGTTTCCACATGAAAAATCAGTGTGTCATGTGTGATGCTTTTTCATGTGATGATTAGTGTTTTCTGTTAAGTGGTAATGCATGTTGATCCAGTGGTCTTTATATTTCTGATGTATTACTTGTTTATGCATATGGGTAAAGTGGAAAAGAGATATTAGGTGTGGTGAAGATCTAAGTGTTGCCAGTTTATGTCTTTCACAGTCATACTGTGTTTTACCGGTAGTGCCCTATTTTAAATCGGTGATTTTGTTTACTAGACTGTTCAATCTCTATAGTCAAACTGGCTTAAGGAAGTTTTTCACTATATTAATTCACCCCCCCCCCTCTCAGTATCTATTGATTACTTACTATTCATCATTATTCATCAATTGGTATTAGAGCATCCTCTAGGTCCTCTATGTTTTAAGCTTAACCACTTGAGGAAAAGATCTTATTCTAATGATGAAGAGGGAAGGTCCTAAGTTCAACAAATATAACTTTAAGATATGGAAGGATAGAAGGAAGATACACATTAAAAGCATGGGTGCTCAACACTGGAGCTATGTTGAGAATACTTATGTTGTCCCTACCGGTACTCTCACCGATGATCAAAGAAAAGAAATTTAGGAGAATGGGCAAGTAATGGAAGCTCTTATCAGCAGCCTATCTGATGTTGAGTTTATAGATGTTCAGGAAAAAGACAATCTCAAAGATGTATGGGATACTCGGGAGTCTATCTATGGCGGTGATGAGCATGTGAAGCAAGCTAAGGAAGAAAGCCTTACAGGAAAGTTTGAATACATGTGGATGGTTGAAGGAGAGACCATTCAACAATATGGGATAAGGATTAAAAGTGTTGTTGGAGACATCAAGAGTGCAGGAGGTACAATGGATGATTCCACCATTGTTAGCAAAGTTTTGAGAACATTATTATTGGTCTATGCAATAAGGGTTGCCGCTATTAAGGAGTTGAGATCTATTGACAAGACAAAGGTGTTCCTTGACTCTATCATTTCTAAGTTGATCGCATATGAGCTAAACAGTTATGATTGCAGTGCTCAGAAGACTGATTCAGCCTTTAAAGCATCTGCTTCACTATCTAGAAAGGGTAAAGAAGCTAGTACCAGCTGTGAACCTAGACAAAGCAAAGATATGGATGATGAGGAGATCCTGATGGAATTTGAAGCTCTTTTGGCCAAGAGACTTCCTAAGGGAACTGGAAAATACAGAGGTAAACTCCCTTTGAAATGATTTTCTTGCAATAAGATAGGACACATTGTTGTAAACTATCCTAATGGTGATAATAAGGATAAACCAGAGAGGTTCAAAAAGTTCAAAGGAGGAAATAGGAGAAATTATCTTGTTGCAGTTGATGAAGGTGTTACTGATGATGAATCAGAAGATGAAGAAAGCAAAGACATAGTATTTGTAGCTGTTAAGGAAGATGTATCAGACAAGAAGGCTCTTGTCTCCTGCTTTGATAATTCCAATGAGTGGATTATTGATAGTGGTTGTTCTCACCACATGACTGGTGACTGGAGAAATTTTCTGTCTCTAGAAGAGTATGATGGAGGTGTAGTCTGATTTGGTAATGATGCACCTTGTATGGTAAAAGGAAAAGGGTCCATCTCTCTAAATGGAAAAAGCAATGTTGATAATGTGTATTGGGTAGAAGGTCTTAGGCATAACCTTTTGAGTGTTGCTCAGCTGAATGATAATGAACGCACTCTGGAATTCAAAGCTGGAGTATGCAAAATCAAGGGAAAGCGTGGTGAACTGATGGCCACCAGTATGCAAACCAAAGGTAACTTATTTCATTTAAATGCAAATATCAGTCAATGTCTAATGGCTAAGTATGATGACAGTTGGATATGTCATAGGAGACTTTGCCATGTAAATTTTGATAATATTGTGGTCACACACTACTACACCAAAAGACTGTTATACCAAAAAATGATCTATCAGATCTTTTAACTAACACCAAACTTAACATTGAAGGTCATAATCATGGAATAAGGTGAATTTCATATCCACAATACATCTCCCAGATCCACAAAGCAAAATATTTAACCAAAACAATTTGATGACCACCAAATTGCACACTCTATTAGACAATTGATCATCAATGCCACGTCTCATGCCAACACATAGGTCTATGTTGACACCTTAAGGAAGGGGGTGAGGGGGGACATATGTGGCCTCCTAATTGCATTTTCAGTTATCTTTGTTCAATATTTATCGACTGCCATTTGTCTTAGATGAGTTGTTGAATCCTCATGATTCATTCCCAAAACTAGAGGTTGGAATTTTGATGATGTTGTGATTGTCATTGATGAACACACACTTGTTTTGTGATCACTTTCTTCATGTATGAGTTATGCTCAACTGGAATTTGTTCCAACCGCTATTATGTATTATAGTATTTAGACTATCGGTGTTTTGCAGAAGGTGTTTACTGGTCATAAACTGACTGAAGACCCAAAGCGGTATGAAGACCTCAAGCAGTACGAAGGAACAAAGCGGTAGTTAACATTTTTCCAGTCTTCATTTATGACAACTAGTAATCGATAAATTGTATGAACCCGTATTACTCTGTGATGAGTTACCAACCGATATTTTTGTGATGAGTTATCATCCATCGATACTTTGGCGGTGTTTTTGTGTCGTGTTACCAAATGTCTCTAGATGCACTGAACCTAGGAACTTGTAATGTAATCCTATTGGACCGACATGAATCAGACTCCTTTATAAGGACATCATGTCTAGGGTTTTAGGTGTGTTGATGAGGATTTTGTATGTGCGATCATAGAAGAGAAGATTAGGTCTGTGTGAAGAAACAGAGTGTGGAGATATTGAAGACTGAAGTAATGCTAAATATGCATTAACAATTTGCTATCAAGGATCTAACTAAGCATATTGTGCTAGTATCTAGATCACCTACTTGTTGATCACTCATATCCTCAACAAGTTTGAAACTCTTAACCGGGTAGGCCTAGCAAAGAATTTGTAAATCCTCTAACAAGGTGGTTCACAACTATGAATCTGAATTCCTCTCACAAGATAATCTTTAACAGGACTTATCTCCTAACAGAGATCTAGATTCCTAACATGATCTATTCTAGTGAAGAACATTGTATGACCTTAACCGATCTAGTTTCTATTTTGTAGATAGTTACTTGTGAGTCTCTGCTCACCATGGTTTTTCCCATTTGGGTTTCCATGTCAAAAAATCTTCTATTATGGTGATTGTGCTCTTGTGGGTGAATGTTTTATTTTCTATTTGGTTTGCATTTATCTTAACCGGTTTATAAGTAAATCTATTGTACTGGTTAGCTATTAAAATGCTTAATAGTTTGTATTCAGCATTTTTTGGTATACTAGTTCACCCCCCCCTCTTAGTATTCATCAATTGGTATCAAAGCCAACATTTCTATAAGTCTAACCACTTGGAAGGAGATATGGGGGAATGCACTGTGAGGGAACTTACTCATCATCTCACTCAGGCTAAGAAAGCCTATGATGAACTCAAAGTCAAGTATAAAGCCTCTCTGGCAAAAAAAAAAGAGCATGTTGAGAAACTAATAGAGCTTACTGAAAATAGTTCTTCTGATGAAGTAGACATGGATGCCCTAGTTGAAGAAGTTGAAAAGATGAATGAATCCAATGCCAACTTGAGAAGGGAACTGGAAGGACTGACTATCAGAATGTGTCAAGAGCTTGAGAACCAAAGGAAAATTGAAGATCTGGTAAAAGACAAAGATCATGAGATCTCTAAGCTGAAGCAAGAAATTGGTGCCCTTATCGCTCATCTCCAAGAGAGTAAAGTGGAAAAAGAAGAAATTCAAGGTGAACTAAACATCGCTATTTCTGAGAATGCAACCTTGAAGGAAACCAATGCTTCTATTTCCAAAGAACTTACTGAGACAAAGGAGATACTTGTCGAATTCAATCAGAGTACTGCTAAGCTAGAGAAAAAGCATGAATCAGCAAAACCGGTAAAGAATACCACTGGACTTGGTTTCTGTGGTTATGAGGAAGGTGAAACCTCTAGAACAAAAGATATAGCATCAAAGAAGCAACCAACATCAAAGGATAAAGGTAAGCAAAAGTTTAAACCTGTTTGCTTTAATTGTCTCAAGGAAGGACATACTGCTAATGTGTGTAGAAATAAGGCCTACAATAATTTTCCTTATTTTCTAAATAATAAGCCTAGATCCAATAGATTCAATGGAAACTGTTATGCATGCAACAAGTTTGGGCATAGAGCATTTGAATGCAGGTCTATTTTGCACAACACTGGAAGATATCCTCCAAGGACTCAAGTAGTTGTTCTGGAACCCTCTGTGAACTGGAATCCCAATCGGTATAATACCTATGACCATCAGTCAGGTAGCTATCAAGTGGAAAATGGCTGGAGAGCAACTTGTTTAGTCTGCCATGGTAGCGGTCACACTGTTGCAACATGCAGAAGGAAGAATGGTAGTATGAATAATGGAGCATGGAGAACACCTGGAATGGTATGCTATCATTGCAACAAACTGGGACACACTGCTAGAACCTGCATAATGAGAAAGAACCTATCAGATGATATACAGATCACTCTAGAAGGGAAGATTGATGTTGAAACCATTCAAGCAGGAATGAATAAAACTTGGAAAAGGAAATCTGAAGAAGTGTCACAAGATGAACCGGTTTTTGCACCTAGTGTGGAAGTCTCTAAACCAGCAAACTGAGCTTCATAAAATCTCAGGGGGAACAAATCAATCAAATGTTTTGAACCCCCAGTTTATATCGGTAAAGACTTTAACCGGTATATGTTACCTATCAATCGGCAGAAAACTAGAAGCGATAAAAGGCAAAATTAGGGTTTATTCCCTAACAGTGATGCATTTATTATGGTAGGTGAAGAATTTGTTTAAAAGGGATTTCTAACGTCATTTTCACTTATCAGTTTACGAGCGAAGAAATTTTCAAGAGTAGAGCAACAAAAAACGATTCGACTTGCAATTCAGAGAGAATTCAAATCTTGCAGAAGAATCCAAAGATATTTTCAACCTATCGATGAAGAACACTAAGCAGTAATCAAGCAATCAAAGTGGTGTGGTGTGAGTTGCATTGGCAAACCCTAAATTTTGAAATTGTGAAGGTATTTCTCAAAATTCTTGTTAATCATGGCTTCTGCATCGCACTCCTATTCTAGTGTACGTATGGACTCAACTGAATTTATTCAATGGAAAATGAAATACAATGCCCTGTCCCAAATACCTATCGGAGTCATTGTTCAAGAAGATATTTCAGGGTACATTGACTGTAAGTTGGAAGACCTAGGATCCCTAGTGATTCATTCCCAGTTAGGCTTGTTTTGTGGGGATGACAAGAAAATCAAACCAGAATACAACATCCTAAAGAGGAAGAAACTACATAATGTTTATTTTATTGAAGAGTTCACTGAAGAAGACATCCACATCATCCTAAGCAGATTTCATGGCGACAAAATTATCTCAAGAGGATGCATGACATAACACCTGAAGCAATTCATGTCGTCACCGGTTTCAATAACATTGGTGAGGTGTCAGCTTTAAGGAAGGTCATCAAGACTGAAATGACTAAGCTCACCGGTTCTCTGAGCGATCAACAGGGAATGACTGTCAATCCCATGAAAGATGATTTGGTCAAGTATGCCTACATGGTGATTGGCTACCGAGTGTTTTATGCTAGCTGAATAAACTTTGTCCCTGCTGCTATGGTGAATATCGCATACAGAATGATCAAGGAATATGCCTCATTTGATTTGTGTACCTATTTGCAAATACAACTTCTACTGAACCTGAAGTCCATCAAACAAGACAGTGCTCTAAGATTCAGATTTGGACAACTTTTGGTCAGCCTATTTTTCTACTTCCAAGGCTATTTCCCAGAAGTTGGTGATATTCTATGGTCTGCTGACCAACCGGTCACTAAACAAATTAGGGAAAGTCTCCAAGTGGTGGGAACCAGATATCTTGAGGTCTTGAATAAATACTCTGATGAATTCAAGCGGAAGATGAGTCAGAGGATGAGGATATCTAGAGATATTGTTAAGAAATATGAAGAGGACATCTACTTTACCATAAAAGTAGATGAAAGTATAATGGAAGCGGTAGAGCCCAGAAAGGAAGAAGTAGAAGCTATGGGGTATGAGGTGATGTATGACATGCTAGATGGGTGTGCCTCCACCCTGCTTACCTTGCCTCTTGATGCAAAGAAAAAGCAAACCGATACCTACTTAGAGAGGATAATGTCGGTTGAAAATCCTACAGTGAAAAAGGGCAAGGCAGTGCCATCGGTATTGGCATTGGTTACTTCAGCAAGTCCTAAAGTGACTAAGTGGTCACCTGCCAAGAAGAAACCAAAAGTTGCACCCGCTAAATTATTTGAAAGGAAGTGGAAGACCAAAAACAACTCACCAGAGTTAGAGGATACCGAACCGGAAGTGCAGACTAAGAAAATTAGGCAATCAAGCAAGAAGGCTAAATCTATCGGTAATGCACCTCCATCGTCAGCACCAGTAAATATAGACATCTCTTCTTATAATCCTCTGACACATTGTCAAAGGACCTTAAAGAATATCAAGAGAAAGGTGCTTGATGATTTTTTTGATAATGAGAAGGAAGAAGTAGAATAGGAAATGATAAAATATTTATGTGTAAATGACCAGTCGCCATCTAAAATTAGATCGGTGACACCTGAATCTTTATACAATTATTTGGACAATAAATGGTGCATTGTCATTGAGAAAGAAAAAGAAATAAGGGAGAAAGTATTTGCTCAGTACTTTCCCGAAGCCTCCAACTCTGAATTGTTTGAGATAATGGACAAGAATAAAGGTCTCTTCTTCATGAGAAGAAGAAGACTTAGGCTGCTAGAAGGCAGAACCTCTGAAGTGGAGAAGGACACTCATCTACATGCCAAAGTTGTTGTCCTATCCTCAGCCAAACTAGATGAGGTATTTGATGGTGAAGGAGAAAGAGTTACAAGATAGGTTGACACTATTGATGTTGATACATTGGATGTTGAAGATGTCACTCCGGACATAGAGAAGGAGAAACAGGACAGAGAAAACACAGAGAAGGAGAAGCGGGATAAACAGGATAGAGAAAACATAGAGAAGGAGAAGCGGGATAAAGAACAAGCAGAAAAGGAGAAACTGGACAAAGAAAAGGCTGATAAGGAGAAAGCAGAGAAAGAGGAAGAGAAAAAGAAAGAGGAAGAGAAAAAGAATGAAGAGGAGAAGAGGAAAGAAGAGGAGAAGAGGAAAGAAGAGGAGAAGAGAAAAGAAGAGGAGAAAAGGAAAGAAGAAGAGAAGAAGAAAAAGGAGGAAGAAAAGAAGAAGGAAGAGGAGAAGAGAAAAGAAGAGGAGAAGAGGAAAGAAGAGAGAAGAAGAAAGAGGAGGAAGAAAAGAAGAAGTAGGAAGAAGATAAGAAGAAGGAAGAACTAAGGAAAGAAGAAGAAGAAAAGAAAAGAGCCATAGAGAAGGAGGAAACAGAGAAAATCAAACAAGAGAAGAGTCCAAAGGCAACCAGTGGTCAAGCCAAACCAATTGACATCACCAGCCCTATCGACCTCCAATCCACAGATGAATTGGAGTTGTTGCAAAGCATAAAGCTTGCACAAGAAATATTGGAAACATTGAGGAGAAAATAGGAACAAGATGTCATTCAAAATGTGGTTGACACCCTCACCAGTTTGATTCTAGGTACTAAAATCCCCAGTACTGATCCCTCTTTGACCAAACTAAAACTTCTATGTACCATTGTAGAGGACCAGGTACAATGCCTGGAAGAAGTTGTTGAAGCAAATGCACAGAAGAAGCATCAAAAGGAACTAAACACTACCTTAGTCAATAAATTGAATGAGCTCCGGTCTCAACTTTAGAAACAAAAGAAGGATATAAGAGATGCTATGGATGAGGGTAAACTACTATTGAGAAAAATCAGCCAACCCCATCTATTTTGCAATTATGTGCTCACACAAAAGGATAAACTCCAATCAAATTTGCAGATGTACATAAGCAACTTCAAGACGCCATATGATTCTTTCACTACATATGGGCAAATAGTTCACCAGTATCAGCTTCAGTCTGCCAGGATAGAATTGGAGATTAGCAACCAGACAAGAGATTTGCAGGAGCTTCGACTGGTCTTATTACCTAGACTGCAAATTCTTCAAAAGAGCTTTCTCAATCTAGAAGCATTAACGATCATTCAAGAGATGAGTACCATTGATGCCATGGAACAACAGGTAACTCAGATGCAGATGGAAAATGAGGTTGCTACCTCATTACTTGAGTCATGGTCATTAGCCATGAAAACATTTATGAAGGATTTTAAATCTATTTTTGATAAGTTTCATTCCTTATTGTCATAAACATTTACTCACTTTTTTAATGATTATGAGAAACAGGGGTTATTCTTTTACAGTACTTTGTCATTGTTGGCAAAGGGGGAGTAATATTTAAAATTTTAGTGAATGTTATGTATACTTTCATGTTACTTCTTTAAGGGAGTAGTATACATTTGTAATTTCTACAAAAGGGATAGTGTATATGCTTAGGGGGAGTAATTTTGCATATGGCATATTTTTGTTGTAAAACACTTAGATGTCAAAACTTTCCTAAGTGCTGCCATCAATGCCAAAGGGGGAGATTGTTGGCATTTTGATGATGTTGTGATTGTCATTGATGGACACACACTTGTTTTGTGATCACTTTCTTCATACATGGGTTTTGCTCAACTGGTATTTGTTCCAACTAGTATTATGTATTATAGTCTTTAGACTATTGGTGTTTTGTAGAAGGTGTTTATCGGTCACAAACTGACTAAAGACCCAAAGCAGTATGAAGACCTCAAGCCAATACGAAGGAACAAAGTGGTAGTTAACATTTTTCCAGTCTTCATTTATGACAACCGGTAATCGATAAATTGTATGAACTGGTATCACTTTGTGATGAGTTACCAACTAGTATTTCTGTGATGAGTTATCATCCACCGACACTTTGGCAGTGATTTTGTGTCGTGTTACCAAATGTGTCTAGATGCACTAAACCTAGGAACTTGTAATGTGATCCTATTAGACCGACATGAAATCAGACTCCTTTATAAGGATATCATGTCTAGGGTTTTAGGTGTGTTGATGAGGATTTTGTATGTGCGATCATAGAAGTGAAGATTAGGTCTATGTGAAGAAGCAGAGTGTGGAGATATTGAAGACTAAAGTAATGCTAAATGTTCATTAACAATGAGCTATCACAGATCTAACTAAGCATAATGTGCTAGTATCTAGATCACCTACTTGTTGATTACTCATATCCTCGACAAGTCTGAAACCCTTAACTGGGTAGGCCTAGCAAAGCCTTTGTAAATCCTCTAACAAGGTGGTTCACAACTATGAATCTAAAATCCTCTCACAAGGTAGTCTTTAATAGAAATTATCTCCTAATAGAGATCTAGATTCCTAACAGGATTTGTTCTGGTGAAGAACATTGTATGACCGTAATCGGTCTGGTTTTTATTCTGCAGATAGTTACTTGTGAGTCTCTCCTCACCGTGGTTTTTCCCATTTGGGTTTCCACATCAAAATATCTTGTGTTATGGTGATTGTGCTCTTGTGGGTGAATGTTTTATTTTCTATTTGGTTTGTATTTATCTTAACTGGTTTATTAGTAAATCTGTTGTACCGGTTATCTGTTAAAATACTTAATAGTTTGTATTCAACATTTTTTTGTATACTAATTCAACCCCCCCCCCCCCTCTTATTATTCATCACTAAACATTCTTTCTATTCAGTCTATCATTTGTCTTAGATAGGTTGTTGTATCCTAATTTTGCATTCCTAAAAATAGACGTGTCTTATACAATTTGTTGCACCCTCATGCTTCATTCCTAGAATCAAACATTTTCACCAATCAATCGCCTTGCAATATGAAAATTTTTCTTGGCACCCCATTTGCAAGATGAGTGGAATTAGTATAACATAGCTTGCTAGACTATTTTAACTCTTCTTTTCTCTTTCCATGGATCGCCTAGCATAACACAACTTGCTACCCCATGGAATCCATGTTTCTTTTCCCTATGAATCCATAGCATAAAACACTTTGCTAGTATTAGATCACAGTTTTGTCTACTCTCAATTGGTGTGTGTCCTTGTTCTTTCTATAAGTCCACTTGTGCTCTTGCAATAACATGTCAAAAATGACATTAGCAATTGAGACATTTTGATCCTTAAGATCTCTTCAACTACTTAGCTTGGAACCTTTTTGTTTTATTGCTAATATTGTTTGATTTGTTTACATTTGAAGGTTACTTGCATGGATTGATAAAATCCTATGCTTGGGAGATTGCGTATCCCTCAAGATTAGTGTTATCCTATCCCTATCTTGTCTTGCTCTTAGATGCTCTATCTCTTCATTTCTTCTTTATCATGAGTATGATCATAAGATCATACTCCGCTAAAGTGGGGGCTAAATGTAGTATTGTAAATTATACACCTTTAATTAAGGTGTCCAATTTTACACTCTCCTAGCACTCATTTTAGTATTTCTCATTCCTTTACGCATTATAGGACCTTTATTAATTTAATATTTATGAGTCCAATTTCACTTTATTACATCAACACTTTACTATTTGGGCCCTTATTTTAAGGTGTACCCTTTATCCTTTATTATTTCAATTCATTATGAGTCCTAACCCATTTCAAATATCAAGACACATTTCCACCATCTAAACATTATAACTTTCCAAATAAAATACATTTGTAGCATTAAGATCCTATTATCTTTCATCCCTAAAAATTTAGGCCTAAAGTGTTGGGACGATTTCAATTGGGTTGAAATTGTTCGAGATAATTTCAATCGAGGCAAAATTGTCTGACACATTTTGGCTAAAATTTTGGGAGGATAATATGTCAGTATTGCCCTATCTAAAACTATCTCTAATGTGAGAAAGACAAGCTCATGGCTGGAGAGGAGGGGAAAGGGAAGCAGCAAGTGGGAAATTCAAATTTCAAATCTGGGAATGGCAGATTTCTTGGGGATGGTAGTCTTTATGTGGGTGGAGTTGGTAATCAGGCTCATTTCCAGGCTTCTCCAGGTACTGAAGGGGACAAGGCGATAGTCAAATCGGTGGAAGACAAAGATTCCAAAAATGGGGACCCACATGATAGAGGTAGGGAGAAAAAATGGTCAGCACTTTCTGGAGTGAGGTCACTGGTGAAATCTGGGCTTTCGGAAGCTAAAAATATATCTGATCCTGCGACAGGGGTTGTTGCTATCTCTGTTCTAGATAAGTTGGTTGATCTCATTGTATCTAGATTAGCTATGACCTTAGTTGGAAGGTTCATTGGTTTTAGGCCTAACATTGATGCTATTAGGAATTTTATAAGGAGGAAATGGGTTCTCAAAGGTCAAGTGGATGTGGTGGCTTTGCCTAGGGGTTTTTTTTTCTTTGCTTTTAATACTGAAGAAGATATGAATAAAGCTCTATGTGAAGGGCCATGGATGTTTGGCAAGTCAACCTTGGCTTTACAGAAATGGGCTCCTAACCTTTCTCTTGATGAGTCCTTTTTTGTGTCGGTGTATGTGTGGTCACATCTCCCTGGCCTTCCGCTAGAGTTCTGGAATGAGGAGGTCTTTAAAGGGATTGTGGGTTCATTTGGAGAACTTCTCTCGATCGACCCGATGACTATAGCTAAATCAAGGTTGGTTTTTGCTCGTATCTATGTTAATGTTAATCAAATGATGGATATGCCTCAATCTATTAAGATTATATCTAAATTGGGGAAATGGACCCAAGTGATTGAATATGAATCTCTCTCGTTTGTTTGTTTTCATTGTAAAAAGTATGGTCATTGAGCAAAATCTTGCCCACTCAAGAAGAGTAAGAGTGGTAAGAGTGATAGTAGTTCAAAGCAGAAATGGCAAACGAAAGGGAAGAGAGAAGACCCAACTGCATAGTGTGTTCCTGATAAGGAAGTGATTGAGTTGGAAAATGAGGAAAAGAAGGATATGAATAGTAATAATGAAAAATCAGTTTGTGCCTATTCTAACAATCAAATAGAGAGCAACAAGGAGGAAGAGAAAAGGAGAGACGTAAATACTCAAAAATTTGAATCAGAGGACCAGAAGGAAGGGCCTATCATCCAGGCTAAAGTTGATGAGAGTTCCAATGATGATGCTTCTGCCTCATCTAATACAAAAGAAAATGGGGGAGACTTTAATGAAACACATGACTATAACATTTCAGATTTTGAGCCTTTTTTGTTATTAACCAATGGAAGTCCTAAGCCGATCCAATGCAAAACTCCACCTAAAAGTTTGGAAATGGTGGCTCTTGAGGGAAATCTTAGGATTCTCAGTACTAAAGAAGGCAAATCAAATAATGGAGGACCCAATGGAGGTATTTCAACTAGAAGCAAGAATAAGAAAGTGTTAGATGTTGGAAGTCACAGCAAAAAGCAGGGGAGACCTTCTCTAAAAAATCAAAGGGAATAGGAAAGTTGGAAGAACTGTGTTGATGGAACACAGAGTTCCATCGAGTCAGCCTTATCCCCAGTTAAAGATGAAGATAATTTCATGGAATATAAGAGGACTAAATGCCCCCCATAAGCAAGATGTGTTACATAATATTATAAGAGATCATAAATCGGATGTTGTCCTTATTCAGGAAACTAAGATGTGTAAGGATAAAGTGGAAAGGATTAGAATATTCAAAAATAATGGAGTTATTGGAACCAATTCGAAGGGTGCCTCTAGAGGAACAACGATTTTATGGAACCAAAATACTATTATAGGGAAGGAAATCATTTCAGAAGTTAATAGGACCTCAGTTCTTCTTGAGCATATTAAGGATAACTTTGTCTAGGTTATCACTAATGTATATGCACCTAACTCTAAAGCTAGGAGATCTAAATATTGGAGGAGCCTTGCTAAAGACAGACTAAATTTTGCTGATAAAAGTTGGCTAATAATGGGAGATTTCAATACACCTCTTAAAGAGGATGAAAAGATGGGAGGCCTCCCATTGCAGCTGGAGGGAAGACAAGATCTTATGAATTTTATTAACTATTAAGCTCTTATGGATGTGGATCTCCAAGGGATTAATTATACTTGGACCAATCATAGAACTGGATCTGATCTTATTCAAGTAAGGTTGGATAGCTCCTTGATTTCTCCTGAGTGGCACTCACTTTCTAAGTATAGTTTCTCTTTGGCATCAATTATTAAGATTGGATCTGATCATTATCCTATTTCTTTTACTACTAATTTTTTTTCTGCTAAGAGAAATTTCCCTTTTAGATTTGAAAAAGCATGGTTATCCCACCTATCTTTGGAAGTTTGTGTTGTTGATTGGTGGAATTCTGAGGTTCAGGGAACGATATTATTCAGAATATCCAAAAAGCTTAACATTATAAAGGCCAAAATCAAAATATGGAACAAAGAGATATTTGGTGATATCTTTAAAAGCAAAGCCCAAATTAAGATTGAAATTAAGGAAGTCCAAGATAAAATCCAAGAGGAAGGGCTTTCAAAGGACTTGAGATCTGTTGAAAATGGGTTGTTGTCTAAATACCACACAATTATTTCTAATGAAGAGACTTTTGGATACAAAGATCAAGAGCCTTGTATTTGAAGGAAGGTGATAAAAACACCCAGTTTTTCTACTTGACAACTCTAAAGCATAGGGCGGTTAACAGGATTTCCAAGTTATCTTGCAATAGGGGGATTTTATCGGATGAAAATGATATAAGAAAGGAAGCTTTGGATTTTTTCAGCAATCTTTTGGGAGGGGTGGATGATCTAGATTTCATAAATCAAGACCTTCTTATGTAGGCTATCCCTCCCATTTTAAATGAGGATGACCACAAAAATCTCTCTCAGATCCCTTCTAATCAGGAAATCAAAAAGGAAGTGTTTTCTTTTCAGGGAGATAAGTCTCCTGGTCCGGATGGATTTCCAATGTTCTTCTTCCAAATCTTCTGGCATATTGTGGAGATTGATATCTATAATGGAGTCAAAGAATTCTTTGGTTCAAGGAGGCTTTTAAAATAATTGAATGTGACCTTCATCATTCTTATTCCGAAGGTTTTTGGAGCTGACTCTCTTAATAAGTTCAGACCTATTAGTCTTTGTAATTCTGTTTACAAGATTATCTCCAAGGTTCTTACCTCTAGAATGTTGGATATTCTTCCCAGGATTATTTCAGCTCAGCAGAATAATTTTGTCCCTAGTAGACAGATCTTGGATTCTATTATTTCAGTTCATGAAAATATTCACTCTTTAACTGCTACAAAAAATTAGGGTTTTTTTCTTAAGTTGGATATGTCTAAAGCCTATGATAGAGTGAATTGGCAATTCCTTTTCAGAATTATGAAAGCTTTTGGGTTTGGGGAAAAAGTGATTAAGCTCTATTCCCAGTTGACTGAAACTTCCTCCTCTATAGTTATTGTAAATGGATCCCCTTCCAGTTTCTTCAAAATTTCTAGAGGTCTAAGACAGGGGGATCCCATCTCCCCTATCTTGTTCACTATTTTAGCTTAAAGTTTAGGCAGATATATTATAAAAAATGTGGAAGATGGAAAACTCAAAGGCCTTTAACCTTCATCTTCCAACATAACTTGTACTCATGAACAATTTTTTGATGATTCGATAACTATGGGGGAAGCTACTATGGGGGAAGTTACTATTAGGGAAGCAAGAAATATGAAGAATGTTATGGACACCTATGAAACTGCTTCTAGCCAAAAAATTAATTAGGATAAGAGTTCTTTGTTCTTCATCAATACCCATGTTGAAAGATAGATAAGGATTGAAAGAATCCTTGGATGTAAAATTGTTGAGTTTCCTTCAACCTATTTGGGGCTCCCACTTTGTATAAAGCCTTCGGAGAATTTCTGGATGAATTTGGTTGAAAGATTCAATTCTAAATTGGCTGGTTGGAAAGGAGATATGCTTAGTCAAGCGGGCAAGGTAATGTTGCTTAAAGCTACCTATTTATGCCCTTAGTCTGTTTAAAATCCCTAGAAAGTTTGCAAAGGCAATTGAAAGAATTCAAAAAAAGTTCCTTTGGTCGGGAGTGGAAGACAAAAATAGAATACCCCTTATTGCTTGGAACAAAATTTGTACTCCTAAGGCTTTTGGGGGGTTGGGTTTAAGGAATATTATCTCTATGAATAATGCCTTGTTATCTAAACAAATCTGGAGAATGAAACAAGAGGAAAGAGAATGGAATTTAATCTGGAAAAGGAAATATCTTTATATGCAACCATCTAAGGAAGAATTTTTGGATAACTATTTTCTCTTGAAGGCTCTGCAATTTGGAATGCAGTTGAAACAGCTAAAAGTTGGGCTGCTACTAGAAGAATGTGGAAATTGGGTAATGGAAGAATTATTAGATTTTGGGAAGATGGATGGCTCTTGGATAAACCTCTAGAGGATATTCCTATCCTTAAGGAATGGAAAGATTGGTTCAAGAATAGGTATGGTGGCTCTATTAGAGATTATTGGAGAAATGGGAAGTGGATTGAGTTTAGCCAGCAATGTCCGGGATTAAAGTTTCTTGAGATTCTTCTTTCTTCTAAAAAATTTAGGGACAATAAGGAGGATAGTTTGATTTAGAGGGATACTTCAGATGGGAATTATTTTGTGTCTTCGACGGTGGCTATCCACAACAAAGTTCCAAAAGAGATTCCTTTGTGGGCTAAAGTGTGGATAAAGAAGTTGATACCCAAAGTTAATATCTTCTTTTGGATTTTTATCCAAAACAAGGTGCTGACTCTTGATAACCTCCAAAAGCGTGGATTTGTTTTTCCTAACAGGTGTTCTCTTTGTTGCAGGGAAGAGGAGTCTTCTTGTCACATCCTCTACTAGTACACTTTTAGCAGGAAATCTAGAATATTATTTTTAGTAGGTGGAAGCTGAGCTGGGTTTTCCCGAACTCTCTGGGGGAATTCTAGTAGCAATGGTACTATCTGAATTCCAACTCTAAGAATATTGAGTTGTGGAAACTTACTCTCCCTAATGTTATATGGAATATCCAGAAGGAGCATAACAACAAGATTTTTAGGGATAAAAGTGCTAACCCTAATGTAGTGGTGGATAAAATCTATAGAGGGATATTTGAATGTTTAAATGGAACTGATCATGGTTTAGCTACTAAAGAGGACTTTAATGACATATGGAACCTCTCTAATATCAAATCTAGTAAGGATAAGGGTAGGGATGGTCTTGTTTGGTGTTTTCCATCTCAGGGATGGAATAAGGTCAACTTTGATGGGGCATCTAAGGGGAACCCGGGTAAAGCTGGTTATGGGGGCATTGTCAAGAATTTTGCTGGAAGTTGCCTTGTGGCAGTTGCTAGCCCTCTAAGTAATCAAACTAGTCATTATGTTGAAGCCTCTGCAGCTTTGAATACTTTGATTCTTGCAAAAAATCTTAATAATGATAACTTATGGCTAGAGGGAGACTCTCTAAACATTATTAAGTGCCTAAAGGGAGAAACTAGGCCATTGTGGTCTATAGAAAAAATTGTTAAAGCTAGAGAAATTATAGCTTGATTTAAATTTATTATAATTGAACATGCCTTTAGAGGAAAAAATTTGGTTGTGGATGGTCTAGCAAACCTAGGCGTAATTTACAAAGCTCAAAGTATTTGGTATGGGGAAGGTAATATTAATTTTACTATTAAAGATCTTTTAAGAAAGGATAGATTCATGGGGAAAGATGAATCGCACAATTAATTATGAAAGTTTTAATGAGTAATCTTCACATTTATAGAAAGGTAATGATGACACAGAAGAATGGCAAAATCCTAATTAAAGCTATCAATCTTCCGCACACTTTGTGGGTTAGCATTTTCAAAATTTTGAGAGTCAATTAGAAGGAAACTCTGAAATTGTAGAAGAACAGGCTTGGTATAACGAACATGAAAATGGGGGGGATCTAAGGAGAGAGGAACCAGATAACATATCCAGATGGAAGGAAATGCCAAAGGTATGGACTAAGTTGGATAAAGGAAGAATTTCATGGAGAAGCGGGTCGATTATGATAAAGGCAAATTTAACCTAGCTGCAACCAAAGTCACTGAAAACTAGATTAACGGTTCATTCAAAATTCATGGTGTGAGGTTTAAGATAGATGTAGACCTCGTAGCGATGGTAATAGGTATGCCTCACTCAAGTCTTAATTTTTTTAGAGACTTGAAAGTTTTTAATAATGTGGTTAATCTTTTTCTGTGCAAAGAGAAGGAGAGGGCAAAAATTGATAAAGCTATGGTGGGGTATTATGATGCTTCCAACATTAAGAAAATTTGGGGTTATGTGTTGAATGCTATTATGGAATAAATTACTATGGATGGTCATTTTACTAGGGTCCACACATACCATTTTGTGTTGTTAAATCATTTCAAGCATGAGAAGAGAATTTCCCTATCCTACCACCTCTTCAGGTCTCTGTCGAGGTCTCTTAATAAGCATAGCAAGAACCCTTCAACTCTGGTGCTTCATTGTGGCCTCATTTTTCTCATTTATAAGCACTACAAAATCCTTTCTATCTAGGAAAATAAGAGATTGTCTATGTCTCCAGGGAAAGGTAAGAGAAAGATTGAGGAAGGCAGGCCTAGCAAGGAAGAGTCGACTCAGAGCAAAAAGAGCAAAAATGCTACTAGGTTGAAAATTCAAGAGGACAAGGATAATCAAAAGGAGACTGAGAATGACTTGGAGGATATCAGAAAAGATGGTAGTGAGATGAAAACTGATGAGTCTGGAGGAGAGGAAAGCTGGAAAGAAGAGGATGTGGGGGAAGAGGAAGAAGGAGTTGAGGATGTTCTCGATCAAGATTGTCCTACCCATAGTGTTAGTTTAGGCATTGTCAATAGCCAGCCAATGGAGGAGTAGGATAATAAGATTAATGAGGAAAAAGAAATGGATATTGAGTAGGAGAACAATAAGGAATTTGAGAAGGAGATGGACAAGGATAATCCAAGCAAGGATAAGGAGTATGCTAGTGAAGGGTTAATTCTGGATAATCTCAAAAACCTATCTGAGGCTAGAATGGGTTTTGATAGGTGGGCTTATGAAGGAATCAAGAATTTGGAAAAAAATGGGAAGCAATGGGAAGAGAAAAGGAAGAAAGATGATAGGGACCAGAAGTAGTGGAAGAAGGATATGGAGGAAAAAGAAAAGAATATGGAAGCTTAGATTGGTAATCTGGAGGAAGGAAAAACTTCTATGAAAAACCTTTTGGTAATGATTTCGGATATCCTTACTACTGTTACTAAGAACTTATAGGAAATATCTAAAGTCCTTGAGGGCTCCAGCACTCCCAAACCCGTCATGGACCTTGATATTGATGAAGATGCTATTGAGATAGGGACTGTGGAAAGTGCTTCTGGTGGCACGGCAAAGAGAACAAGGGTGAGCATGAAGAAATTTGTTGTGGCCTCTTCTAAGGAAATCCCTAAACTTAGGGATAATATTAAAGAATTGCATGGGATTAGCGGAAATCTGGCTAATGCCCTGAAAAACATTAAGTAGTTTGTTTTTTGTCTTTTATCTATTTTGGCTGGATGTTGTTGGTTCTATGGGTCTTTTTTGCTGGATATTGCTTGTTTCTATGTTGGTTTTTTAGTTGTTTGTTCCTTCTTGTTTCTTAATGCTCTAATTTCTTAAGGATCTTTTGTAAAGGGTTTTGGGGTCCCTTCAAAACCTACTTTTACCGTAATCAAAAACTATCTCAAATGTTAAAATATGATAATTCTAATTCAACCTAAAGGTGATTTTATTTTGGCATCCCTATATAAGGCATCCTTTATAATTCATTTTAGCATCTCTCATTATCATCCTATTTCTATATTATCACTCCAATTCAAGAGCATATCTGAGTCTAAGGAGAAAAAAGTTGCATCAAAGCATCTTCTAGTATGTTTCAATTATGATTTCATAATGAATTTTATGTGATTTATCATGTTATTCCATCAACACATTGAGGACTTATCCTAAGAACATTGCATCACCAATTGAAGGTATAATCAATTCAATCAACCGTTTCAATTTCAAGAATTTCAATTCAAATCTACCATTTGCCCTTAAAAAACATGATTTATATTCCCATTACATTTAAATTTCAATGTCAATTAAAGGGTTAATTCTAAACTTGGGGTTTGACTTAGGCAAACACTTATCCACAACACCTTTTATCTTCTTTCTATGTGCGGGTGATAGGTTCAAGAGCTATAAATTTGGAATCAAGTAGAGTAGACAATGGCAATCAGATCCATCTTTTTCAAATGCAAAAAGTAGAGGGCATTGTGAGGTAGGAATTAGTCATAAGGATCATAACATAAATTAAGCCAACCATGAAATCCTAAATGTTATGAATTAACCCCTAACACATTCAATAGAAGCATGAAAACAAAGCACTTAAAACAAATGCAAACCAAAACATGAGTGTTTCTTCCATATTATTCCATTCTTCTTCTTTCTCCTTCAAATTGTTGTGTACCTCACCTACAAGGTGTGTCTTCTAGTAAAGATTCAAGATGGTGATGGTAATCATGTTCAAGACTTGGTTGATTGGGATCATTGTTTTAGCATATGTGGACCTAAATTGGGTCTCAGTTTATCTAGGTTATGGACCAGCTTAATGTAACGTGTTGATTAGACTTCTAGATGTGTTTTCAGGATGTCTTTTGGGTTGGATATTATCTATTTGGTCTCAGGCCGATATGTTTTGTAATTATGCATTTATTTTATTATCTGGTGGCTGACCTTAATGTTTGTGGTCGAGGGTGAGTATATATATGATGTAAGATCTCATTGTAGATCATGATGTAAGGGATATGGATGTATAGGAGCGAATAATGTAATAATATTTCATGTAGAGGATGTGGTCGATCATTGGTGATCAAGTTGGGTTTATGTAAGAGGATTTAGTCCTTTGGTATTGAGCTTAACCAGAATTGTATTCAGGCATAGGAGATGCTATCATTGTATTTCATTCCTTCTTCTAGATTGTAGTCTGGATTTTTATGTAGTCAGTGAGACTCCTTTTGTAATGAGCAGTGTGCTCTAGGCTATTGGTCTTCCTGCAGGTGTAGCCCCTCATTTGTAATGACATACTTACTGCAGAAGTATTACCTGACTGTGGGTACGCTTCTTACCATAGTTTTTCCCTTACCAGGTTTTCCATGTACAAATCTTGGTGTCATGTGGATGGTATTTATTCTCTAATTGTTGCTTGTGTTTAATTGGTTTATCTTCTATTTTGGTAATTGGTTTATGCATTCTGGTATTGATCTTTTGGGTTCTGGTATTAAAGTTTTAATTTCTTAAGGTTCCTATAATCTTGTGATAGCTGATTCACCCCCCCCCCCTCTCTCAGTTTTCTTCCAATTATTTGAATTGTCTAACAATTGGTATCAGAGCTCTGGTCCTCTCTGCAGAAGCTTAACCTCTTGAGGAAGATCCTATGGTGACTAATAGTTCAAGTTAATCTAGTTCATTTGTTGCTATCTTTCATAGAGATGTTCCTAGGCTTGATGGAACAAATTACAAAGTATGGAAAATAGGATGGAGACTCATTTGAGATGTCTCAGTAAGGAAATCTGGGAAATCACAGAGAATGGTGTTACACTTTTTAATCTGGCATCTGGCAATCCTCCTCTGACAAACTTGGATAAGGAGCTTGAGAATGATTATAGAGCAAGAGAAGCCCTCTTGTGTGCACTTCTTGATCATCAAATAATGGGATTAGCTAACAAATTATCTGCAAAGACTATATGGGACAAGTTGGAGAATCTTAATGAAGGTGACCCTACTGTTAAGATTGCTAAACTTGATGGTTACCGAGTACGATATGAAAACTTGAAGATGGAAGAAGATGAAAGGATTACTACATTCATGGAAAGGGTAAATGAATTTTTTATGGGAATTCTATGTTGTGGTGGAACTCTAAGTGAAGATGAAATAGTTTCTAAATTTATGAGAGCTTTGCCATCAGCTTACAAGATGAAGTCTACTGCAATTAGTGAATTGAGAAGAATGGCTAATACTTCTATCAATAGAGATTCCTTGGTTGGGAAATTATTTGCTTTTGAGCTTGAAGAATTTGGACCTTCTAGAGTTGTGAAGGTTGAACCTACTTTTCATGCATTTACATCATCAACCAGAAAGCAATATTAGAAAGCTTTGTATGCAAAGGAATTAGATGATATGAAAAGAGAAGATGAAGAATTTGATCAACTTAAAGCCCTATTTGCTAGAAGAGTACCTAAACAACTGACAGGAAGTAAGTATGAAGGAAAAGCATCTTTTAAATATTTTACATGTAATAATATAGGTCATTTTGCATCTAGATATCCTAAAAGGAATTTAAGATTTGAAGAAAGATCTAGAAGATCTTTTACGCCTAACCCTAGATATCGAAACAAGTATAAGTACAAGAAAATCATAGATAAATCATGCTACATTGCGGATGAGGAAGGTGTCACTGATTCTGATGATGAACTGGCACAAGACTTTGTTAGTGGTTCTAGCAATGGAAAGGAATGGGTGTTCCTGGCTATCAAGGAAGATGTTTCAGCACTAGAAGAGAATGTACCTAAAGAGAAGGCACTTGCTGCTAAAATTTTAGATTAGTATGAATGGGTAATTGATAGTGGATGTTCACATCATATGACTGGAGATAAAAGGAAGTTTCTATCCTTGCAAGAATTTAATGGTAGTTTGGTTAGATTTGGAGATGACAAAGCATGTATGATCAAAGAAAAAGGAACTATATCATTAGATGGTAAGCACAATATTGATAATGTTTATTATGTTGAAGGTTTAAGGTATAATCTTTTGAGTGTAGGAAAATTGGTGGATAAGGGATTTCAATTATAATTCAAGGATGGAAAATGCAAAATCATTAATAGATCTGGATTGGAGATTGCAACCGGTACTTAGACAACAGATAATATATTTCATTTGAATTCCAGTGAGAAGACATGTTTGATTGCACAAATTGATGAGAGTTGGCTATGTCATCTAAATTTTGATTGCATGGTAAAGATCAGTTCAACTAAGGTAGTTGGAGATATACCTAAGATTGTGAAGCCCTTTAATCTAGTATGTAAAGAATGTCAAATGGGAAAATAGGTCAGAACCTCTTTTAAGAGTATACAAGACAAATCTAATGATGTTCTTCATCTTATTCATATTGATTTATGTGGCCCTACTAGAATTAAAAGTTTTCAAGGTGATAGATATTTTATGCTAATCATTGATGATTATTCTAGAATGATGTGGGTTACTTTTCTAAGGGAGAAATATGAGACTTTTGAAAAGTTTAAAATCTTTAAAACTAAAGTTGAAACTAAGACAGGATTCAAGATTAAGTGCTTAAGGTCATATCATGGTGGAGAATTCACATCCGGTGAGTTTACTAACTTTTGTGAGATGCATGGCATAAGGAGACAATTCTCTACTCCCCAGAAACCTCAACAAAATGGAGTTGTAGAAAGGAAGAACAGAACCATCTTGGATAATGCTAGAACCAAGATGATGGAAGATAATCTACCTCATATCTACTAGAGAGAAGTAGTGAACATAACAGTTTATACATTCAATAGATTACATATCAAAGGAGAAACCGGCAAGACACCTTATGAATTAAGGTTTGGCAATACAATTACAGTTAAGTATTTTAGAATCTTTGGTAGTAAATGTTATGTCAGGAGAGATGATTTCAGTAGAAAATTTGATCCTAGATGTGATGAAAGAATATTTCTTGATTATTCTAATGAAAGCAAAGCATATAGATGTTATAACAAGAGATTGCAGAGAATTGCAGAGGGTGCTAATGTGAAGGTGGATGAGCTTAATAGAAGTCAAATCAGAGTTTATGAGCAAGAATCGATAGTGGAAATAATCATAATTGAACTAGTAGCATCTTTACTAGAACATAATGTTGAACCAGTTACTCCGGTAGTATCAGAAAATTCAATAGTAACTAAAGAACTGGGAAGAGGAACAGAGAATCAGAAGACTCCTAGGTATGTAAGGATGAATCATTCATAAGATCAGATCATTGGGGATAAGAACAATAGAGTGATGACAAGAAGGAGATTGGCAACTAATGAGGTATGTTTAATATCTCAAGTTGAACCGGTATCTGTAATTGAAGCATGTAAATATGAATGTTGGATGAAAGCTATGGAAGAAGAATTAGATTAGATAGAGAAGAACAACACATGGACTTTAGTTCCTCGGTCTAAAAATAAGAATGTTATTGCAACTAAATGGGTTTTTTGGAATAAATTAAATGAAGATGGACAAGATCTAAGGAATAAAGCTAGATTGGTTTGTAAAGGATATTCTTAGAAGGATGGAAAAGATTATGGTGAAAATTTTGCACCTGTAGCTAGGATTGAAGCTGTAAGATTATTTCTTGCCTATGCTACACATAAAAACTACAAGGTTTATCATATGGATGTTAAGTGTGCCTTTCTGAATGGGGATATTGATGAGGAAGTTTATATTGAGTGTTGGTGTAAATAATTATTCATCATGGATATTATTACACTTTACTTAAGTTTACTTAGGTACATGCATTTAATAGTAGTTTGGGTATGAGACACTTGGGTGTTTGTGCCACGTTGGGATAGTGTGTATAGGAGAATTTCCACCTTTTATGGTGTTGATCTTATCTTGTTATATTCCACCTCATGTGGAATATTATATTATTTCTCCTACATACAACACCTATTTCCTACCTACCCTTGTTTCTTATTGATCCACATACCATGTTTGTGTGCTCACATATCCATATAGCCTTGCCTATATAAGCAGGCTCATCTACATTGTTTGTACAAGCAATCATTGTACGTCTTGTAATGATCTAGTTGATCATATTTTACATCTTGATAGAATATAGTTTATTCCTATCATTTATTTTGTCTCTCTTATTTTTTCTTTCCATTGCCTCTAGATCTTGGCAAAATCTCACATGGTATCAAAGCCATTAGAGTGCCATTGGTTTGCCAATTGAGAGAAATTTGGGGTTTGCATTTTGGAGCTTTCTATTGCAGGTTTTTATTGGAGCTTGTTGGGTCAAATCTGAGGTCACCATTGGATTGAGGAGGTCCAAGAAAGTCAATTTTGTCTTTTGTTTCATCCAAATCGGACTTCGGTGGCCAATCTAGAGGCATTTGAAGTTTGAAGTTGCGACGGAAATTTTCCAGAAATTATAATTTTGTAGACAATTTTCAAATAGTGGTATCTCACTCATCCGGATTCCTTTTTTTGAGTAATTTTTTTTGTTTTGGGGTAGAATTTTGTGACAATGGTGCAGGAGTTGTCTGATTTTCGGATATATGTTTTTTGGAAATCGTGAAATCCTAATTTTTACAACTTTGGAGGCTTCATTTGGGCTCATATGGACTCCTTTTCAGGTGTCATTTTTTCTTTAGAGCATAATTTTTTGTCTACTTTCATAATCTGCCATTAGTTTGTAGTGATTTTGAGTAGAAATTGTATTTTCAGTATTTGGTCATTTTTTGGTCTATTTGGTACTTGTATTTTTCTTGGATCTCAGTTTAGATCACTAGCAGTATTTGTTGAAGTCTCTTATATCTCATTTTGAGAAGTTGTAATCATTTAAATTAGAAGTCCACTTTGCCATTATTTGCAAGTGCCAACATGATCTTTTTATGGGGTGTCAATTATTCATTTATATCTCTTGGTGAAATTCCATTCGGAGGCATCTTCATCTGCAGTATTCTACGGGGCTTCTTTGTTGGTGGCATCATTTTCATGTTTCCACATTTAAATATTTTATCATGATGTATGCTCTTGCATGAGCAATATTATACTCGCACTATCATAAAGTGCCACACCTCTTTATATCTTGTCATTATTGACTATTTGATGTAATCCTCTTGTACACATAGATTAGGAATATCTTGTGAGACTCGGTGCATGGCTCCAGTTGAGACTTAGATTGTACACATTTGTGCATGGCTCCCATGGGACTTGGATTGTACCAGTATTTCTACCATTTATGAGTATCTAGATGATGCTCAAAGTAGGTTGTCTCCATGCCTAATCTTCATTTTTGTTGCAGTGAGTGATTCATCGTCATCGACTTGGTACCTAGTTTTGTCACACTTTGACATTATTGGTGCAGCATTGGCTCTCTTTCTTCCTTATGGGGAGGTATTTTTGTCATCATCATTGGACCATCTTTGCAGGAGATTTGACATTGAGGGAGGGCTTCATGGTCTCTTCTTCTCTCTAATGGGGATGACATATTTTGTTCTTCTCATTCATCATTAAGAGAATTGTGTGCTTTCATCATCTCTCTTTTGGGGGAGGGTTTTTTCCCATTGGGTTTTTCTCTCTTTCCCCGCTTTATGGGAGATTGCATTTGTATTTGTTCATGGGCACCTAACATGGCCTCATATCCAAGACCCTTCTTGCATTGATTAGTTGCATTGTAGGCTTTAGTGCATTCCCCTAAGTTGCACTTAAGGAGGGGTGTTGGTGTAAATAATTATTCATCATGGATGTTATTACACTTTACTTAAGTTTACTTAGGTACATGCATTTAATAGTAGTTTGGGTATGAGACACTTGGGTGTTTGTACCACATTGGGGTAGTGTGTGTAGGAGAATTTCCACCTTTTATGGTGTTGATCTTGTTATTACTCTATCATATCCACTTATTGTGGAGTGATAATTCCACCTTTGGTGGGTGATCCACCTCATGTGGAATATTTTATTGTTTCTCCTACCTACCACACCTATTTCCTACCTACCCTTGTTTCTTATTGAGCCACATGTTTGTGTACTCACATATCCATATAGCCTTGCCTATATAAGAAGGCTCATCTACATTGTTTGTACAGGCAATCATTGAATATCTTGTAATGATCCAGTTGATCATAATTTGCATCTTGATTGAATACAATTTATTCCTATCATTTATTTTGTCTCTTTTATTTGTGCTTTCCATTGCCTCTCGATCTTGGCAAAATCTCACATTGAGCAACCTGATGGTTGTTCACTTTCAGATTATAAAAACATGGTTTGCAGGTTAAAGAAAGTTTTATATAGATTGAAACAGGTACCTAGAGCTTGGTATGCAAGGTTAGATAAATATCTTCTAAAGCTTGGTTTCACTAAAGGTAATGCTGATAGTAATCTATATTATAATGTCACTGATGATGATATATTGATTATTGAGGTTTTTGTTGATGACATCATTTTTGGAGGTGAAGATAAGTTGTGCATGGAATTTTCTAAAAATATGGAGAAAGAATTTGAAATGTCTATGATTGGGGAAATGAATTTTTTCTTAGGTTTGCAGATTACTTAGACTAATAAAGGTACTTTCATCTGTCAAACTATGTATGCTAGGGAATTGTTGAAGAAATTTGGTATGGTAGACTCTAAACCAGTAAGTACTCCTATGGTTACTAGTGAGAAATTGACAAGGAAAGATGAATCTACACCGGTAAATCCTAAAAGATACAAGTCTATGATTGGAGGTCTGCTATATTTGACTCGGAGTAGGCCTGATATAATAAATGTTGTTTGCATTGCATCAAGATATCAAAGTGATCATAGAGAAAATCATGAGAGTGCGGTGAAAAGAATTTTTAGATACTTGCAAGGTACATCTGAATATGGTTTGTGGTACCCTAAGGATGATGACTTTACTCTATGTGCATATATAGATGCAGATTGGGAAGGTGATGTTGATGACTAGAAAAACTTCTAGTGGAGCTTCCTTTCTTGGAAAGAAACTTATTTCACAGATTAGCAAGAAACAATCATGTACTTCTTTATCTACTGCTGAAACTAAGTATGTTGTTGTTGCTACTAACTATACACAAGTTTTATCGATGAAGAAAATGTTGAAGGATATAAAAGTGCATTGCATTAGACCAGTAGTTATTCACTATGATAACTCTGTTGCTATAGACATATCAAAGAATCTGGTATTTCACTCTAAGACAAAGCACATATCTATCAAGTATAACTTTTTGAAGGAGAAGGTGGAAGAAAGTGAGGTTAGACTAGTTTATGTGAACACTAAAGAGCAAATTGTAGATATTTTCACTAAACCTTTGCCTAAAGAATCATTTGAGTACCTCAGAGACGGATTAGGGGTTTCTGCCCCTCTGATAGAGAACTGATTGATGCTATTTGGCATCAGTCTGGTATGCATTATCAGAGATATTATTCATTCTGGATTGATGTTACTTCTCAGGGGGAGTAGTTAGTTTTGTTGTTCAGTGGTTTATGTTTTTGCTTTAATATTTTTGTCAAATTTTTGGCATTGATGTCAAAGGGGGAGAGATATTCATGTGAAAAACTTAAGGGATATATACATTAGGGGGAGAAATATGCAGAACTTAATTGTGATATCATTTACAAGGAGAGTATGGATCGGAACTTCATTTCTATATTCTTGTGTGGGATATTTGTTTGGCATTTCTTGGCACTTGGATGTTTTTCACATCTAGTTTTTCCATCAATGCCAAAGGTGGAGATTGTTGGCCATTTTGAGGAATTGATTATGTATTACATTGATGTTTTTTCATTGATGTCAACACTAGTTGTTTGGTTGTTTACCGGTATCGTTCTGGTCCCGGTAGGTTGTTTGGATTCTAGTTGGATTAGATCATGATGATCTGGTGTGCTCTGGTATGTTTGTCTTATGGAATTGTCTTAGATATGCTACTTGGATTCATGTTCAGTCAGTTGGTTTTGATCTGGTGAATAGATGATATCATGTATGCTAGCAAGCTTGGTTTGTTGTTTTGGTGAGGGTTTCACCGGCAGAGCTTTGTTGAAGATCTTTGATGTTATGCATAAGTGGTGTAGGTGTGGCTTCTAGTAGAGATTCAGGATGTTGATGGTGATCATGTTTGAGACTTGGTTGATTGGGATCATTTCTTTAGCGTGTGTGGACCTAAATTGGGTCCCGGTTTATCTAGGTTATGGATCGGCTTAATGTAACACATTGATTGGACTTCTTGATGTGTTTCCGGAATGTCTTTTGGGTTGGATATTATTTGTTTGGTCTCAGGCTGACATGTTTTTTAATTATGTAATTGTTTTATTTTCTAGTGGTCAACCTTATTGTTTGTGGTCGAGGGTTTGTATATATATGATGTAAGATCTCATTGTAGATCATGATGTAAGGGATATCGATGTATAGGAGCAAATAATGTAATAATCATTCATGCAGAAGATTTGGTCGATCATTGGTGATTGAGTTGGGATTATGTAAGAGGATTTAGTCCTTTAGTATTGAGCTTACTCAAAATTGTATTCAGGCATAGGAGATGATATCATTGCAGTTCATTCCTTCTTCTCGATTGTAGTCTGGATTTTTATGTAGTCAAGGAGACTCCTTTTGTAATGAGCAGTGTGCTCTAGGATGTTGACCATCCTGCAAGTGCAGGCCCCTCATTTGTAATCACATACTTACTGCAAAAGTATTATCTGATTGTGGGTAGGCTTCCCACCATAGTTTTTCCCTTTACTGGGTTTTCCACGTACAAATCTTGGTGTCATGTGAATGGTATTTATTCTCTAATTGTTGCTTGTGCCTAATTGGTTTATCTACTATTTTGGTATTGATCTTTTGGGTTCTGGTATTAAATTTTAATTGCTTAAGGTTACGGTAATCTAGTGACAACTGATCCACCCCCCCTCCCCCTCTCAGTTGCCTTCCGATTATTTGAACTGTCTAACAATTTTTACTCTATAATTTGGTGAATTTGGAGCTCTAGAGAAAAGGAGACTGCAACAAGATGGTGAACATTCTAGTGGAGAATCACCTTGGGGAATGTGTACGCACATTCAGACTACTAGAGGGTGTGGGAGCATTGGTAAGAGAGACAGATTTCTTTCTTATTGTAGACACATTTTATTTATGATACTTGGCATGTTGGCCATACTTGAGACAGACAATTTGATTTTGGACTCTGATACTTTTGATATATATATATGGTTATGATATGCATATGTTCTAACCAATGAACATAGGATGCAATTTTTTTTGGCATATTAGAGTACTAGACCAAACTAGCTACAAGGAATATCGAAAGAAATGTTAGTAAGAGGAAATTAGATGGAGAAAAATTAGTGGTGAAGAAAAGATGCTTTCGCAAATACCAATAGTAGGTGAGAATCTTTATTTGATATGGAAAAATGGATGCAATGCACCATGGCAATGAAGAGTAGGGTGATAATGCAATCCCTTTGCATAAAATAGACACGTCATGAACAAGGAATGGTTCAACCATCCTAAGACATTATGCGTGTCAAAGGTCGAGGTAACTGCAACAACGACAATGTGAACGTGCCAACATAGACACCTAATACATACTTGCCCCAAAATGTTATGAAACACTCCAGAAATAGAAAAGAAAAAGAAAAATGACCATGAGCCATCCCAGCCACTCTAAATCACTCAGTGACATCTTCAAGTAACATAAGAACATGATTGAAGATAAATCAATGAAAGATAAGACACACAAATTTAAACAAGTCAAACAACCATTGTGATCTTCATTGTCAAAATTGGTAATGTTTTGTTGTATGGTAGGACGATCATGATGCCTAGTTTCAGGGAATGCAGTATCTCATCTAAGACAAGATAGTCTGGTTTCAAGTATACCACACCCTGTATAAGACCCATGATAGTGTTGATAAATAACCGACAATGTTGATATTATTTTGATTGATATGAGAACTTTGATCGGTTTGAATACTTGGTTGATTAAACAGTTTATCTATTACAGCATGATTTCATGAAGCAGACAGTTTTTTATGTTTTTCGTCTGACATCTACTCAAATGTATCTCTATGTACAAGAGGGATAGTTTATTAACGATATGAAATGAAAGCAATTTTTTTTGGATCTTGATGTTTTCCAATTTTTAGAGTTTTTGAACCTTTTGACTTTTTTGTTTTCTTTTCTCAAGACATTTTACGAATGTTTTTGAATCATTTCAGGACATTTTATGAATGTTTTTGGAATTATTTTAGGTCATTTTCTATTTTTAATGTTTTTTTCAAGATCATATTTGATTTTTATTGATTTTTTTAGGACTTTGTTTTCTTTTTATTGATAAGGAATATGATGAATGGATAAATAAGCTTACTGAAATGTTGGTGGATAGAGGGAAGACAAAGCCTATTTATTATGGAGATAGAGTGGATTCAATTTCCAAGGGCTATCATGCAATGGGATAAGGAACCGAATATAAAAATGTAAAGCAATGGCATGGCATGAGAAACATGTCAAGAGGTTTTTGAAAGCATGGTTTTGCATTTTACATCCTTATGTCGGATCAAGATCAAGGGACGAAAAAGAGTCTATGGTTGGGGATAGGATAAGCAAGATAAAAAATGGATAAGGGATATGGACTGAAGGTTGCGATAGGCTAAGGGGTAGTGATATAAGGCTGAAATAAGACAAGGAATATGGATGAAAGGTTGTAATAAGCTAATAGATAAAGACCAAAAGTTGTGATAGACTGAAAGCTACGAATAGGATGCACGACATCCATGAAGATCCTTAGTCTTGTCAAGATCAAAGGTGGAAAAGGGAATATGGACTTGAGGGACGATAGGATAATGGAGGATGATAAGATATGATGGAATAATGAATGGCAATAGGACAATAGAACAAAATAACATAAATGAAACCTGCCCCCAAGTGTAGAATGCAAGAAGAAGAAGGATTACATATGATGGATGTTTGTCAATTTTTCATCATGGTACTTACCCAAGGCACATGTTTGCCAAGTTTTCACCAATGGACAAATTATTTTTTTCTTTTTTTTTTCAATTTTTTCTTTTTTTTTTCTTAACTTTTTTTTACTTTTTTTTGTATTTTGACTTTTTTTCATTTTTTCTGGATTTTGGATTTTCAATAGAAAATGGACAAATAATAGGGGATGGAAAAAGGACTCAATCATCTTGTTGTTTGGATAGAAGCCTTGAAAAATGGACCATGACTATTAAAAGTATGGTCAAACACATTGGTAGGATAATGGCATGGCACTAAGGTAAGGATATATGGTAAAGATTAGATAGGATGACAAATATGCATTGGATAATGGATAGGGAATTTGAAGAATTAAGCTTGAGTAGATGGAAATGTTGGCAAGACCATCGGCATGCACCTTGAGGGGTGGTGGATTAATGGAGGAAAAGTGGATCTTATATTTTGAGATTTGGATGGAAGAAAGGCTATGGATTTTAGGACATAAGGACCCAAAATGGTTGAAGGAGGTGATGGAGGAATAGATTCAAAAGGTTTGGATGAAGGAATGACAATTTTTTATGCCAATTTGGATTTTTCTTTAGATTATTGTGCTTTAAGGAGTCGTTTGAGAATCCACATGTTTTTTGATTTTTCATGCTTTTATGGTTCCTTGGAACACATTGCTTGCACAAGGGATTTAGGAACCCATATAGATTTTGACTTTTCTTTCTTTTGCAAAGTGGGCCTTTTGCATATTCATTTTTCTTTTTGGATCATATTTTTATTTATTTTAACATGTCTATTAGATGGGACATGTTGATCCATTAATACACGTGGATTGTTGGTGGTGTGGCCATAACCGGTGAATCCTCAAGGAGAACTGACCAGCTTATGCAACAAGAGTAACACAACAGAAGAAATAATAAAACATTGAAAGATTATAGATAAAAATCATATTATAATCTTATAACCTCTAGTAACCAATCGATTATCATCATACATTCATCATAGAACATCTAGTAAGCAACCGGTTACCTGCAGGCTAACATGTCAGATATAATCCATCCAAAACTCTCAGACTCATCTAGATCACTAGTCATGAATCTAAAATCCTCATTCTGATCTAATACCCCAGAAGTGATTGCATAATAACATATATATACCCTCCAGAACATATCTGGGTCGGTCACAAAATATTACATTTACCAATGCAGGAAAGTGAAATGTGTAAATAGGTCGGCCCTAAGAAGGAAAGGAAATCCTCCAAAAAAGAACCACAAAGAAGTGCGGATTAATAGGAAGGTTGGCCAAGGACTTAGGAACAATAAGAAAAACCCAAAATAGATCCACATGCCAGGAAATTGCTTCGAAAAAGAAGGAAAACCAATCAGTAAGCCCAAAACTACTATAGAACCCAGAAACAGTCAAACCCAAAGCAATATCTTGCTGAAAAAGAATCCAAATAGACTGAAAATATGGAGTTAAGTGCAAGAACCAACCTAGAAACCAAAAATATGATCTGCGATGAAAAGCAAGCCACCACCGGAACATATTGGCAAGAACATACAAAACTGCACACTGAACTAAACAAGAACTAAACTAAAAGGAAATATTTTTGGTTGATGCAAGATTGCTTGTAGACTGAAGATGCTCCTGCATCAGACACCCCAGGTAGAAAGAGATGTTCCATGAGAGGCAACTCATTAACATCGAAAAGGATTTGGGATATAGATCCCATGCTCACTTCTGATCCAAACATCTTCTTTATCTACAAACCTCTTCCTTAGCTCCTCTAGGACCTCAATCGGATTCTCTAACTCCTGAACCTCTTTATTTCTCTTCCCTTATTTCAGATCTACAAATTGTCTCTGCTTACTAATCTCTTTCTTCTGCAAACCTGACTTTTTCTGCCACAAGACTTCATTCGATTTCTCACCATAAGCTTTTTGTCATCTGGTTCTATCTTGTTATCAAACTTATCTAACAAATCATTCTGCAAATTCATGCCACCTTCTGCTATAACCTCTACAAATGATTTCTTAGTACTGTAACTTCTCTCAAGACTCAGATTCTTCACCTCCTTCTCTTTCTCCTTCAAACAAGCCAATGTAAACTTCTACCCATCCTTCTCAGTAGTGATTAGGTTTCTTCTATAGTCATAAATAGCTCTTCTATCAAATTGCCAAGTTCTTCCCAACAAGACATGACAAGCACTCATGGATACAACATCACACAAGACCTCGTCCCTAAAAGGTCTAATATTAAAACTCACCAAACACTGATCCTTTACTTCTAACTTTTGGTCATCTTGTAACCAACTTACCCTGTAAGGACAAGGGTGCTTAAGCATCTTCAATCCAAGCTTCACTACCATCTCCTCAGATACCAAATTATCAGTATTTCCACTATCCACAATAATCTTGCAACACTTACCACCTGATTTGCACATAGTTTGGAAATGACTCTTTCTCTAAGCAGGTTTGGTATCTTCACTAGTCTGCTCCATCAGGACTCTTCTGAACATAATGAATTCTCCTTACTTTGGTGCACAGTCAGTTTTGGTATCTCCACCTTCTAGTTCCTCATTCACCACACAACTTCTTGCCATTCCTTGCTTACATTCATAATATTTGTGTCCAGTTTCTCCACACTTGAAACATTTGCCGAGAAATTCTTTGCTACTACTACCACTGCCTTTCCTATTTGTTTTCTAATCTGGTTCTTTACTCCACTTAGGTTTTGATTCTTCTTCAACATTCTTCTTCTCTGTACTCATTTGCCCCTTGAATCTCTCCTTCCCTCTAGGGTTATTTTGTTGTCTTCTTTTCACCTTCTCCTTAGCCTTCAAAGCATACTAGTAAGGTTCTTCAACTGTGGAAACCCTCAACATACTCATCTCATCCTGAATGTTAAATGAAAGTCCATTTATGTACCTTGCCACCTTTTCTCTATCCATCTCTCTATCTGATCATCACCTTATATAATTCCTCAGTATACTCTTTCACACTTGTGTTTCTCTACTTTAGGTTTTGTAACTTCTTGAATAATTCCAACTCATAGTCTCCCGGTATGAACTTGGCCTTCAATATTGCAACCATCTATCTCCACCGGGTGATATTTATTTCACCATTCTCCACTCTATCTCTCTGCAATTCTTTCCATCATAAGGTAGCATGCCCTTTCAACTTAGTCTGTGCCAACCAAATTCTCTGCGGGTCCTTGACATCCTCAAACTCAAAGTAGTCCTCCAACTCTCTAATCCAATCAATCAGATCCTCTGGGTCTAGTGTTCTAGAAAAAACTGAAACCTCCACTTTATGAACTTTACTTGCTTGTGCCACTACTCTCAGAAATCTTTCCTCTCTTCCATCTTCCAGCCCTTCAGCCTCTTCTACCTCAAGCTCTTCTCTAGCTTCTTCATATTCATCCTCAGACTCTGGATTCCTTTACAAACCAGTCAATGCGTTTGAGATCTCATTCCTCAACTCATTTTTGAAATCCTCCATTATCTTCTCTACCCTTTGGGGGTTCATCCTTCTAGGAAGCATCTCATCCTCTGCTCCAGTGAACTACATCAAATCGATGATCTAACTACCGGTTTAAATTGCCTCACACTTAGTGATCTATTGAACACACGTGCAACCTATCTCCAATCGACAGTTTGTCCACCCAAAGGAATGCCTCAAGGTTTGCAACTAGCTCTTCCACCAACCGGTTCATAACCAACTCTAATACCACTTGGTGCAACCATAACTGATGAATCCTCAAGGAGAACTGACCGGTTTATGCAGCAAGAGTAACACAACAGAAGCAACAATAAAACATTGAAAGATTACAAATACAGATCATATTCTCATCTTATAACCTCTAGTAACCAACCGGTTATCATCATACATTCATCATAGAACATATAGTAATCAATAGGTTACATGCAGGCTAACATGCCAGATATAATCCATCTGGAACTCTCAGAGTCATCCAAATTGCTAATCATGAATCTAAAATCCTTATTCTGATCTACTACCCCATAATTGATTACATAATACCATATAAATACCCTCCAAAACATATCCAGGTCAGCCACAAAATATTACATTTACCAATACAGGAAAGTGAAATGTGTAAATAGGTCGGCCCTAACAAGGAAAGGAAATTCTCTGGAAAAGAACTGATGAATACTAAGAGGGGGGGTGAATTAGTATGCCAAAAATCACAGCACTAAAACACTTACATAGTCTAAAGATAAACTGGTAAACCAGTCTAATAGTCAAACTGGTTACCACACATGCAAACCAAAAAGTGAATAAAGCATTCACCCACAAAAGAAATACAACCATAACACAAGATATTTGACATGGAAACCTAACTAGGAAAAACCACAGTAAGATGGAACTCACAAGTCACTATCTGCAGAATAGAAACTAGACCGTTAAGGTTAGACCGGTTAAGGTCTTACAATGTTCTTCACCAGAATAGATCCTGTTAGGAATCGCAATCTTTGTTAGGAGATAAGTTTGATTAAAGACTACCTTATTAGAGGATTTTAGATTCACATGTGTGAACCACCTTGTTAGAGGATTTTACAAAGGCTTTGAGGCCTACCCGATTAAGGGCTACAGACTTGTCAAAGATGTGAGTAATCAACAAGTGTTTGATCTATCTAATAGCACAAACTACTTGGTTAGATCCAGTATTGCTCACAACTAATGCATTCCAACATTACTTCAGTCTTCTCTCTCTCTCTCACAGTTACAACATGATCTTCTCAGATAAGATCATTCTCAACTTCCACCTTAAACCCCAGCTCGACATTAACCCTTTCAGTAACAACTTAAAACCCTAGACATGATGTCCTTTTAAAGGAATCTAATTTCATGTCGGTCCAATAGGATTACATTACAATTTCCTAGGTTCAATGAATCTAGACAAACTCAGTAACATGACACAAGAAGCACCATCAATGTGTCGGCACTATCAAACAATCGGTGGATTGGTAACTCATCACAAAATGTCAGTTGGTAACTCATCACAGAGTGTTACCGGTTCATACAAAATACCGGTTGCTGGTTTGACAAAAATGAAGACTGGGAAGAATGTGTTGTGCCACTTTGCTCCCTCATACCGCTTGGAATCTACGAACCGCTTGGGGTTGACATGCCGCTTCAAACTAGGAAACACATTCTGCAAAATCACCACTAATCTAAAGACTAGTATACAACATACCGGTTGTAACAAATACCGGTTGAGCACAAGCTCATACTGTAGACACTTAAAAATGGTCAATGCTTGTGGAGTCATACTTTAACATTTACGCATTGCCTTATTTTAGGGTTTTTGCGTCGCATTAACATTTCTCCTATGATTCGCACTTGGTCTTTATCATTTGCGAACATCGAGTCCTTCTTCTGCATTCTTCAGGTGTCTCGCTTTCGAATTTGGTCTTGTCGACAATAATATTTGTCATGATTTTGGTCAGTCTTATCTTGTCGCATCAATGTGTGTATTCATTTGTCATTATTTTGGACATCATCAACCCTAATTAGGGTTTTGTCCTCCTATCGATCTTGTCATCTTGTGATCGATTTGTCATCGATCGTTGTCATTTTCAATCTTCTCATCTGGCGATCAATTTATCATCGATCGTTGTTCTCTTTGTCAATTTTGTCATTTTGCGATCGATTTGTCATCGATCGTCATCTTTCTCAATTGTGTCAATTTGGATCAATTTGTCATTGTTCCTCATCAATTGGCGCATTTATCAATCAAATCATTTTTCACATTGGTCTTTTATCAAATCAGAATCATGATCAAATTGAATCGATATCAATAATCCTTTGTCAAAACCTAATTGTCATCCTTGCATTTTCTAATTCATCTTTTAGGGTTTCATGATTTTATTCATTTAACCCTGTTTGTCATTTCTCCCTCTAGGTTAAATAAATTATTTATTTATCCTAAGTCTTCGTGTCACAATTAAATGTTTAATTTAATTGGCTAACTAATTATTCCTCTTTTTGTGAATTAATTAATAAATGACAAATTATTAATTGATTTACCTAATTTCTCCTAATTCCTAATTTCCTAATCTTTCATCACTTTCTAAATTTCCTCTTTATGAATTAATTAATAAATGAAAAATTATTAATTAATTCACTAAATTCCTATTTTCCTCATTTTCTAATTTCCTAATTCCTATTTTCCAATTTTCTAATTTTCCTAATTTCTAATTCAATTTCCTCCTATTTTTCTCCTAATTTCATGGGAATGACATTTCAATTTGTCATAATTTGTCATAATTGACAATCAATCAATTTTTGACATAGAAATTTGTCATAAATTGTCATAAATTATCAGTCAATCAATTTTGCATAGAAAGTGCAAATTTGTCATAATTTGTCATAATTGACATTTTTGATTTGCAATTTCCATTTGAATATCTTCATGCTAATTTGATCATCTCTCCAATTTGTCTATAAATTGGATGAATTTCTTCAACCCTAATCTAATAATCACATTATCTAATAACCACTTTGTCGAATCAATTACGCTTTGAGTATTCTTGAGAAATCATCTTGTCTACTTGCTTTCATATCATGATCATGCACTAGTAGGTGAGATCCACAACAAAGCTATTTGAAGAAGAAAGAAGGACAATGGAGCCACATGAAGGAAACATTCAAATCTACACTTGGTTTGCTTAATTTTCAAATTTTGAATGTTTTATTTTCATGTCTTTATTGAGTGTGTTTAGGATTGATCATTGCATTTCAATTTTCGTGATTGAACTAGGCTAATGTTTATATTTGCTTTGATGATTTCCAAATTCCTATCTACATTAATTGGTGAACCCGACATGAACTAACCCCCTAGTCATGCTTTTGAGTGCTTTTGAGATGATTTGCAGGTTAAAAACCCAAGAAATAGGGTAGTGCAGAGTTTTCTGGGAACTTCTGCGCCTGTGTCAAGCATTCTACGCCTGTGTCAAGCATTCTGCGCCTGTGTCAAGGACATTCTGCGCCTGTGTCAGACAATCTGCGCCTGTGTAAGGCCAGAAACAGAGGTAAAAAAATAGTGTTTTTCACTTGCAAATTGTTTTCTTTTGCATTCTGTTTCTGCTTTTTGGATTTTTGGTACTGATTCTCTATGCAGATCCTTGGCATACGCATGACAAAGATAACAAATGAAACTACTAACATGTTTTTGTGCAGGTTTGATAGTCAAAGACTAAACATATCAAACTTCTAACTTGGGTTTTGCAGGTTGCCTTGGACTACAACTAAACTTTGTGTTTGAAATTAATATTTAGGCACCTAGTGATTTCTAAATAGGATGGAATGAATCTATGTTTGATTTGATTGTTGAGTTTGACATTGGAGTAGGAGAGTATGCTCTCATCCTTCTTAGGGTGATCAGAAATCCAGATCTTCAATACCATGCTCATGTTTTTGATTGTGTGTCGCCTTTAGAGGGTCTGCCTTCCCGACCATTTGCTTTTGCAAGCAAGTGATAATCATGAGAAGGGAATGACCCAAAGTGAGTATGGCTAGAATACCTTGGCATTCTAACTCACTATAAATAAATACCTTATGAGCAAAAGCTTTGAAGGAAGGGTTACATGGGAATTGCAGTTGCTTGGGAAGTGATGACCCTTGAACTCTTTCTCATATCAACATCTAAGTAGGACCTCACGGTCTAAATCGTGCTTGTGCGACTACATTTGTTTGGTATCTTGGTGGGCTTAATGTCTCAATCACGCTTGTGTGATGCCAAGGAGTAACGCTTAATAGAAATGCTAACTAAACACCTTGTATTTAGAGGCCAAAAATCCTTCTAGTTGCTTGAGAAGGACAAGTTTGGATACTTGGAAGAGATACTAAGTTCACCATGGGGAGATTTCCATGGGGACTGATGCTTGGCTGCCCTAAGAAGTGAGTGTCGTGGAGGGGAGCCTGTGGGGTCAAGAATCTATGTATTCTCCTTGAATCTCATAATGAGTCTACCTCTCAAGTACCTACTATCCTTGCCATCCATAAGAAATGTGTGAATGAGCATGATTGTCTTGAGTCTAAGTTGAAATATCTTGTCTTCTTTGTTTGTCAAAAGTTGAATTGCATCTCAAGACAAATTGATTCAAAACAAGGTTAAACACAAGAACATTTCATCCAACAAAGTTCAAAACATCTTCAAACATGGTTGTCAAACACTTTTCAAAATCTTGTCTCAACATTCATGTCACTTAGATTTAGGTTCATTTTAGGTTTGCATTTTGCAAATTCATTGTCAATTACCAAGGTTAGGTTTCATCTAGGTCATACTCCTTTGCATATCAATAAGGGTCATCCATTTACATGTGTCCTCTTGCATTAGAGTAATACCATTGTCATACATTCATATTTGCATACCCTAGGTCTCTTCATTAAGCTTAGGTCATTATCATATCATATTAGGGTCATTTGCATAGTAATTGTCCGTTTGCATATAGTGCCAAAACTAGGTTTTGTCATCCTTGAGTAATCCAAATCTTTGAATAAACCCTAAGCCATTGTTAGGAAGTCTAGACCTTATCAAACCTTTGTCTTTTTGTCATTATTGTCATTTGGTCAAACCTAGCTTAGTATCCAAGCATATAGGGGAGACATTGTCATTTTGTCCTTTTGTCACTTGGTCCTTTTGTCCTTTGAGGTCTAGACATCATTTCAATTTCCTAAGGGTCTCTTTTAGATTTGCATTCCAAAACTTTGTCAAAATCTTGAAAAACAACCAAAAACATAGGTTGCATTCTTACCATAGATTGCATTCTCATTTATTTAGTTTGCATTTAGTTGCATATCATACCTTATCTTTGAAAAATTCCAAAAATATTGCATTTGCATAAGTGACATGCCTGTTGAAACAAGATCAAAATCTAAAAAGATGGGTGAACCAATGTATCAACCCATTGACAACATTTCAAATTCACAGTTTCAAACTAATCAAACAATGCAAATTGAAGGTTTATCAAACACATCACTACCACCATATGGAATGGCTCAACTTGGACCACCTCCATTATATGAACCAGTATTTGTACCCATGAAACCAGGACATGGGAGTGTTCCACCAACACCAAGAGGAAGTGCACCTTTCGATTGGAATCAACCACACTTGCAACATGACATTCAAACTCAAACATTATATGAGGAACAAACTCTTTCACAAGGATTTGGTTCAGATCAAGGCATTCAACAAGAACCAAATCCAAATGTCCAACTAGATTCTTCATCAGATTTCGATGCTTCTGATGATGTTGATATGTTTCTTCAAGATCCAAAGTTGACAAGAAAGATGGATAAATTCTTGAACAAGGTCTTTAAGATGTTCCCACAAAAATATCTTAACATGATGAGTTATGTGACCTCCTCAAGTGAGCAAATCAATGTGCAACAACAACAAGGTGGTGAGCTGTTAAGTTTCTCTAAGCATCCAAATGAAGAAAATACGCAACAAGAAACTCAACCTACCTTGATGAGTAAACGTGCTTCAAAGTCATTGACAGTGACTATTCCTCAAAAGTCACCATTTGAGACAATAAATAATCCATTATTCAACACAACACCTGTAACACAAGATCAAATAAAGACCACGCAAATATTGACAACTATCCCTCAACAAGAAGTGGTTCCTTACATGCATAAAATTGGATCAAAATCTAAAATGCAAGAAAGCTTCACGACTGGAATGCCTGATATCACCAATGTCCAAAACAATTCCACGATGCAACAAAGTTCTTATATCCCATTAAGCTCAATATATTTGCCAAATACTATTGTGACAGATCCTTCAATAATGGTGACACAAAGAGCTACAGATATTGGTTTGCACCAACAACAATTGTTGCAACAATTGAGTAATACACAAAAGGTACAATCGAATGTGCAAACAAGCAATGTACAACAACAACAATATCGCATTCGACAACAAATTGCAGTGCCTTCTGCCCCATTACAAGTTAATACAAACTTGCAACCATCACAATGGATTGTATAAACAACACAGCAAGTTAATGCAAGTGTCATACCCCATCTTAAGGAGAAACAACAAAAACCACCTAAACAAAGTTTTTTGCAAATGATGGGATATACACCATGACAACAATTGGCACAAAGTCAACTAATTCCGATTCGTCAGCATCAACAACAACATGTGCCTCAATATGTGCCAAGGCAAACAAGCTATCATACTTCACAACCGCAATTGGCACCTGTGCAATATCAACAACATCCTCAATTGCAGTATCAACCTAGGCTACAAGAAGCACAGCAACAAGGTCAATATCAAGGCATGGCACAACCACAACAACAAGAGATGTACCAAGAACATTATATGCCGGAGGCACCAAAAACGGCCATTTCGGAGCATCAACAACCGATCGAAAACAATGTATCGACAAAGAGTACCTACCAGGATTAATGATGGACCTCCAAAATCTGATACAATTGCGCAACAGCTTGAGAAGTTGCAACGACAAGTTGACGCATTAGAAACTAAAGGAACAAAGAAATTGTATACAGATCAGGACTTATGTCCTAATCCATTTGACAAGAGCTTATACATGCCTCCATTCCCCAAGCATTTTGACGCACCTAATTTTGAGAAATATAAAGGGAATGGAAATCCAAAAGATCACATTAGAGCATTTTTCACGGCATGTACTAAAGTGAGCTATGAGGAGACATATTTAATGCGGTTATTTGCACAATGTCTTACAAGACAAGCCATGGATTGGTATTCGCATCTGCCATGAAATATAAAGACTTGGTCTGAATTGGCTCAAAAGTTTATATCTCACTTTGCATTCAACATCGACAGTGACGTGACCATGTCAGATTTATGCAACACCAAACAAAATCAAGGTGAGCCGTTAGTGACTTTCTTGCAACGATGGCGAAGTTTGTATAGTCATTCTTCCCTAGATATACCTGAAGAACAACAAGTGAATCTGTTTATCCAAAATTTGGTCCCAGAAATGATGTACGAACTAAAATTGAAAAGTCCCAGTACTATAGAGAAACTCATTAAGAAAGGGATGAACATTGAAACTGCTCTTGTAGCCAAAGGAATCATTAAGCTTAACAAAGATAGTGACAACATGAATAATTTAGGGGACAGAAATAGATTTTGGTATAAGAACAAGAATGTCACTAATGATGGAGTTGTTGATGCAAGAGCGGTGAATGCAAATCAACCCCCATTCATGATCAAGAAATTGAGTGTTCCTAATATGTCAACTATGGAACAAAATCAAACACCAGTGAGCAATGTTACTCAATAGCCGCAATACCAACAGCATCTTCAACCATATAATCAACAACAAGGCCAGCAACAAAGCCAGCAGCGCAAACCTTTCTGATCAAGGGGTGGGCCTCCTCGACAATTTATGCCATTGGAAGAGCCTATTGAGTCGGTAATGAAACAATTAATACAAGCAAAATTTATTAAGCTACCAGATATCAAGGCAGAACCAGTGGTAAAACTGCATTGGTGGAATGATAATGCATACTGTGAGTATCATCGGTCAAAGGGACATCAAACCGCGTCATGTTTTCAATTGAAACATATAATTCAAGACTTGTTAGAGCAAGGAGTAATTGAGGTAGATCCACCCAACGCGACCTCTAACATTGATCATACCATTTTCAAAACTCCTTTGCTTGATCATGACAAGGGTAAAGCGTCTTCTTCAAACTCTACCCAAACAAAAAATTATGCAAATACTGGTTATAATAATGTCATCAATTGTTTTTGCACATCAAATGAGTATGTTTCCACCCTAAGAATAAAGGGACAAGATCCTTCTTGCACAATCACCACTCGTCGATCTAAAATAGTCTTGAAAGCAGCTCCTGCAGCTCCTCCCAAACCAACTCCTGCAACTCAGTATAATCTCTTGGATCATCTAGGAAAGACACCTGCACAAATATCAATCCTTGAGTTGTTGAAAATGTCCCCCATGCATCGTCCAGTCCTAGATAAAGCTTTAATTGAGTCCACTATCTCGACAGACATTGATGTTGACCAGTTTCAAGCCCGAATTGGACATCTAGTTGTTTCCCAAAATGTCGCATTTTCTGATAATGATATCTCACCTGATAAGCTCCCTCATAATGACCCTTTACACCTAGAAGTCTTTGTCCATCATTGCAAAATCCGATGAGTCTTGATAGATGGTGGAGCGGGTCTTAATATTTGTACCTTGAGAGTGGTCATTGGCCTTGGTTATATAGAAAATGACATTGATGCTTCCAAAAGAATAACAATCAAAGCATATGATGATGTTGAGCGCCCATCCAAAGGGATAATTACATTGCCTATCAGAGTCGGCCCAGTGACAGAAAACACTTTCTTGCAGGTCTTAGACCTTGATCTCCCTTACAATATGATTCTTGGCCATCCATGGATCCATGCAATGAAAGCAGTTCCATCCACCTATCATCAATGTTTAAAATATCCTTACAATGGAACTGAGATAAAAATTCCAGGAGATCCTAATCCATTTCAATTTTGTGCTACTCTAAAGGATACCCCTCAGCAGCAACTCCTCGTCAATAGAGAGGCCAAATCACATAGTTATGTGGATCCTAATGAATTGTTAGATGTTGTCAAAGGAAAATTGAAGATACGGGACCAAGGATGCGGAGAATATTCGATGGATCAAACATTCCTCATCAGGAATTTACCAATATCTCCAAAATCATATGGCAAACCACATTTGTTGCAAAAGGAACCTAAGGTGGTTATTCAATATTAGCCTCCCACTACATTTACAAGATGGGGTGAACTTGACAAAGAAATTTTAGATGATGATGTCATAGATTGGCTTTATAAGGATCCAACTGAGACCCCACCTGTCAAGTTGCCAGTGGAATGGTACGGCAAAGGATTCACTATGCTACAAAAGAAAGGATATGATGGCTGTAGTGGCTTAGGCCTGAACAACAATGGAAGACTAGAACCTGTTATACCCAAGATGCAACCTCCAACTTTAGGGTTAGGTTTTGTACTATTGCGAATTGGATCCTCATCTACCAAAGTGACCACATGTGGAAAAGGGCATGACTCTGATGATGAAATAACACCTGAGGATACCCGACCCGAAACTGATTCCAATGAATGCGAGTGGAGTTCCTTTTCTTCTAGCTCTTATGCCCTTGAAAATGTTTTCCTTGACCCTGATAATTTGCCTATGGAAGACAAACATGAAATCACTCCTCTTCCTAAAACATGTCCTCATGCTTGGATAGAGTCATTCTGGGATCCAACCTCCGAATCAGATACAAGTAGTTCAAACAGTGATACCACAGATGTTTACATCTTTACCATCTTAGTCCTCTCTCTCCTTAAAACCGATGATGACATGCCCCTCGTCTATCCCCAGCTTATCCAACATGACCAACAAGAACCACTCACATTGGATTGTTTTCAAAATGATGAAGCAATTGCAGAATTCCTTGGACTACAGGAAGGCATACCACAAGGTGATCATAAGGCAGGATTTGCTATTGACCTAGATTCCATAGAATATTTTGGGGAGTCAACTCCATCTTCCAGTCATCAAAATGAAAAAAGAAGAGAAAAAGTAAAAAATCAAAAGAATAGATCTTTGAGTGAAAACCGTAAGGCACTCTCTGATCATGCAAAAGTAAAAATAGAAGACGTACCTGCGGGTGAAAACCTCTCTAAGGCACCCAAAGGTGGAAGAGTGGACATACCTCTATCAAGTCAAGATAAATCAACATTGCTTGTGGAAATGATCAAGGAAATCAATTTGGGTACACCTGACAACCCTAAGGTCATTCATTTTGCTGCTTCTCTATCAAAACAGGAAAAGATAGATTTTGTCAATTTCTTTCTTGAGAAGAAGATCAGCTTCGCATGGTCCTATGCAGATATGCCTGGCCTCGATCTAGAATTAGTCCTTCATCATTTTCCATTAAAAGCAAATGCCAAGCCGGTCAAACAGAAACTTAGAAAGATGCATCCCTAGGTGGCTCTTTTGGTCAAGGTAGAACTGAAAAAACTACTGGATGTGGGCTTCATTAGACCCATCGATTATGCAGACTAGATTTCAAATTTGGTACCAGTTAGCAAAGTAACTGGGGGCATCAGAATCTATACAGATTTTATGGATCTCAATAAAGCATGCCCTAAAGATGATTTTCCATTGCCAAATATCGACATCATAGTTGACATGACTACTGGATATGAGATGCTCTCATTGATGGATGGTTTCTCCGGCTATAACCAAATTTGCATTGCTCCTGAAGATCAGCATAAGACTGCATTCACATGTGCTTGGGGTACCTACTATTGGAATGTGATGCCCTTCGGTCTTAAAAATGCAGGCACAACATATCAAAGAGTGATGATGACAATTTTTCATGATTTCATGCATACTTTGATGGAGGACTATGTTGATGACTTATTATGTAAATCTGTCATAAGAGATAGTCATTTAGCTATCCTGGGCCCAATCTTTGACCGAATGGAGACCTACAAGCTTAGACTCAATCCAAAGAAGTGTGTCTTTGGTGTCACAGCTAGCAAATTACTAGGGTACATTGTTTCTCACAGAGGCATTGAAGTCGACCCTGCCAAGGTTAAAGCAATAATGGATATGCCTCCTCCTACTAATCTTCGTCAACTAAGAAGTCTGCAAGGAAAGCTCCAGTCAATCCGCTGCTTCATAGCATAGTTGGCCGACAAATGTCATCCATTCCAACATTTATTGCATAAAGGTGTCACTTTTAAATGGACTGAGGAATGTCAATCAGCCTTTCAAGCTCTCAAAGACTATTTGCTATCGCCGCCTATTCTAATGCCTCCTATAGAAAGAAAGCCATTTATATTCTATATTTTTGCAACTGAAATGGCACTAGGAGTTCTCTTGGCCCAACAGGATGAGAACGGCAAAGAGCGAGCTATTTATTATATCAGCCAGACACTAGTAGGCTATGAGCTGAATTATTCAACTATTCAAAGGGCATGCTTAGCAGTGGTATTTGCAACACAAAAGCTCCGACACTATATGTTAAATCACCAAACATTGCTGGTTGCAAAAATTGATCCCCTAAAATACTTGCTTAGCAGAGCAGCTTTGACGGGTCGCCTAGCAAAGTGGGTTATGATCCTCAGTGAATTTGATATTGAGTATATGGAGCGAAAGGCGATAAAAGGGCAAGTCATTGCAGATCAACTTGCAGAGGCTCCTATTTATGATGATCATCCTATGTTGACCGATTTTCCAGATGAATCAGTCTTTGCTCTCACATCTTCTAATGAATGGAAGTTATACTTTGATGGATCCCATACCAAGTTCGGGTCTGGAGCAGGCATCTTGTTTGTCACCCCTCAAGGTGATGCTATTCCTAAGTCCTACAAAATCACTTTTCATTGTACCAATAACATTGCCGAGTATGAAGCACTGGTCACAGGACTTCGAGTTACGGTCCACTGGAATATCACACATTTGTAAGTCTATGGAGATTCTCAATTAGTCATCCGACAAGTGAATGATGACTACGAAACAAAAGATGAAAAGCTTATTCCCTATAAGCATATGGTAGATTTCTTCAAGAAAAAATTCATGGCTATCCATTTCAATCAAGTTCCAAGAATGCAAAACAAGTCGGCAAATGCGATGGCTACGATTGCTTCCATGTTGAATATGCCCCACAATATGGACAAATGTGAATTTTTGGTCGAACAATTGCTTGTCCCTTCTTTTGACATTCCGACAGTAGATGTGATGTGTGTTCTTGTTGGTCCCAACTCCCCGTGGTACAATGATGTATATCAATATTTGAAATCCCAAACTTTACCACCTAACCTTTCCGCTAACCAACGTCAAGCCTTCATTCGACAGATAGCCAAATATGTCATCATCGCCGACACCCTTTACCCTCGTTCCTTTGACCATACCCTCCTCAGGTGTTTGGATTCTGATGAAGCACAAACAACTTTACACGAGGTTCGCGATGGTATATGCGGGGGCCATTTCAATGGTTTGAGCTTAGCCAAAAAGTTGACTCGTGCTAGGTATTATTGGCCCACTCTGGAAAAAGATGTTTATGATTTTGTTAATAATTTCTACAAATGCCAGATCCATGGAAACTACATTCATGCACCAGCCCAAGAGCTTCATTCTGTCATATCTCCGTGGCCCTTTTCCCAATGGGGATTGGATCTTATTGGCAAGATTCACCTAACATCTGCAAATGGACACAAGTTTATCATTACAGCCACAGAGTATTTTACAAAATGGATCGAGGCTATCCCCATGACCTATATCACTGGTGTGCAAATTTCAAAATTCCTATTGAATTATATCATATGCCAGTATGGGGTTCCTCTTGCCATAGTCACAGATAATGGTCGTCCCTTCAAGAATAAAGATGTCAAGGAACTCTGTGAAAAGTTTCATATCCAACACCGTTTCTCTAGTCCATACTATCCACAAGGTAATGGTCAAGCTGAAGCATCAAATAAAACCATTATCAAGATCCTGAAAAAAGGTTGTCAATGACGCTGGTCGAGATTGGCATGTACAGTTGAATCCAGCACTATGGGCTTATCGCACTTCTATCCGCACACCTACTGGCGCAACACTTATTCCTTGGTGTATGGTGCGGAAGCCATTTTACCCTTGGAAGTGGAGATTCCTTCCTTGCGTGTTTCCTTGCAACATCTAATTGATGATGAAACACACAGGGTCTCTTGGTTGCATCAGCTTGAGATGTTAGATGAGAAACGTCAGACAGCCCTGACACATTTGCAAGCATATCAAAACCGTCTCTGTCGCTCTTATAATAAGAAGGTCAAAGGGCGACACTTCAAAGTGGGAGATCTGGTTTTAAAGGCAAACCCTAAGAATGCACAGTCTACTAACATCATCAAAGGTAAATTTGAACCTAATTGGGTTGGGCCTTTCATAGTAACTGCAGCTTATGGCTCGGGGGCATATCAGCTTGCCACTCTAGAAGGTGAACCTTTGTCTGATCCTATCAACAGCATGCACCTTCGCAAGTACTGGGCATAATTTTCTATCAGCACCTCTTCAAGTATGATCTTGAAAAAATACAAAAAAAAGTGAAAAAAGCAAAAAAATACAAAAAAAGTGAAAAAAGCAAAAAAATACAAAAAAAAGTGAAAAAGCAAAAGAGAAAAAGAAAATAAAAGAGTAAAGAAAAATGATTCGCCCTTTAGTGAAAACCTGACAAACAGGCGCTTTGGGCAAGTACCTTGGTGAAAACCTAGCAAACAAGCGCCATGTGTAAAATGAGATCATTGCTCCATCATCTGTCATGACCTCTAAGCTATGCTTTCTCTCGGCCGGTTTATCATGTCTATCTTTGTCTTGACCCAATGTTTTGTTCCAGGCCTATGATTGGTCAACATCAGTGTCCTACTCCATTTCTTGTGCATATGTTTTGGTCCTGGTCGCTTTATATGTCTTTCCGATGTGCATTGGGTGCATTCCCCTTGTCTTGATCAATCACTGGAACTTTAAAATTGAAAAATGTCCTAAAAAAATCTCTAAAAAATAGAAAAATGTCCTAAAATAATCTCTAAAAAATTGAAAAATGTCTTGAAATAAATTCAAAAAAATTGAAAAATGTCCTGAAATAATTCAAAAAAATTAAAAAATGTCCTCAAATAATTCAAAAAAATTGAAAAATGTCTTGAAAAAAGTCATAAAAATTGAAAAATGTCCTGAAAAAAATCCCTAAAAAAATCAAATCAAGTCCTGAAAAAATGAACAAAAAAATTTTCAAAACATTCAAATCCAAAAACAAGCATTTTGCAATAAATGATCCCTTTGAGCATAGACAGATCGCTGAGCATACATCCAACGACTCGCAATCCAACACTGTGCTTTACTGCAAATCATGCATAAACAGATGAGCTTTTTCAATCAAACCAGACATTCAAACTGATCAAAATTGTCATATCAATCAACCTCAAAATCATTTGTCCTTGTCTGTACTATCATGGGTCTTATACAGGGTGTGGTATACTCGAAACTAGACTGTGTCCTGTCTTAGATGGGGTACCGCATGTCCTGAAACCAGACAACATGATCGTCCTATCAGCACTTTCAACTTTTGACAATGAAGATCAAGATGTTTGTTTGACTTGTTGGAATTTGTGCATCTTATTTTTTTACTAATTTATCTTTGGCTTCGATCATGTTCCTATGTTGCTCGATGATGTCACTTAGTGATTTAGAGTGACCGGGATGGTTCATGGTCCCTTTCCTTTTTGTTGTGATTGTTGTTTGTCTGTGATGTGTCTGTCTTTTGCAAAAAGGGTTGCATTTCAGCTCTGGCCTTCAATGCCATGATGCTATGCATCCATTTTGCTACATTAAAATAAAGGTTCTCACCTACAAAGTGCATTACTGAAAATAAGTTTTTCTTTTTCTTTGACCGTCCTCTGTCTCATTTCTTCTTACTAACATTTCTTCTGTCAGTTCGGATAGTCAGTTCGGTCTAGTGCTCCAATTTTTCCACACACATGAGCTGCATCCTGCATTCATTGGTTAGTACATTTGCATTACTTCGAGCATCATATCACGCATTTTATCCATTTCATATTATAAATGCATCAAAAACACATAAAAAATATATCCATACATGTTCCACAATAATACATAAATAGTGCATAAGTCATCCATACATGGAAAATAACATCAGTCATAACATATTGCATCCCACCGTATCGATGCATATCATATCATATGTCAAAATAATATACGAGTACAAAATTGGACTGTCTGTCCTAAGTATGGCCCACAAGCTGACTACAAAATGTCAAACTACATAATGTCACCTGTCCGTCATAAGGAGCACATACCTCTGTCACTGGGTACTCCCTTTGTCCTCCTCATCCCTACCATGTCTCATGGATGATGTCCCTCCTAGTCCTAGTTGTGGTGGTCTCATAGGTCCACTCACCCCCATGCTGCTCAATGACCTCCGAGAGCGTGCCCTGCTCTCTATCCTTGATCGTGCCCGATATGAAGCTGCTCTCTGCTCTAGTGGAACTGCACTCTCATATAGTTTCCTCCAATGGTGTATCTCCTCTCTGGTCTCTACCAACATCTGTGCCATCTCCCGTGCACTGGCATCCCTAATCGACCCAATATACTCAGTGACTCTCTGTTCTTCTTGCTGTGCCTGAGCTATTGCTGCATCTCAAGCCACTGTGAGTCTGGCTATCTCCACTTTGTACTGATCCTACTCTGTCCTCAAGATGGCATTTTGTCTCTCTAAAGTTGCAATATGATCGTGCTAACTCGCTATGGTAGCCCTGCACATCTCCATTTCCTCTATGCTAGCTATCTCCAGCTCTATGGGTATATCCTACAATGCCTCATGCTTGCCTGAATCTAGCTCATCCTTGTCATCCCCATCCTCATCTCCATCCTCGTCATCCCCCTCATCCTCATCCTCACCCTCATCCTCCTCATCCTCATCATCTCCCTCCTCCTCTCCTGCGAGTGGGAAGTCCTCCTGTCTCCTCGGTACTAGAATGTCCAGATCTGTCAATGGCACTGGCCATCATCGTGCAAACCATCTCTCATACTCCTCTATCATCCCGGCATCGACCACATCTGATCTCCAATCCCACTATCTCTGTTGTAGCTGTGTGAAGTCGGTATATGCTATGTGTGGCTGAATCATACTCCCCCACTGACTTGTCTCTCTGTGAGATCGGGCAAAGTGTGCAGTCCTCCTAGGTACATCCTGCCTCTCTCCAAACTGTTGTCTGACTCTCTCTGGTAGGTACATCTCAATCACTCTCTGGCGATTCACTGGTCGCCCAATTAGGTACCTCTCCTGTCTATAATATGGTAGCTCATCACTATCATCTGACCATCCAGGGCAATCACGATATGGCCTCCATGTGAACTCTCTCAATCTGTCTAGCTCGTGTCACCAGTACAATATGTATCCAAACAGACCCTATCTCAGTGCTCCCCCATAGCAGTACACATATGGTCAGTGTGGTAATACCTGTCTCTCTGCGATCAGTCGACATATGGCTATGTGCTTGAATGCCCATACCTGTAACAATGTGACTCCACAACTCAATGTCTACACTCCCTAATATGCTATCTGATGCAACTGATAATACAACATAGCCAATACACATGGTCCCCATGCATACATCGTCCCCTCTATCACCATCCGCTCTAGCACTCTTCCCCATCCAATAGGGAATCCATGTCCTCATTTGTCCCCTGCTAGTAGACATGCTATCACCACATATCATCGATCATACTCTGATGCCATGGTCTCCCATCTGATCTCCCTCTCTACGATATCCAGATCATCTGCGTCGCACTCAAATAATCTACACAAGGCATCTCTCCCTATCACTGGGTCATACTCTACCATCTCTTCATGAATCGGAATGCGAAGGATACGCCATACATCCTCTAGTGTCATCGTCGCCTCTCCAGTCGCCAGATGGAATGAGGAGGTCTCCGAATGCCATCGGTCTACCAATGCGGTAAGCAGTCCTATGTTTGCCCTAATCTCGGGCATGAATGTGACATAGTATATTCCCAATCCTGCTAATGTATCTCTGTCTGTGCTCCTGAGTCTATGTCATAACATGAAGCAGTCTGGTTGGTTCTCTCTTGTGATCAATGGATACTGTCAGCTCTGCATCACAATTGGGGCATATTTTGTCAGTTTTAGGGTTTGCTCTTATGGGTTGCATTTCCTCATTTCATGTCCACATCAGGGTGTTTTTCTAAGCTATTATGACCTATCCTACCCTTATCCCCCCTTTCCGGATCATTTGCATGTTGTTTTGACCAAAATTAGGGTTGCCAGAGCACAATTGTGCCTGTGTGATGAGTCCTACACCTGTGTCCCCTTACACAAGTGCAGAAGACATTACACAAGTGTAGGATTCGCCCTACCCAAGCGCAAAAGTTAGTTTCTGCCTTTTCTGTGGGCCCCGCAATGTCCCGCAAGCAAGTCAAATTCATCAAATTGAAAACATGGGTTTTTGAGATACATACCGCTGCTCTAGCGTCGTCCGGTTGTCTGAAAGTGCATGCACATTCTCCGAGGTGATCTGCCCTTGGAATGTTCACCATCTTTCTGCAAGTGTCCTTTTCCAGAGCAACAAATTCTCCTCTTTGACTAGTGCAAATGAGCAATTTTCACTCTCTTTGCCTCATTTATAGATCTTTGTCAATGCATAGATGGACGTGCACCCTATCCATCTTATGTTGGTCACGGTCTTTTGCATCTTCTTTTGTTTGTCCTTCGTGCATCCGATCTCCAATTGACGGTCCGTTCGATCCTATCATTTTTATCGATCAATTGGCCTCTTTTCTGCATGTTTCCAACCAATTCCTCGAGGGGGCATGCATATGTCATTGTTGGCGTCTGGGGCATTTTCATTATTGTTCTTTGAAACAATGCTTAAAATCACATTGTCTCAAAGAGGGGCAAAATGTAGACACCTAAAAATGGTCAATGCTTGCGGAGTCATACTTTAACATTTACGCATTGCCTTATATTAGGGTTTTTACGTCGCATTAACATTTCTCCTATGATTCGCACTTGGTCTTTATCATTTGCGAACATCGAGTCCTTCTACATTCTTCAGGTGTCTCGCTTTCGAATTTGGTCTTGTCGACAACAATATTTGTCATGATTTTGGTCAGTCTTATCTTGTCGCATCAATGTGCGTATTCATTTGTCATTATTTTGGACATCGTCAATCCTAATTAGGGTTTTGTCCTCCTATCGATCTTGTCATCTTGCGATCGATTTGTCATCGATCGTTGTCATTTTCAATCTTGTCATCTGGTGATCAATTTGTCATCGATCGTTGTTCTCTTTGTCAATTTTGTCATTTTGCGATCGATTTGTCATCGATCGTCATCTTTCTCAATTGTGTCAATTTGGATCAATTTGTCATTGTTCTTCATCAATTGGCGCATTTATCAATCAAATCATTTTTCACATTGGTCTTTTATCAAATCAGAATCATGATCAAATTGAATCGATATCAATAATCCTTTGTCAAGACCTAATTGTCATCCTTGCATTTTCTAATTCATCTTTTAGGGTTTCATGATTTTATTCATTTAACCCTGTTTGTCATTTCTCCCTCTAGGTTAAATAAATTATTTATCTATCCTAAGTCTTCGTGTCACAATTAAATGTTTAATTTAATTGGCTAACTAATTATTCCTCTTTTTGTGAATTAATTAATAAATGACAAATTATTAATTGATTTACCTAATTTCTCCTAATTCCTAATTTCCTAATCTTTCATCAATTTCTAAATTTCCTCTTTATGAATTAATTAATAAATGAAAAATTATTAATTAATTCACTAAATTCCTATTTTCCTCATTTTCTAATTTCCTAATTCCTATTTTCCAATTTTCTAATTTTCCTAATTTCTAATTCAATTTCCTCCTATTTTTCTCCTAATTTCATGGGAATGACATTTCAATTTGTCATAATTTGTCATAATTGACAATCAATCAATTTTTGACATAGAAATTTGTCATAAATTGTCATAAATTATCAGTCAATCAATTTTGCATAGAAAGTGCAAATTTGTCATAATTTGTCATAATTGACATTTTTGATTTGCAATTTCCATTTGAATATCTTCATGCTAATTTGATCATCTCTCCAATTTGTCTATAAATTGGATGAATTTCTTCAATCCTAATCTAATAATCACATTATCTAATAACCACTTTGTTGAATCAATCACGCTTCGAGTATTCTTGAGCAATCATCTTGTCTACTTGCTTTCATATCATGATCATGCACTAGTAGGTGAGATCCACAACAAAGCTATTTGAAGAAGAAAGAAGGACAATGGAGCCACATGAAGGAAACATTCAAATCTGCACTTGGTTTGCTTAATTTTCAAATCTTGAATGTTTTATTTTCATGTCTTTATTGAGTGTGTTTAGGATTGATCATTGCATTTCAGTTTTCGTGATTGAACTAGGCTAATGTTTATATTTGCTTTGATGATTTCCAAATTCCTATCTACACATACATATAAAGGGGATCTCAATACAAGTGTGTGTCCATCAATGACAATCACAACATAAACAACAGAAATGCCAACAAGCACCACCAAGAAGTGCGGATCAGCAAGAAGATTGACCAAGGGCTTAGTAACATTAAGAAAGACCCAAAATAGATCCACACACCAAGAAACCACTCCAAAAAGGAAGGAAAACCAATCGGTAAGCCCTAAACTACTCTAGAACCCAAAAACAGTCAAACCAGAAACAATATCTTGCCAAGAAAGAATCCAAATGGATTGAAAATTTGGAATTAAGCACAAGAACTAGCCTAGAAACCAAAAATACAATCTGCAATGAAAAGAAAGCCACCACCAAAACATACCTACAAGAACACACAAAACTGCATACTGAGCTAAACAAGAACTAAACTAAAAGGAAATATTTTTGGTTGATGCAAGATTTCTCATAGACCAAGGATTCTCATGCATCAGTTGGACTTGTGAATTTTATGCTTGGTATCCAAATTACTTGGAGGGAGAAATGTTCATGTATGGATTGATAGGAATGATATGAAGGTCTTTTGGATAGATATAAGGTGCTCAAAGATGTGTTCCTTTGCTGACCTTGAATAGGGGATGAAGAGATATAAGGACCTAAAATGGATGGAAGGGATGAAGGGGAAGGCATATATTTTAATTTAGATTTGGAAGGGATACCAACGTCTTGAGGAATGTCATTGAGGCCATGACCCTTAATATTTTCTTTGATGTGTAGGGGTTCTTACTCGTGAAGGTCTGCCCCTTTGTCTTTATAAATATTTTGACCCGTAGGATACTCTTTCCTTTGGAAAGAAGACATGAATCCATTATGAGGTGGATATGCTATGAAAGAAATGATGGAATCATCAAGTGGATCGGACTGGACGAAACTAGAGGAACCCATCATGCATGTAGGGGATTCATGAACATCTTTCTTCAACATGTTAGAATCATGAGGGGGATCAGGACCAATGACAAGCTCATCATGAAATGGAATGGGAGGAATAATGGGATCATTAAAAGAGATGAGATCTTGGAGTCTATATGGAGGATTAGGACATGGAGATGGAGGAACAAATGAATCTTTTGGAGGATTTAAAGGGATGGTAGGGTCTTGTGGTGGACATGAATATGGAAGGATATGCTGATCTTGACAAGGAAGAAGATCACTAGATTCCTCTTTAAAGGTGCTCTGCTCTTGACTTTAAATGGGATCTTTAGGAAGAATGGAAGGAATATTTTGACCTTGCTCAAGGAGGGGAATGTCAATGGGATGTAAAAGGAAATTCTAGTCTTGAAATAAAAGGGTATTATCTAGGATATGATGGATTGGGATGGTGGGATCATCAAAGGAAATGAAATCTTGGTCATTAGATGGATGGGATTGTTCGTTCGTGGTATCTGGATCTTGATTTATTTTAGGACTCATTACTTCATGCTCTAAATTATCCTCTTGACATGGGGTTGGACTTTGGATATACATGAGGGATTCGGGCTAGGAATCAATGCTTTCACACGAGAAGAATGGACATTGTATGGAATTTTATAAAAGACAAGCATCTAGTAGCATTAAATATTGCATTTCTAAATAATACATGGGATTTTTTATAAAGACGTAGATTAGCATGTATTTTTGTCACAAACAGCCCTTGAGAGGATGTATTATTAGATGTAGCATTTGGAGAAGATGGTGCAAATTTCTCTTGCGAAACTTTGGGATCTAATGAAATGGGAGGAGAATTGGAGGCCACTTGAGGGTCAATTTCTTTGTGGACAGATGATCCATTGCTAGACATGGGTTGAATTTGTTGTTGGTATTGCACAAGTGGAATTTTTGTCTCTTTTTCTAAAACACGATTCAAGACTTGATTTGTTTCAACTTGTTGTGGGACAAAATTTGCTTGCTCACATGCCAAGATCGATTATAGGTTTGCATCATGTAGGAAGGATCGATGCTCAGGACTTGAGGCAATTTCTTTTATGACATGTGGGAATTATTTTAGAGGTATCCTTGAGATTACTCATTCCAAAAATTCCACAACCTTAGGATTGTTCAATGCCTCATTAGTTTCAGATTTTGTATTTGGTTATTGATCTGGAAATGCATCTTCTTGGAAATCTGGTAATGATTGAGTTTGAATCTAACCAAAATCTAGATGAAATATAGGTTGGACATTTGACAAAGGTCCTTGTTGAAAGCAATCTTGACTTAACTAATTCGAATAAAAAATCGGTAACACTTTTGTTGGTGATGTTGATGAAACATTGCCACATCCTGGTTGCATTGGCATAAAATTTGATTCAAAGTGTGGTGGTGGTCCTAATTGAATGATTACATACTCTGGTAGCAGGTTTGTATGTGTACCAACATTTGGATTAAAATTTGGTTGTATGATATTGCTATGTTATTGGGTTGGATAGAATTGTGATTGCCTTGGATTAAATCTTGGTTGTGTTGTGTTATTCATTGAACCAAACATGGGTTGGTATGTCAAACTTTGTTGCATCATAGGATCTTGGAATCTTGTTTCAACAGGTATGTCACTATAAGAAAATTTCAGGATTTTTGGATTTAAGAATGATAATGATATGAAACTAACCCTAAGTGACATGAATTTTGAAACCAAGGTATCCAACTGTTTGGCAAGCCATGTTATTGCAAACCTTTTGAAGTTGGATGATAACTTGGAGTGTTTTGAGACAATTTTTGAATTTGTTTGAACTTTGTTTTCTTTTGAGACACGTTTTGGACTTTGGTAATTGTGTTTGTTTTTTATAACCAAGGTTGTTCATAATTTATTTTTGATATGAACTTTTTTTTTTCTTGTGATGTTTGTGACCTTTGTTTTTAATGTGAACTTTTAACAAGCATGGAAAATAGAATGGTTGTTTGAATTTTACATGAAAATAAACACATTCAAGCACAATCCTAAGGCTGGCAAGGATAATATTTACTCGATTCCTAATGTAGATTTCTTCAAGCTGCACTTATTCATATTGGTTATTATAAAATTTGGTGACACTAGATCCCCTCCATGGCACTCACTTCTCAGGAACACCAGACTTTGAATTCCCAAATATCCAAATATCTCGAGGAATTTGATATTTCAATAGTGAATTGTGAGTTTGTGGGACAGCTTTAGAGGTTTGACCTCTTGTGCTAGTAAATAGAGGATTTTTGGCAATCTAAAACAATGGCTTCTTTAGTTTAGGCATATGTTCATGAGACCATACTTGTGGAATTTTTCTCAATTAAGAGGCCTCCCATCCCTTTTGGATTTTACTCACCACTATGGGTACTTGAGGAGACAGATGTCAGTATGACACATCGGCACCTATTGCCTATAAGTTTCCTCATAAACATATTTATTTATAGTGTCTTGGAAGGGATTGGCCTTAGTTTGTTACCACTTGGAGTGTTCCCTCTCACCTAGCCTTATGGGATACTTGGGAGGCAAGTCCTCTACCTAAAACAAAAATTAATGTCACTAACACTTTTCTCGTACACCCAGGACCATGAGGGCCAGGGAGAGAGGATAGTGTGTGTTAACGGTGGGTCTGTCACATGCACAATTGTTTCAAGCAAAGAAAACACATTTTTTATTTTAAAGCCCAAATTTAAATATTGTCAAAGTACTAAAATCAAAGACAATCTATTTCAAATTTTAGTCTTCAACAACACCTTGCATTAGATATGTTAGTAGTTTGATTTTGTCTTCTCCCAACAAGCGCCAAGTTGTTGCACAGATTATCAGTAATAGAGAAACCTAATAACTACTAATGAAATGAGTTTTATATTATTCAATGCTAAAATTATAACCTTACACCTAACATTTTCTCTCTGCAATGGTGCAAAACAAAGACACACCTACACAGAGTAGAGAGTACAAATGTGTAGCTTGAGCTCAAAAGGGCACAGATTTGGCCTACAAGGGCATAGGTATAGCTCACAAGGGTGCAATTATATAGTGTACCTACAAAATCAATGATGAAAAGTCAAGCAAAGACAAATTTCTACTAATTTGAAGCCAATATGACCATATAAACCCTAATTTTGATGAAAATGACCCTTTTTGCCTACAAAATTTTGTATGGTTGCAATGAATCACTCAAATTTCAAGCATCATATGACAAATCCATGCCTAAGAAAGTGGTTTCAAACCCTAAGAAAAGAAATTGAAAGGGGTAAAAGCACAATGTTGTATCACCCTTTTATAAAGGAAGTGGCCAACACAACTAAAACTATTTAACTTTGACCGCATAAAAGTGACATTTCTAAATTGAATTTCAAAATGATATAAACTGATCAACTATAGAAATATTAATGAAATTTATGTCTGTAATTTTTTTTTTTAAAATTGATATTTTTTTATATATTCAAAGAGAATATTGATGGCTGAAAAATGCTGAAAATCAGGGGCTCTAATCGGCGTCAAAAATAATAATTTGAAAACGAACTTTATTTTTTCTGATTTTAATTTTCCAAATAGAGGACATGTATATGTAGTGCTTCAAAAAAATTTAAAAAATTTGATGTATATTTTTCTCATAATAATATTTTTAAGTCCAACATAGATGAATTTGGTAGTTTTCATTCAACGTCACCTTTTGTCTACTAAATTTATCATTATCGAAAAAAAAATTATACTCTTTTGGAGAAAATTCTCTCATCTAGTGAAAAATGTTTTTTCAAAAAAAATTAATATCATTTAATATTTATTTTAATTTCAAATCAACTTCTTTTTTAACTTAGAAAACCTACTTGCAATGTTTAAAAAATAAAAAATATTAAAATTAATTACAATATTAAAAATAATTATATGTCCAGATTCTTGACTTCGAGCTCTACAAAAGGGTATTTTTATATTTTTGTTAAAAAATATTTTTCCTGAAATAAATTGAGAAGAAGTGAAATGTTTTAGAAATGCAGGCAAAATAGGTGATTTCGCTGCCAAATCACCTACCACATAGGTGAGTTCGGCCAAACTATTTCGAACTTGAGTATTTTGGCAAAACTATTTCAGGTTGGTTGTGGTCCCCCAACCGACCAAGTGATAAAATGTCATTTTCTTTTTTGTTTTTGTCTTTTTTCACAAAGTCAACTAGAGTTAATTTGAAGGTCATCTTGAACGTATTTTTGTGGGCAACTTTTGAAAGGTATTATTTCATCCAATTTTATGTTAATTTTAATTTATTAATATAAAGAATGATTTAATATTTATATTATGTGTGTAATTTGACATATTTTCTTTTAAATAATGCCAAAAAATTAGAAAATTTGTTTAATTATTTGTTTGTCTTTTATTTTCTATTTTGATTAGGTGCACATTATTTTTTATTTTGGGGTTAATTAACTTGCTTGAAGTGTATTGTGCCTTTGGCATTCTTTGTGTTTAGATAGAACCCTAAAGGTGATAACAAAAGTACCCTCTCCTCTCGTCTTTCATTGGACATTGGGTGTAAGACAAATTGTTATTATCTTCATTTTAGGTAGAAGGGCCTACCTCTCAAGAAGCCCATAAGGCCAAGTGAGAGGGAATGACCCAAGCGGTACTTCTTCAGCTCGCTATATAAATTAATACATTAGGCAAAAGTCGCGACAACCTGGTGACATGTATCTACACTAGCGGTTTTTCCTAAGTATCCACACTTGTGTGAGATGCGTAAAAATCCTCTTGAGGACTGGGAACGGGTTCTTAATTGATTTGTTTTCGCATGGGTAGACACTAGGTACCGTTGAAGTTCCTCCATTAGACACCTTAAAGTAATGGCCCACCCTTATTTTTGTCCGAACATCACAATAATTTCAGTGCAAGGTCCCCCCAACATACTCACCATATGGCTCCCTTGAGATGAGACAAAAATATCTAGCTTAGCATAAGCTACTTGTAGCTTTTCGGGGACAGGGTGATTGGGTCATCCTTCCAATCCTAAAGGACCCTACTTGCCCTCTCTCAAAAAGACAAAAAAGTGTACATGCCCATCTAGGTATGATGACACTTGAGTCAACGGAGATTCCAAGATGTGGGTTGTTATTATCACCACGAGGTCTTGACCTTAAGATAAGAAGTGATTGATTTTTTTTCAATTGTGTTGAGACTAGTGGAAATTGGGCTAAATTTGGCCTACGAACATACACATTGACATAAAATTTTGGACTATCACTAGTTGTAACAACCATTGTGTCTTCTTGTTTGTGGCGTTTGATCTAATTGGCTACAAAAAAATGTGTATGTATGTACATGTGTGTGTATGTGTACATGTATGCTCATATGTGTATGTATATATGTGTGTGTATGTATGTGTGTATGTATGTGTGTATGTATGTATGTATGCATGCATGCATGCATGTATGTATGTATGTATGTATGCATGCATGCATGCATGGATGTATGTATGTATGTATGTATGTATGTATGTATGTATGTATGTATGTGTATGTGTGTGTTGTGTATGTATGTATGTATGTATGTATGTATGTATGTATGTATGTATGTATGTATGTATGTCATGTATATTTGTGCGTCTATGTAATGTGTATGTGTGTATGTGTGTATGTGTGTATGTGCATGTATTTGTGTGTGAATGGGTGTGTATGTGCGTATGTGCATGTATGTATGTGTGTGTGTATGTATGTATGTCTGTATGTGTTGCATGTATGTATGTATGTATGTATGTATGTATGTATGTATGTATGTATGTATGTATGTGTGTGTGTGTATGTGCATGTATGTGTGTATGTGTGTGTATGTGTGTATGTGTGTATGTGCATGTGTGTGTGTGTGTATGTGTGTATGTGTGTATGTGTGTATGTGTGTGTGTGTATGTGTGTGTGTGTATGTGTGTTTGTGTATGTATGTATGTATGTATGTATGTATGTATGTATGTATGTATGTGTATGTATATATGTATGTGTGTATGTGTGTGTATGTACATGTATGTATGTATGTTTGTCTATGTATATGTATATGTATGTATGTCTATATATGTGTTTATGTGTATGTATGTGTATGTATGTGTATGTATGTATGTATGTCTGCATGTGCATGTATGTATGTATGTATGTATGTATGTATGTGTGTGTGTGTATGTGTACATGTGTATATATGTATGTATGTGAGTGTATATGTATATGTGTATGTGTATGTGTATGTGTGTGTGTGTATGTATGTATGTGTTTCTATGTATATATGTATGTATGTGTGTATGTGTGTATGTGTGTATGTGTGTATGTGTGTATGTGTGTATGTGTGTGTATGTGTATGTATGTGTATATGTGTACATGTATATGTATGTATGTATGTATGTGCATGTGTGTGTGTATGTGTGTATGTCATGTAGCATGTATGTGTATCTATGTAATGTGTATGTGTGTATGTGTGTATGTGTGTATGTATGTGTGTGTATGTGTGTGTATGTATGTATGTATGTAGTTTGTATGTGTATGTATGTGTGTGTATGTGTGTGTATGTACATGTATATATGTATGTGTGTCTATGTATATGTATATGTGTGTGTGTATGTGTATATGTGTATATATATATGTATGTCTGTCTATGTGTATGTGTGTATGTATGTATGTATGTGTGTATGTACATGTATGTATATATGTGTGTCTATGTATATGTATATGTATATGTATATGTATATGTATATGTATATGTAAATGTGTATATGTGTGTTTGTGTGTGTGTGTGTATGTGTATGTGTATGTGTGTGTGTATGTATACATGTATGTATATGTATGTACATGTATGTATGTGTGTGTATGTGTGTATGTATGTTTGTGTGTATGTATGTATGTATGTATGTATGTATGTATGTATGTATGTCTGTGTGTGTGTGTGTATGTATGTATGTGTGTATGTGTGTGTGTGTGTGTATGTATGTATGTATGTATGTATGTATGTATGTATGTATGTATGTATGTATGTATCTATGCGTGTCTATGTAATATGTATTTCATGTGTACATATGTATGTCATGTGTGTATGTGTGTTTGTGTGTATGTATGTATGTATTATTGTTACAAAAGTTACACACTGTGATGATCAGGCTTGATCATCAACCTTGTGAAATATGGAAACAACCTCCCAAGTGTGGGACTTGTAGAAGTGAGGTTGAGTCTCCAAAGAAGGTCAGCTTCCTACCAATCTTGAGTGCAATTAAAATCTAATCTAGTGATTCTAGGATGGAAAAGGGAGAAAGAGGGAATGCCTAAAAGAGGGGAAAAGGTTTGCACCTAGATGGAATATGAGCTTCCTATCTGCAAATGCACAAAACATCAATGAAACTACCCCATGTATGCACAAGATTGTATCCTAATCAACTTCAAGAGAAAAAAGTGGAGGTTGGAAATCTGTAAGATGGTAAGAGGAACTGATTCAGTTCACAAATGTCATCCACAAAAGGATCAACACACACACCTATGCTAAGGAAAACAATTAAAATGCATTCATACAAAGAGGTAAGGCATTACACAGATTGTAAGAACTGAATAAAGGCAAAAAGGAAAATTTTATTCATATGAAGGCAAGGAAACATTTACAGTTGCCAAAAACTCTTGTCACAAAATTTTGCACCCTTAATGACCCAAGAAACCTTGGTCATCAACCTTGTGAAACATTGAAACAACCTCCCAATTGTGGGACTTGCAAAAGTGAGGTTGTCTCCGGAGAAGGTTTGCTTCCTTTCAACCCAAATGTAGAGTGTTGGGCAAACCCAACATTCAAAAATCCTAATCTATTGATTCTGACAGGGAAAAGGGAGAAAGAGAAGGGTTTCTTAAAGAGGGGAAAAGGAGTTTGCACCTAGATGGAATGATGATCTTCCATGCCTATAACTACACAAAACGTTAATAAAACCTACCCAAAGCATACACAAGACTCTATCTAAATCGGTTATCTGAGAAAAGATGAAGGTTGGGGTTCTTACGAGATACAAAGGGAGTTGATAATTAGCTCAAAATTGAATTCAAAGATGGATTCAACACAATCAACTATAACTGAGAAAACAAAAAGAGATGCATTCATAAAGAAAGGTGATAATTCACACAAACTTAAAAAAACTAAATCTGGGTAAAACAGGTAAGATTTATTAATGTAGGGCAAAGCAATCTTTACAAATGCAGAAGAACATAGTTTTCTGCAAAAGAAAGAAAGAAGATAAGATCCCTAAAAAAATTATGAATTTTTTCCTTTATGGTTGAGGCATAACTCAAAACTGAACTACAGCTAGAAACCCTAACCCTACCCAAGGTTAGGTTACAAAAAATCAAAGGAGGAGAAGAATATCAGATCAAGGATCTGATGGCATGCAAGGAAAACCTCCTAGAGTGTCCTTTGCCTCTAAAGAAACAAAATCCTTGCACAAAAGGGGAGAAATCTTTGCACAAATGCACTAGATGGCGTCTGCGGGCACAAAAAAGTCTTCAATCTGCATTGAAGAGGCATGGGTGGCATCTAAAATCTACCTACAGAGTCATGTCTAGAGTTATGGTGAAAGAATCCGATGGTTGGACTGAGAATTTAATTGGATTCAACTGCTGACAGAACAACCTATGGGCCTCGACTGATTTATCGCCAACTACCCTACATAGGTGCTTGAATGCTAACATTCACTACGGGTTTAAAAAATGGTTAACGACCTGAGATATTCAAGCGAAGATGGATGCACGAGATCTCTCCACATAGCCCCCTGAAAAGCTCAATCAATCTTTAAAACATGGTTGTTTGATAGGGCCCTTAGGAAGATCTAACAGTCGCTAGTGGTTGATGTGGCTCCCGGGGTCCACATCATGATATGCTGAGTGACTATGGAAATGGTCACATTCACCGTGCAGGATAACAGGGAGGTCAATTCTCTGTGTATATTACCCTGCACGATCCTCTTCATGTGCATTTGTATGGTGCAGGATAACAAGGAAAGCATCTATTTTTACTTGTTATCCCACATGGGCCTCATTGTATCCCTTAGATCCCCTGCAGGATAAGGGGAAGAGCCCTGCTCACTTTCTTTTTTACCCTGCGCAGGGTTCTGTTGTGCTTTCTCACCCTACGGGATAAGGGGGAGACCATCTGCTTTGTTGTTCTCTTATCCCGTAGTATCCTTTTGAAGTGCTTATTGGCCTTCTAGGATAATGAGGGAGCCTTTTCTTTGTTTTTATGTTACCCCGCAATGTGACCTTTCCTACTTCCTCAAAAACCCTTGCAAGATAAGGCAAAAGGTTATCTTCGCTTGCTTTCCTTACCCTACATGACCTTTTGTCGTTCTTTTCAAACCGTCACGGGATAACAAAGAAAACCTTTTCTAGCCCTATCCCGTATGATGCATTTCAGTATAACTGAGTCTTTTGGCAAGATCAAAAAGCCTCCCTCCAAACACAAACTCTAGCTGAAAAGGAGAACCCGATGAGAACGAACATGGGGACTAATCCGCCAACGGATATGAACCCTCCAATAGGTGAAAACTTAAGTGAGTTGACTGGCTGACCTAGTCAGCACAAAAATAGTATTGGAGCTCAAAAAAAAAAGGCTCCTCTACTGCTACCAATATAGTGTGCATAACATGAAGGTTATGCAGGTGCGCATAACACGTAGGTTATGCAAAAAACTTGGATTTCTTAGATTGGATATGTAGCTTTGTTGACAAAATAAAGTTCAACATTTTGGCAACTCAAAGGGGGCCCTAAGCCTACTTAGGGAAAGACAAGATGTCCTTATGTATATTCATTGGGAGCAGAGTCACAAAAGGAGAAAAAAAAAAAGGGGACCCTCCCTGCATCCTGCAAAAAAATTTTAAAATGCCATTCTTAGGGAATGTCTTATGCACATGCACTTGTTGGAAAGAAGAATAACATAAATTATAGAAGGATACAATTTTGAAACTTAGAGCCAAAGAAATCCTTTGCCTTTGTCAAAAGTGACCTTCATGAAGGAGCTAATCTCCCTCTGTTCATGATTGCAATCATCAATCAACTGCAATAATTGAAGTATCATGCATGCATACAATAGAGCATACATTTTGCTAATGTGGTGAGAAGAAAACTCGCCATTTTCTTTGCTTCTATAGGCGACCCCCACAAAATAGGCCTCTGAAGCACATGTAAGTGTATCAAATGCATGCTCAACAATAAGGGGAAGATGCATAAAGGGCAGCTCATAATCAGATTTAACATTGTTGTTATAGTTGTATTGCTCTTGATATAAGTTAAAACCAAAGGAAAGGGCCTCAAACTCACATGGGGATGACAAGTATACCATATCCTTTTATTGATCTGGAAAAGGGGGCTCCTCAAACATATCAAAGTGGAAACTTTGAAGCTCAAGTACACTATCAAGTTGAGCAACCAGAAGAATATTTGCACGGTCAGCATGTTGCTGCTCAACATCTCCAAACTTGGTATGTTGGTCCCAAGTAAAATATTCAAGCTTGGGAACCTCATCCCTAATGTCAAAAGAAACATATTCACACTGAATGAAGGACTCATGTTGAACATCATTACATTCAGGGATAGGGGAGAACCATCATACATCATAATCACATGTGTTGATATTAGGCTCATCAGCACATGTCTCACGCTCGTGAGACACCTCACAAGAAGATCTAAAATCTTCAAATTGTCTCTCTATTTTTTCTTCTTCTCTCTTCATATTAGCATCCCCCTACATGCCTTTGTCTTCATTTGTGATACTGGGGATATGGGTGTCTTTATTATGGATGCAAAAGGTGCCAAGGCCTGGACTATTGACCTCATCAATTAGGTCAAACTGAAAAGCATTTGCCCACTCATCCAATAGGAAATCAGCAACCTCCTCCAATTGAGTTCTAGGCTCCCTAATAAATACATCCTCATTCTCCTCATGGAAGGAGCAATTCATCTTTATGGGGTTTGGGATGTAGGGCTCAATATGGTTTAAGGTAAAAGGCTCTCCCTTAATGTGGTCATCTTGGTACCATACCTTGTTCCTAAAAACAAGTGAGACCAATCAGAGGATAGGTAACCACCTATCCTAGTAGTGAATTCCCTTAACAAACAAATGGAAAAATGAGTACGGAGATCAAAAACTGAAATATCTTGCAATACACTGCAACTAGGGTGAGCATGCAAGATTAAATTTATATCCTTAATGAGCCCCATATCCTGAATTATCCTACCATCAAGTTGCACAACTCCTTTGTTCGCAGGCTCATATTTGATGCCTAGGCGGTCAGCCATTGCCTTGGGCATAACTGAGCTACTATCCCCACTATCTATCATACAATTATGAACAAAGCTATTCCCTATGGTTAAAGAGAGATAGAAAGGGGGAGGCTTACTGATTTATTTTTAAATTCTTTGCCTCTACAGGTTGCACCAAGCTTGTAGGCATTGAATAACTGCAATCCTAGCTGGCATCCTCTGCAACATTGATCTCCATCAAGGCCCTTTGAAGCTAGTCTGTCTAAGAAGGGATAGCAAGAGCATCCAACATAGAGACATTGAAGTTGGCCCTCTTCATTTGTTCAATGATATTAAAGGGAGCAATGGCCTTAGAAGATACCTTAGTAACAACAAGGACCAATTTTGATGTTATAGGAGCCTTAGGTGGCTCTGCCTTCTTGACATTTTGTGTAAAGTCATTTTCTTTGTTTGGGGAATTCACCTTGTCTGATGTCTTTGGCATTGAAGATTGCATGACAACCTATGAGGTTTGGGTTGTTGTGGTAGAATTTGCATCACTAACCAAAGCCTTCATCTTTGACCTTGTATTGTTGACCACACTGTCACTGTCTGTCTGATTTACTCCACAAAAATCAGTCTCCTGCCAATTTATGAAAGTGGAATCTTCCTATGAATGATTTAGACAACCACCAAATTGTTGTTGTCTCGATGTTGTTGGTTCATTTTGTGCCACCAAGGCTTGAGAAAAATCACCAATCTGATAGGAGGCCTGATTATGTGGTTGATTGCATTGATTACACCAATGTTTTTCCTGAGCAAGATTGTTCTGTATTGGCACTAAAGTTTTTGAGGTTCTTCTAATAGTAGGGTTCAGACTATTCAAAGGCATAGCATTAATCCATTGGTTTTTCCCTTGAAAGTTAGGTCTCTGCTACTGGAAGTTTTGATTTTGTAGTTGGCAAAGCTTGTTGGCCTATGGTTGATGTCTCTTTATTGAAACCAAATCATTTTCAAACCCTTGCATTATTTGGACCATGCTCTATATTGAGGCTTGCATGGAAGCCTATGAAGCTTTAAGCTCTTGAAGCTCTAGAGACGATGGAGTTGGTGTAGGCATAAGAAAATGACTATAGATGTCATTGGTATTAGTGACAAAGTAGGTTGTCGTGCAGGAGTTTCTGGGAACAGAGGCACTAGAGGCCTAGGAGCTAACTTCACTGCTTGTATTGAGCAGTTTTTTGCCTTTATGGAAATTTCATAAGCCCCAAGAAGATTGTCTCCTCCCATTGACTAAATCATAGTGGCAATGTCACTATTGAGAGCCCTTAGAAAATACAAAATTCATGGTTTGATGAAGGCTTTACTAATGATGGGATTCTTTCCCATGTCTTCTGAAATCTATAGTTAAAATCACCCATGAATTCATGGGGTGATCTTTTGATTGTAGTTATCTGCTCTATAAATGATAGATGGTCACTTGTGTCCCCAAAATGTTTGCACAATTTCTCCCCAAACTCATCCCAATTGTGAACGGAGCTAGGACCTAGTCCTTTGTACTAGTGAAGGGTCTTTTCTTTGAATGAGGTAGCAAGAAGCCTTACCGCAACATTGTCTTTAGTGATATCAAAAATAGTGCAGATGCTTGACACATCTTGGATGTGTTCCTCTAGGGAGGTGGATGTCTCTTCTATAAAATGTGGTAAAGCCTTCAGGGCTACTACTGGAATGTTATATTTTTGAGTTAGGACTAAAGGGTTGCCACCATTAAAGGTGACAAAGTTGTGTGCTTTAGGAACTGCCATGGCAAATAGTGACCTATTGATATGGATGGTAGGGCCTTTGGGTTGTGTTAATATTAGGAATGGTGGGGTAGAAATAAACCTCGAGGGTGTAGATGTTTTTGCTTGGTTCCCCTAATAGTTGACAATGAATTTCTACACTTCTTCTAGAACTAGAACTTGAAAGCTCAAATAATTGAAAATTACCTCTATAAGATGCTCTAGTTTGTATTCTTGGCATGTAAGTGGCATCTAATCCTCACCAAGAGTCTAAATTTGTCCTTGTAGTCACCAAGTTCTTGAATTGATTGCCTCTAAAGGCAAGGATGCTAAAAATAGCACTGAATCCTTAGCATGAATCATGAAATGTGTCCCACCGGGCATGCCAAAAACTGTTGTCACAAAATTTTGTATCCTTGATGACCCAAGAAACCATGGTCATCAACCTTGTTAAACATTGAAACAGCCTCCCAAGTGTGGGACTTTCAAAAGTGAGGTTGAGTCTCCAGAGAAGGTCGACTTCCTTTCAATCCAAATGCAGAGTGTTGGACCAACCCTGCACTAGAAAATCCTAATCTATTGATTCTAACAGGGAAAAGGGAGAAAGAGAAGGGTTGCTTAAAGAGGGGAAAAGGGGTTTGCACCTAGATGGAATAATGATCTTCCCTGCCTGTAACTGCACAAAACATTAACAAAACCTACCCAAAGCATACACAAGACTTTATCAAAATTAGTTATCTAAGAAAAAATGTTGGGATTCTTACAAGATACAAAGGGACTTGACAATTAGCTCACAATTGCATTCAAAGATGGATTCAACACAATTAGGTATAACTGAGAAAACAAAAAGAGATGCATTCATAAAGAAAGGTGATAATTCAGACAAACTGAATCTAGGTAAAATAGGTAAGCTTTATTAATGTAGGGAAAAGAAATCTTTATAGATGCAGAAGAACATATTTTTCTACAAAAGAAAGAAAGAAGATAAGATCCCTAAAAAAAATTCAAAATTTTGCCTTTATAGTTGAGGCATAACTCAAAATTGAACTATAGCTAGAAATCCTAACCCTAACCAGGGGTTAGGGTTACAAAATATTAGAGGAGGAGAAGAAGATCAGATCAAGGATTTGATGGCATGCAAGGACAACCTCCTAGAGTATCCTTTTCCTCTAAAGAAACAAAATCCTTGAATAGAAGGGGGGGAATCTCTGCACATATGCACTGGATCACATCTACAAGCACAAAAAAGTCTTCAATATGCATTGAAGAGGCATGGGTGGCATATGAAATCTACCTGCAACGTCTTGTATGGAGTTATGGTGAAATAATCTGGTGGTTGGACTAATAATTTGATCAGATTTGACCATCGACTGAACAACCTATGGGCCTCAACTTCTTTGTCGCCAACTACCCTGCACAGGTCTTTGAATGCTAACGTTCACTGCGGGTTTAAAAAATGGTCATCGATCTGAGAGATTCATGTGAAGATGGACATGAGATCTTGTTGGCAATTGACACTCAATTGATTGGTTTCACTATGTTGTCATTGATGGCAACATGGTATCTTGTTCCAACTCCATGTTTTGGTTCAGTTGTGTACTGACAGGCACTTCATAGACACTTCACCAGAACCAGCACTACCACCGGCAAGAAGGAAGGATTTATTGGGTTATCGGCAATGCAGGACGACATGGTTTAGAATCAAGTTATCGATATTGGAGGCCGACATCTTTTGGATCTGGCATCGGCGATTGTTTTTGATATTAATGTATTTATGCTATCTAGCCGACATGTATATTAATATTGTAATTATCTTTGTCAGTCAAGATATGGCATGATGAATTGTATAGCGTATATAGGTCAATTGGATTAGATCATTTTGTGAGATGTGATATCATGTGAATATGTATTAGGAAGGAAATAATGAATGAGATGCGAAATATATCAGAGAGATCATTTATGTGAGGATATTTATGTAAGGGTTATTCTGGTAAGGGTTTAGGTTTTCAGACCGGGACAGACAAAGCTTAATCAAAACTATATTTAGGCATAGAAGATACTATCTTAGCAGTTCATTCATTTCTTTGGATTGTAGTTTGGATTTATATGTAGTCAGTGAGGCTCCTTTTGTGATTGAGTAGTGTGCTCTAGGCTGTAAGTCTTCCTGCAAGTGCAGGCCCCTATATTTTGTAGTATCTCTTCATATGGCTAGTGAATTGATATTGTGGGTCACAAATCCCATCGTGGTTTTTCCTCTTTGAGGTTTTCCATGTATAATTTTGTGTGTTATGATATTCATTCATGTTATTGGCTTATTGGTTGCTTTACCTCTTTCAATTCTATATGTACCGGTATACCAGTTGGTGTATGCATGTTTTAATAAGCTTAAAATTGATCATACTAGTAGAACACTGATTCACCCTCCCCCCCTCTCAGTGTTCTTGGATTCCAACAATTGGTATTAGAGCTTTGTACCTCGAAGAAAGTCTAATAGCTTGAGGGAGATCCTAAATCTGAAATCCATGGATATGGGTTTGGAAAAGCAACTTGAGATGGCACTTGAAGATTATGATGTTGAAAGGATGAAGAACTCGAAGTTAGAAAATGAATTGAATTTTTCTTAGGAATTCAGTCTTGTCCTACAGGAGAGGTTGTCATCTATTCAAGCTAGGAGGAAGGAAATTTTGCAAAATCAGGATGATGAAGAGAAAGATGCACTTAAGGGACAATGTCATAAGTTGAGTGAGGAGAACATGGTTATGAAAAATGAAATAAAAGCTATAACTATGAGAATGTCTAAAGAGATTGAGGACTGGAAGAAAAAGGAAGAAAATCTTGTTGTATCTCTGAAGAAAAAATTTGAAGAATGTGGTAGGTTGGTTCATGAGAATGATATGTTGAGAACTGATATAGTACAATCCTAGAGTAATGAATAAGAGCTTGATAGACAAATCATCATTCTGAGAGATTATCTAACTATTGCAAGTGAGTATAAAGAAAAACTCAAGATTAGTTAAACACAGCTAGATGAGTTATTGAAGAGACAAAGGCAGAATGGAGATTCTAGTGAACTTGGATTTGAACAAGGATAGAGTTTCGGTACTGCTAATGAAGATCAAAACCATAAGGCACCGGTAAGGCAGTTCAATGCTTATAAATTTAATGGTAGATGTTTTGTTTGCAATAAATTTGGTCACATGGCTAGGCAATGTAGAAATAAAGCAAATCAGAACAACAATTCTACTCACAGTCAATGTTCTAAATGTAATAAGTATGGTCATAAAATAGAAGATTGTAGAATGAATGTAAAATATTATGCATGTGGAAAATTTGGACATATGGCTAAGCAATGCAGGTCAAGCAATTATACCGGTTTTGCCAAAGTAATTGAAAAGAAAAATGTTACATGTTATTCATGTAATGAGGTTGGACATATTGCTAAATTCTGTAGAAGCAGAAATCCATCGGTTGGAAATGGAGGATCAAATGAGAAAGGGAAAGAAAAGGCTAATGAAATCTAGCAAGATCATACCCAAAGATGGGTCAGGAAGACTGAAGAACAATCAACAGATGGGAATGTACCAGTTACTTATCTGATAGAGGAGGTTGCTCATGCACTGGCAGGTAGCTCATCTGATAACTGAGGCAGATGCCTTAGGGGTAGGCAAAATTCATGAAGATGTTGCATATGCCCTGGGAAGAGGTTCTGGAAAATGTTCTAGACATTGTAGATGCTTATACGGCATGGATATGTTTTGTTTGAGATCCGGTATCTTTCACTGGAAGTCATTGATGCCAATGAAATATTAGGGTTTTTCTTGGAGGATAAAAGGTCGAATCTACTTCATTTTTTATCACCTTGCATTCAGTGTGATTAAGAGTGATTCAGAGTGATTAAAGGCTATTCAGTGTGATCAGATATCTTCTTGAGCGATTTCACCAGCAATTGGAAGAGGTCTTTGGGGTTTTTCACTGGAAGTAATTTACAAGTATTTATCTTTAATCATGGAAGCGGTCAAACCCCGAAAGATCTGGATTGAGGAGATGGGCTATGAAGTCAATACACAGATTTTAGATGCTTATGCAAAAATGTTGATTAATGCACCTATTGATGAAGCTGAGAACCCTTGTGGTACTGCTAAATAGAAGACATAAGAGGTTGAAACTGAGTTCAACTGGAAGAAGAGAGAGAAGCAGTAAGGAAAGGCAAGTAAATTTGTTGAAAAAAATTCACAGGACATCAAAGCATTAATTGATGTTGTCCCGGAGAAAGGAAGAAAGAGAAAAGAACCTGAAGTATTCATTGATCCTATTGTAGTTGAATCTACATTTGAAGATGACACACCCCTGGCATTCAAAAGGGTTATAAGGAAGAAAACAGAAGAAACCAAGGTAGAGGCCAAAAAACAACTGGTTTGGAAAGTTACATTCAAGTTACTGGCACAAAAGAAAGCACCAAAAGAAACACCTTCAGTACCATCTGGTACTGGTAGAAGGAAGAAGAAGGGAGACATTGATCTAGCAATTGAATTTGGTAATGTAACTATCATTCCACCATAAACTTGTGGGGAGTTAGTTAATGAGATTACTAAGGATGGTATGTTAAAGAATGTACAATTTTATTATGAACATTTAGAGGATGATGAACAAAGGGAGGTAGAGGAAGCAATATTGTTTTTTGGATATTTTTAAGAAATCCTTCATAGAAATTGAAGACCAAATATCGGCAGAATTGTATGATATGTTAGATGCTAGGAGACTATTTGCAATGCAAGAGGACAAGCATATTAAGATACAAGAGTTGTTATATGTTTGTGTTTCTATTGCTCCAAAGGAGATGGATAGGACACTTGAGGTGGCAGATAGGAAAATCTTTAACAACAAACATAGAATAACCAATCTTATGTTAGGAAGAGTAAATGAGATAATCAAGGAGACCCACAAGGCATGGGTTAAGTTCTTTGAAGATTATCATGTCTTTTATACTTCACCAGAAACTAAGTTAGATACTGCAGACATCTCGATTGAAGGAAAAGGAAAGGAAATTATGGGTACTTCACCCTCAATTTTGAAAAACATTAAGATAGTGGAAATTAAGCCCCGAGTAGATACAAATGTACAAACAAATGTTGAGATACCGAAAAATATAGATATTATAAAGTTTGATAATGTACATGATACTAATGTTGCAGACAACAGTCCTCCAGATACAGATGTACAGGATGAGGTTATAGTTCCTAGGGAGGAACCAGTAGTTACTGAAACTGCACCAAGTGACGAAGCCACCGGTGCAAGTGAAGAAGCTATAAAGGATAAAAAATCAGAGAAGAAAAAAGAGGAATCTGGTAGGGAACCGGTAGTGAGTCCATCATTGTTGTCAATCGACACCTTGCAAGTTGAAAAGAAAAACATAACCGAGATGAGTCCTACTGAACTCATGATGATGGCTGCACAGAGATTGATGAAGGAGGGATCTATGGATAAAGGGATTATTGATTAGTCTATCATTATTTTGCATAGACTAGTCCCAAAGTGCAAGTTTGATAGAGAAGCGAGCCCATCTAGCAAGCTTAAGACAATTACAGAGCACATTTCAAAGGATTTTCAATCCTTGCAATAGATTTCAAATCGGCTAGCATTGGAGAGGTTCACACAGGCAAAAAGAGCTAAATTTGATCAAGTGATTGAATCTAAGAGGAAGAAGATTGATGAAAAGTTGAAACTGATTGACAATTCTTTAAAGCAGTGTACAAATATTTACAGAGTATGTTGTAACACAGATGTACTTACAGTTAACTTGGATAAGAGGATTAAGGAATTTTAGGAGAAAATTGCAAGTATAGCCAATTCTTTTGATGGATTGAATTCATTGACTACATCTATTAAAGGTCAAATTCTGGTTTTGGAAGCCCAAATTTATGTTCTTGAGAAATAAAAAGACAAAATCATAAGAAGAGCCAGAATTCTTAGAGGTTTGGTGAGTCCCTGATTGGATTCACTCAATGTACATAAGTAAGAGTGTATGGATATGGTTGGTAAGCCCATACCGGCAGAGTTAAATGAGAAAGAGTCATTTGCCGATATGCTAAATGGACTTGTATCTATTTTTGACACTTTCAAATCTGGTTGGGATACTTATCTTGGGCTATTGGAGAAGGCTTATCTGGAAATTTTCAAATGTGTTAAGCTCCGGAAGGTATTTTGGGGATATTCATAGTATAGTCTTTTCATTCTTTGTCCCAATTTTGGATTTTTGGTATTCTTTTTGGAATTTTGATGGCATTGATGTCAAAGGGGGAGTGATATGATATAGATGTGAAAAAGAAAAAGGGAGTTGTATACATTAGGGGGAGACATGGAGATATGAAGATATGGAGTATTTGGTATTGATGGATATTCAGCTCAAGGGGAGTGGGTTTAGGATGAAATCGACAGATGAAACCATGATTATTTTTCACATGAGTGTTGCCATCAATGCCAAAGGGGGAGATTGTTGGCAATTGACACTCAATTGGTTGGTTTCACTATATTGTCATTTATGGCAACATGGTATCTTGTTACGGCTTCATGTTTTGGTTCAGTTGTGTACCGACAGGCACTTCATACACACTTCACCGGCAATGGCAGGAAGGAAGGATTTTTTTGGTTATCGGTAATGCAGACCGACATGGTTTAGAATTAGGTTATCGGTATTAGAGGCCGACATCTTTTGGATCTGGCATCGACAATTATTTTTTATATTCATGTATTTATGTTATCTATCCGACATGTATATTGATATTGTAATTATCTTTGTAAGTCGATATAAGGCATGATAAATTGTATAGGGTATATAGGTCAGTTGGATTAGACCATTTTGTGAGATGTGATATCGTGTGAATATGTATTAGGAAGGAAATAAAGGAGATGCAAAATATATCAGAGAGATCATGTATGTGAGGATATTTATGTAAGGGTTATTCTGGTAACGGTTTAGGGTTTCAGACCAGAATAGATAGAGCTTAACTGAAACTGTATTCAGGCATAGAAGATGCTATCTTAGCAGTTCATTCATTTATCTAGATTGTAGTCTAGATTTATATGTAGTCAGTGAGGCTTCTTTTGTGATTGAGCAGTGTGCTCTAGGATGTAAGCCTCCCTGCAAGTGCAGGCCCCTATATTTTACAATATCTCTTCATATGGCCAGTGAATTGATATTATGGGTCACAAATCCCACTGTGGTTTTTCCTCTTTGGCATTTTCCACTTATAATTTTGTGTGTTATGGTATTCATTTATGTGATTGGTTGATTTACTTCTTTCAATTCTATATGTATCAGTATACCAGTTGGTGTGTGCATGTTTTAATAAGGTTAAAATTGATCATACCAATAGAACACTGATTCACCCCCCTCTCAGTGTTTTTGGATTCCAACAGATGTCTCCACATAGCCCCTTGAAAAGGTCAATCAAGCTTTAAAACATGGTCGTTCAATCGGACCTGGAGTTTATGAAGATCTAAAAGTCGTCAATTGCTGATGTGGCACCTAGGGTCTACATCATGATTTGCTAAGTGACTATGGAAATGGTCACATTCACCGTGTGGGATAACAAGGAAGTCAATTTTCTGTGTATTTTACCCCGCATGATCATCTTCATGTGCATCTGTATGGCACAGGATAATGGGGAAAGCATCTGTCTTTACTTGTTGTTATCCCGTAAAGGCCTCATTGTATCCATTAGATCCCTTGTGGAATAAGGGGAAGAGCCCTCCTCACTTTATTTCTTACCCCGCATGGGAATCTGTTGTTCTTTCTCACCCTGCGGAATAAGGGGGATACCATCCGCTTTGTTGTTCTCTTATTCCGCATCATCCTTATAATGTGCTTATTGGCCTTCCAGGATAACAAGGGAGCCTTTTCTTTGTTTTTATGTTACCTCGCATGACCTTTCCTACTTCCTCATAAACCCTTGTGAGATAAGGAGAAAGGTTGTCTTTGCTTTCTTTCCTTACCCCGCATGAACTTTCGCCGTTCTTTTCAAACCATCATGGGATAACAAAGAAAACCTTTTATGGACCTATCTCGCTTGACGTATTTCAATGTAACCAAGGATTTTGGCAAGACCAAAAATTCCTCCCTCTGACTGTCGAACTCTGGCCAAAAAGGAAAACCACCGACCAATGAAAACTTAAGTGAGTTGATCGGTCAACCTAGTCAATGCAAAAATAGAATTGGAACCCAAAAAGAAAAAGGCTCCTCTGTTGCTGCCAATACAGTGCACATAAGATGAAGGTTATGTAGGTGTACATAACACATAGGGTATGCAAAAATCTTAGATTTCACAAATTGGATCTGCAGCTTTGTTGACAAAAAGAAGGTCAACATGTATGTCATGTATGTATGTATGTGTGTCTATGTGTGTGTATGTATTTCAACCATTTACTTTTGTTCAACATGATTATAAGTCCATATGTTGCCTAAGATTCATGTGGTTTCTTGATAATGCAATGAGCATGGTTCTCATACAACATATGGATGAGATCCTAGGACCTTGTTTTGGAAGAGAACATGTATAAACTTGTACATTGACCACTCACTAGATTAGTTAAGTAGACCATTCATTATCAGTTAACAAGAGTCATTATCAGTCAAGTATTCATGTAGACCACTGATTAGATCAGTTAAGTGACTATTCATTATCATTTTGTGCATGGACTTGACAAGTAGAATAATTTAAACATGCATATTTAATGTTGGGTCCAATTCACCTGACATATATGTGCATGTGGGCATGCATATATAGGGGTATAGAGCATTGAATTGCTTCTCAATAACAAGAATAAAAGGACTAGATTACAAAAGTATGATCGAATAAAAAAGATTAAAAAAAGGGATACAACACCTAATCAAGGACACATTCCCATTGACGATGATGTGATCGCAATTCTAGAGAGAAAGTAATTGGTCCTAGTCAATCCAGAATTTTTTTTCTTTGGTATGGCCAATTTGATAGAAATGGATGACGACTCTCTTTTCAATGAGATTTCAGCTGAGGATATGATACCAAAAAGCACATTAGAATTACACTACAAAAAAATATGGGATGAATATTTTCAAGATAAATCTCCAATTGGAAGAGAATAATTGTTTGCAAAGTTATTTAGGAGAAAAGAAATGACTCATGTTTTAGAGTTGTTGGGTGTTGATAACAAGAAGAAATCATCAGACGGATCAATAAATCAAACAGTGGTTGAAAATTTGCAAGAAGCTCTGAAATGTATTGAGAGCACAAGTCAAGCTATTGATTTAAGTGTTGCTCGGAGAGCATTAATGACTATGATTTCTAGTAAGCAATTGTCACAAAGAAGACAAACTTGAGCAATTTCCTAGCTATTGAATGTCTCTAAAAGAACTATCCAGAGATATATTAGGAAAAGAAATAGGTTGGATAATAATATTGAAAATAATTGGGACAATATTTGCAGGGTTCCTTGAAAAGATAGAATTGTTGAAGATGTCACAAGATAGGTTATTGAATACTAGACCACTCACTCCCATGTTTCTTCCAATAGAAGAGACACTATATAGATGAGGGATGCAGATGGTACAAAAATTTCACATCCAAAATAGTTTACAGACACAACACAAAGTGAACTGTTTGAAGCATTCAAGCAAGAATTTCCAAATGTCAATATTTGTCAAAGTATGTTTGAGGTATTATGACCATGTTTTGTACGTATCAATAAGGTACGTGAAACTTGTTGTTTTTGAAATCATGTTGAATTTCATCTACACCTCTAGTCATATAAAAAGGTAGTGGCAGAAACTAATCCAAGTGTAATCATCCCTGCAAGTACAAAACAATTTGTGAAGTCTATCTTATGTGAAAGATTACAAGATTCATATGAGTTCAGCATACAATGTATAAAAAATACATGTACTGACTATAAAGATTTGAAGAATTTTTTATAAATTGAGAACGTTGATATTTCACTGCAACTTTTGTGGAAGAGATTTGAATATGAGAAATATCAAACAAATTCAAGAGCTAAATCCAAAAAAAAAATGTTAAAAGAGAGTGAATTGCCTTACAATGAGTTTAAGTCTAGATTTCAGAGTATGGTATATCCACATATCCAACATTGTCATAGTGCAAGATGGCAAGCTAAACAATTTCATGACTCAAAAAAAAAATTTCCTCCAGGTTGTATTCTATCAATTGTAGACTTCTCTGTGAACTATACATTTAGTCCTCACATAGAGATTTAGAGACAGTAATATCATTCTGAGTGGGTTGCAATCTTTGTACAAGTTTTGTATAGACATGTCGAATTTCATGTGGACGATGTAGAAAGTGGTGAAGATGAACACATTATCATTAAGGAAGTTCATTTTTATATCAGTGATAATATTGGTCATGATAGGAGTTATGTAGCCCATTGATTTGGGAATTTTTTTAAAAATATCACATAGTGTAGGATAAATGGTTCACAACATTGGATTTGGTCTAATGGACGTGTTGGTAAGTGTACAAATTGATTTCAATTTCCTATAGTCTTTTAATTTTTATTAGTATAATTAAGTTTTTTAAACTAATATATTGGATTTGATTGAAACTTCGTTGGACAATTAAATCTGCAAAAGCATTCAGTTGGTTGTAATAACAGCATGTTAAACATGGTATAATTTTTTTGTCAAACTTTTTTGAGAGTGGACATGGAAAAGGAGAGCATGATGGAGCAGGAGCATGTGTGAAGTGTGCACTTCGCCAACATGAACATGTAAGTACATGTTCAATGTATATATGTGTAATTCATTCAAAATATCTCTATTTACAATTATGTATCTTATGGGTCAGAGTTAAATTGCTAAAATGAGTTATTGTGCAGGTAATAGCATACTATATTCATGTAAGATAGTAGAATGGTGCAAAATTCATTTGATAGATATTTAGTTAGCCCCAAAGACACTGAGAGGGGGGGGTGAATCAATGTCTAACCGGTAGATGAAAGATTCAAACTTATTTGCAACTTTACAACTCAAACTAATATACCGGTAAGCAAATAATAATGCAGTAAAGAGAAACAAAAGAATAAGCATTAATGCACACCATAACACAGATATTTTTGGCGAGGAAACCCGGTAAGCAAAAAACCTTGGTGGGATTTGTGACCCACAATATTTACTCATTGGCCAATATGAATAAATATTACTTAGTACAATAGGGGCCTGCACATGCAGGAAGGCCAACTGCCTAGAGCTCACTACTCAATAAAAAGGAATCTCACTGACTACACAATTGGATGGTTAAATCCAATAACAATGTACTGCTCAAAATAGCATCTACAATGCTGGATTTAGTACCAGTTTAAGCTTTGTCTAATACCTCTACCAAAACCTTACTTTGCTCTGCTCTGCTCTTATTCACTCTTAAGATAAATACATGAAAGTGCATGAACAATTATTCACTATCATAACCTATTGTTGGCATATGTGCAGAGTTTGATGACATGATGATTTTGTATGTTGTCATTAATGTCAATATGCTGAAGTATGAACTGGTATATTGAAGTAAGCAAACTGGCAAGAAAACCGGTATGATGGTATGAAGTGAACCAGTTTGTATCGAGGTTTCATTTGATATGACTACCAGTTGGTAGTCTCAGCTTCAGGGTTTCCGGTTGATGCATTTCAACTTTGTTTGATTCGACCGACGACATCCTATGATGAGTTAGCATTGAAATGAAGATCAGATCATGTTGCCACGTTAGCCTTGTACGCGTGAAGGATTTCCTTAAGGATCTTGCATGAAGAAGATTGATTCTATCTACCTCGGGAATGTGCAAAGTCTCAGTAAATAGTGGAGAGCGCATGATGGGTTATCAACTTCCAAAAATAGCAAAGAATGAACGATGCAGAACGTCTTGAGATGTGTTCAAGATTGTTTCATCCTATGCAATGTGAATGAACGATTAGGGTCAGACCGACTGTATTGTTAACCTAGATGCTTAGGGTTTTAGGCTTTGGCTACCGACCTAATTGTTGTCTATAAGGTTGATGATGATTTGCATTGTGAAGTTGTTGGCAAATGCTATGTGTGTATCCAAGTGAAGAGATACTTGATTCTTGCCAGACCGGTGCAATGAGTAGAGACCTGTAGAGTGTGATTGCAAAAGTATAGGAACTAAAGTGGATCTTCCTTGGCATTAAGTGTTGTTATCAGATCAGTTTATTACCTGTTGATTTCTAACCACCATTTCAACAGTTGGAAAATCCCTTTACCGGGTAGCTTTAATAGGCTTTTTGTAAATCATTTAGTAGGGTGACTAAAAATCATTGAGTTCTTCAAATCCTCTTGCGAGGTAACCTTTAAAAGGCTTCTAACCTTTAACTGGGTATTTAGCCATCCCTTAACCGGGTGATCCCTAGCAGGACCAGTTCCTAGCAGAACCTATTGTAAAGTCCTTAACCAGACTAGGCTCCTAACAGAGTGGACTTTAGAAGAGTTCAAGAACAACTTGTGGGTATTCATCCCCACCGTGGTTTTTCCTAGTTGGGTTTCCATGTGAAAAATAAGTGTGTCATGTGTGATATTTTTTCATGTGAAGATTAGTGTTTTTTGTTAAGTGGTAAAGCATGATGACTCAGTAATCATCATATTTTTGATGATGTATTACTTGTTTAAGCATATGGGTGAAGTGGAAATGAGATATTAGGTTTTGTGATGATCTAAGTGTTACCGGTTTATGTCTTTCACGGTTATACTATGTTTTACCGGTATTACCCTGATTTAGATTGGTGATATTGTTTCCCAGTCGGTGCAATCTTTGTAGTTTAAGTTGTTAGAGAAAGTTTTTGTCTATAATGATTCACCCCCCCCCCCAGTATCTGTTGAGCATTTACTATTCATCATTATTCATTAATTGGTATCAGAGAATCCTCCAGGTCCTCTATGCTATAAGCTTAACCACTTGAGGAAAAGATCCTATTCTAATGATGAAGAGGGAAGGTCCTAAGTTCAATAGAGATAACTTTAAGATATGGAAGGACAGAATGAAGATATAAATTAAAAGCATGGGTGCTTAACACTGGAACTATGTTGAGAATACTTATGTTGTCCCTACCGGTACTCTCGTCGATGATCAAAGAAGAGAAATTTAGGAGAATGGACAAGTCATGGAAGCTCTTATCAGCAGTCTATCTAATATTGAGTTAATAAATGTTCAAGAAAAAGACAATCCCAAGGATGTATGGGATACTCTAGAGTCTATCTATGGTGGTGATGAGCATGTAAAGCAGGCTAAGGAAGAAATCCTTAGAGGAAAGTTTGAAGACATGTGGATGGTTGAAGGAGAGACCATTCAACAATATGGGATAAGGATTAAAACTGTTGTTGGAGACATCAAGAGTGTAGGAGGTACAATGGATGATTCCACCATTGTTAGCAAAGTTTTGAGAACCTTATTACCAGTCTATGAAATAAGGGTTCTGCTATTCAAGATTTGAGATCTATTAACAAGACAAAGGTATCCCTTGGTTCTATCATTGCTAAGTTGACCGCATATGAGCTAAACAATTATGATGGCAGTGTTCAGAAGATTGATTCAGTCATTAAAGCATATGCTGCACTATCTAGAAAGGTTAAAGAAGCTAGTACCAGCTATGAACCTAGACAAAGCAAAGATATGGATGATGAGGAGATCCTAATGGAGTTTGAAGCTCTTCTAGCCAAGAGAATTCCTAAGGGAACTAGAAAATATAGAGGTGAGCTCCCTTTGAAATGTTTTTCTTGCAATAGGATAGGACACATTGTTGTCAACTGTCCCAATAGTTATAACAAGGATAAAATAGAGAAGTTCAAAAAGTTCAAAGGAGGAAATAGGAGAAACTGTCTTGTTGAAGTTCATGAATGTGTCACTTATGATGAATCAGAAGATGAAGAAAATGAAGACATAGTATTTGTATTTGTCAAGGAAGATGTGTCAGACAAGAAGGCTCTTGTCTCTTGCTTTGATAATTCTAATGAGTGTATTATTGATAGTGGTTGTTCTCACCACATGACTAGTGACTAGAGAAAGTTTCTGACTCTGGAAGAGTATAATGGAGGTGTAGTCTGATTTGGTAATGATGCACCATGTATGGTACAAGGAAAAGGGTCCATCTCTCTAAATGGAAAAAGAAGTGTTGATAATGTGTATTAGGTAGAAGGTCTCAGGCATAACCTTTTGAGTGTTGCTCAGTTGAATGATAAAGGACTCACTCTAGAATTCAAAGATGGAGTGTGCAAAATAAAAGGAAAGAGTGGTGAACTGATGGCCACCGGTATCCAGACCAAAGGTAACTTATTTCAGTTAACTACAAATATCAATCAATGTCTAATGGCTAAGTTTGATGACAGTTGGATATGGCATAGGAGACTTTGTCATGTAAATTTTGATAACATTGTGAAGGCTAGTAAGATCAAGGTAGTTAGAGGATTGCATGTGCTGAAGAAACTGGAGAATCTTTTGTGCAGAGAATGTCAACTGGGGAAAATATCTTCCTCGACCTTCAAAGGTAAATCTTTCATAGCAGATAATTTACTTGATCTTGTGCATATTGATTTGTGTGGTCCTATGAAAATTGGGAGTGTTCAGGGAGATAGGTACTTTATGATTCTTAATGATGATTGCTCAAGAATGATGTGGGTCACATTCTTGAAAGACAAGTCTAAAGCTTTTGGAAAGTTCAAAGCCTTCAGAGCACTAGTTGAAAAGGAAAGTGCTAAGAGGATCAAATGCCTTAGAACCGATCAAGGAGGTGAGTTCATTTCTGGAGAATTATATAAGTACTGTGAAGAGAATGGCATCAAGAGGTAACTACCTGCCCCTCGGACTCCACGGAAAAATGGCCTAGCAGAAAGGAACAACTGGACTATAGTTGAAGCAGCCAGAACAATGATGATTCAAGGGAAGGTTGCTCACACTTTTTGGAGAGAAGTGGTGAGCACTGCAATCTACACTATGAACCGGGTACTCATCAAGAAAGGTAAGGATAAAAATCCTTATGAGTATTGGACTGGTAAGACTCCTATAGTAAGCTACTTTAGGGTGTTTGGTAGCAAGTGTTATATTAAGAGGAGTGAACACCAGAGCAAGTTTGATGCAAAATGTGATGAGGGAATATTCCTAGGGTATTCCACCAAGAGAAAAGATCTCAAGTGTTTTAACAATAGAACACAGAGAATTGTTGAAAGTATCAATGTTAGAGTTGATGAAACCTCTGAGAAACCTAAGGAAACCGGCAGTGAGTGAGTGGTAGATGAACCGGTTGCAAAACAACCTAGTACCAGTAACAATGCTCCTACACCGGTAGATGTTGATGTAAATGAAGATGAATATGAAGAAGAAAAGCAAGAGGAATCAGTTAAGATCATTCCTAGGTATGTAAAGCTACATCATGATCCAAAGCAGATCATAAGAGATAAGGATGCAGGAATTCTTACAAGGAAGGTCAAAGAAAGTTCTTGCATGATTTCTGAATTTGAGCCTAAAACATTTAAAGAGGCACACAAAGGTGAAGACTGGATTAAGGCTATGGAAGAGGAACTTGACCAAATAGAAAAGAATGGTACATGGTCTTAAGTACCCAGACCTGAGCATAAAAATGTTATTGGCACCAAATGGGTTTTTAGAAACAAGCTGAATGAAGATGGCACAGTGGTAAGAAACAAAGCAAGATTGGTATGTAAGGGATATGCTCAAGAAGAAGGAGAAGACTATGGAGAAACCTTTTCTCTAGTAGCTAGATTGGAAGGAGTTCAAATGCTTCTTGCATATGAAACCTTAAAGAGATTCAAAGTGTACCAGATGGATGTGAAATCTGCATTCCTGAATGGAATACTTGAAGAGGAAGTGTATATAGAGCAACCGGATGGGTTTGCCCTATCAGAAGACAGTGATATGGTGTGTAGGTTACATAAAGCCTTGTATGGATTGAAGCAAGTGCCTAGAGCATGGTATGAATGTTTGCACTCACATCTTGTGAAGATTGGATTTGAAAGAACAAGTGAAGATAGCAATATCTATCTGAAGTCAGAAGGAGATCAGATTCTAATCTGTGAAGTGTTTGTTGATGACATAATTTTTGGTCGAGATGAAAAGATGAGCCATGCATTTGTAGATGAGATGAAGAAGGAATTTGAGATGTCACTAAATAGAGAGATTAAGTTCTTCATTAGACTAAAGATTCAACAAATGAAAGATGGTATCTTTATCACTCAGTCCAAGTATGTCAAAGAGGTGTTGAAGACCTTTGGCATGGAAAATAGCAAACCAGTTGGTACACTGATGATGACTGGTTATAAATTGTCAAAAGAAGATGACTTGGCATTGGTGAATAATAAGGATTACTAGTCAATGATTGGTAAGTTGCACTATGTAGTACACAGTAGACCAGACATAGCACATGTAGTGGGCATTGTTGCATGTTTGAAGAAAAGTCCAAGAGAATCCCACTTGGTAGCAGTCAAGTGGATTCTTAGATAACTGAAGGGAACTATAGATTATGAATAGTGGTATCCATATAGTAATGATTTCAATCTCAAAGTGTTTACAGATGTCAATTGGGCTAGTAATGTGGATGACCAAAAGAGCACAACCAGTGGTGCATTCTTTCTCAGTGGTAGACTAGTCGCATGGATGAGCAAAAAGCAGAGTTGTATCTCTCAGTATACAGCAAAAGCAGAATATGTAGCAGTGTTTATGAACTGTACTCAGACAATTTGGATGAAGCGTGTATTAAGTGGTTTCAAAGTCCCTATATATGAACCGGTGAGTATATTTTGTGACAAAACAAGTGCAATTAATATTTCCACGAATCTGGTATTGCATGCTAGAACCAAGCACTTCGAGCTCAAGTATCATTTCTTGAGGGAGAAAGTTCAGAACAAAGAGGTTGTATTGGAAAAATTTTCCAGTAAGGAGCAGTTAGCAGATATATTCACTAAGCCTCTACCGAAGGCTACATTTGCCTATTTAAGAGGTGAACTAGGGGTGTTACCCCTTCAAGAGGTAAACTAAAGGTATGTGCTCCACATCAGTCAGGTACTGCATTGCCAAATATTTTTAGGATTGGTGTATTGAAGGATGCTATTCCTCAGGGGGAGCAGCATAGTGGAACATGGATGTTTTTGCTTCCACTTTGGCATTGTTGTCAAAGGGGGAGAAGATGTGAAGCAGAGAAGATATCTACAGTATTGGCTACACATAATATGGAAGAGATTGGGGAGAAGATGTGAAGTGGAGAGATATCTTTGTATATTGCCATCAATGCCAAAGGGGGAGATTGTTGGCATATGTGCAGAGTTAGATGACATGATGATTTTGTATGTTGTCATTGATGTCAATATGCTGAAGTATGAACCGGTATATTGAAGTAAGCAAATTGGCAAGAGAACCGATATGATGGTATGAAGTGAACCGATATGATTATGTGAACCGGTATATGCAAAAAGGTGAACCAGTATGTTGGATTATGAACCACTATTTGCAAATTTTGTATCGGGGTTCATTTGATATGACTACCGGTTGGTAGTCTCAGCTTCAGGGTTTCCAGTTGATACATTTCAAGTCTGTGTGATTCAACCGACAACATCCTATGATGAGTTAGCATTGAAATGAAGATCAGATCATGTTACCATGTTAGCCTTGTGTGCGCGAAGGATTTCCTTGAGGATCTTGCATGAAGAAGATTGATTCTATCTACCTCGAGAATGTGCAAAGTCTCAGTAAACGGTGGAGAGCGCGTGATGGGTTATCAGCTTCTAGAAATGACAAAGAATGAATGATGGAGAACGTCTTGAGATGTGTTCAAGATTGTTTTATCCTATGCAATATGACTGAACGGTCAGGATCGGACCAACTGTATTGTTAACCTAGATGCTTAGGGTTTTAGGTTTTGGCTACCGACCTAATTATTGCCTATAAGGTCGATGATGATTTGCATTATGAAGTTGTTGGCAAATTTTATGTGTGTATCCAAGTGAAGAGATACTTGATTCTTGCCAGACCGGTGCAGTGAGTAGAGATCTGAAGAGTGTGATTGCAGAAGTATAGGAACTAAAGTGGATCTACCTTTGCATTAACTGTTGTTATCAGATCAGTGTATTACCTCTTGATTTCTAACCATTTCAGTAGATGGAAAATCCCTTTACCGGGTAGCTTTAACAAGCTTTTTGTAAATCCTTTAATAGGGTGACTCAAAATCATTGATTTCTTCAAATCCTCTTGCAAGGTAACCTTTAACAGGGTTCTAACCTTTAACTAGGTATTTAGCCATCCCTTAACCGGGTGATTTCTAGTAGGATCGGTTCCTAGCGGAACCTGTTGTAAAGTCCTTAACCAGACTAGGCTCCTAACAGAGCAGACTTCAAAAGAGTTCAAGAACAACTTGTGGGTATTCATCCCCACCGTGGTTTTTCCCAGTTGGCTTTCCACGTGAAAAATAAGTGTGTCATGTGTGATGCTTTTTCATGTGATGATTAGTGTTTTTTGTTAAGTGGTAAAGCATGATGACTCAGTAATCATTATATTTCTGATGATGTGTTACTTGTTTAAGCATATGGGTGAAGAGGAAATGAGATATTAGGTTTTGTGATGATCTAAGTTTTACCAGTTTATGTCTTTCACGGTCATACTGTGTTTTACCGGTATTGCCCTAATTTAGATCGGTGATATTGTTTACCAATCGGTGCAGTCTTTGTAGTTTGAGTTGTTAGAGAAAGTCTATACTGATTCACCCCCCCTCTCAGTATTTGTTGAGAATTTACTATTCATCATTATTCATCACCTATCACATATTATTTCTTCCTTACATTACCTATCATACACTTTCATACATTACAAATGACCTACAAGATCTCAAACATATATGAGTCTTTACAATACATCATGTCGGTTATATAAATATTACATTACAATATATTTCTCATAAACAATATTATTTCCAAGTCGGCTTGGACTACCGATATAATCTGTTGTCGGTGCAACTAGATACCGGTGTGAATAAACCTTGTAGTGACTATCGGTGCCGATAGGTGAAGTCTAGTGCCGGTATAACCTTTGAACCCTGTTACCAGTTGGTTGCAATCAATGACAACATCAACCATTCTCATCTGAGTGTATAATGTCAACATCATTTTGGTGCTCGTGACACCACATAAAAAAAATGCTATTTTTGGGAAGTTAAAGATATTGATCGATCAAAACCTTATAGTTGCCAAATAATTAACCATATTAGAAGTTTGCATCAAGTGATGACTACAGGACTTAGCAAACCTCTCGTGATTCAGGTAAGAGAACTTATATCATGTGCTTCTATTGATTGCATTGAAAATAAGTCATGATTACAAAACTTAACAAACCTCTTGAGATATAGGTAAGAGAAAAATCATGTTTTTTTGTTGATTGCATTGAAAACAACACAAACATTCAATAATGTCAGAACACTAGAGATGGATATGTTTCACAATGGGAGATGAAATTGTAGACGTATAAAAATGACCACTTTCCTAAGTGAATATTTAATATTCATTTTAACCTCATTCATCTACTTAATTAAATTCTTTACATTCATCTATTTGATTAAATGAATTATTTAATTTATTTAATTAAGTTCACCTAAGCCTTTTTCTAGCCTTTAATTAAATAAATCACTTTATTTAATTAATTCCCCTTTCTCCCTTTTTAATTAAATTTAAATATAATTAAATTGATCCTTGCAAGTAAATAAATCTAATTTATTTATTTTAATCCCCCACTTGTATTTATGCAAGTTGCATCTATTTTTGTTGAAATAAAGTAATTTATTTTAATTAAAATTCTCCTCCATCCACTTGCAAAATCTTACATCTCCCACTTGCCTCTCTAAACCCCCTTCTAGATTCTTCTAATCACTTCTAATTTACCCTAATCCATCTCCTAAATATTGTCACATCCCTAAGCAAAGGGAAGCCACTTCTCAAACCCTCAAAGTCTTTGAGAACCATTAAAGGCTTTATGTCTTCAACAAGTTAACCCTCAAAGTCTTCCTAACCATTAATGGTTAACTCAACCTTCTTGCATGATTAGAGACTTTCTCTCTAACTCAACCCTCATCAAACTCAATGGTCTCATCAAGCATTCATGGCTCTACCCTTGGTTATCCCTTTAACCCTTGCACAAGAGTTTATCCTTTGGATAAAATCTTTATCCAATGCATGACCCTGACCTAACCTTAACCCTTACCTCCTAAGGTACCCATCATGTCTTCTCAAGCATTTAATGCTTCTTACATCTCCTCTGAATCAATCTCTTTTTGACAATTGTCACCATTTCATTGGTGAGAATTGTAAACATGGATTGATAACTTTCAATCCTAGCCCTTTTTAAGATTATCCAATCTTGACTATCTATTGCCCTATTTTTCCTATAAATAGAGCTCTCATTCTCTCATTTTCATATATCTAAGTTTCATGCATCTAATCTATAGTCATTTTACTAAGCATTTAACCTCTCTTTGATAAAATCATTCTAATAAGCATTTTAGAAGTAAATTTAAATATCATAGCACATCCATGTTAGACTAGTATATATTGTTAGGATAGGATTAGACATCTTCATCATAACATCATATTCATGCTAGTTTAAATCATTCTAGTTTCAATATCATACACATCTAGGAATGTATTCATGATAAATTAATCAAACATCCCTCATTCTTATAGTTGTCATTCCTGAAGTCACTTTGCTCAATGATATGAGAGAAAAGGCATTGACTTGAGGGATCATGTGAGATAGAGAACAATGGAACATCCCTTAGGGAGTTGAGTTATTCAAGATAGCTCCATAACTTGCACCAAGAGTCCCATTGGTGTGTGGACCTTTTTGAAACCAAATTTTCCATTTCATTGCACCACTTTTCCCGTACACATTTTTGGTGCCCACCGTGGGGCATAACCCCATAAACATATCATTTTTCATGCAGGAGTAACATTGCAGGTACGCAGAAAAGCTGAGTTAGCGCATTGGAAAATTTTGTTAGCGCATAGAAACCCTTGGCTAGTGCATCTGGTTTACTATTTAGTGTTCGTATTGTGGATGTGTTGCATTGGTTTTGTCATTGATGTCAACACTTATCCTTCTGGAGATCTTTGGTTATGTTGAACCGGCACATTATGTTCACCGATAATTTTAGTGACTTATGCACAGTCACCGGTATATCACTCACCGATAGCTTATATTATTCACCAGCACTGAGGATGACGTGTTATCATCTGGAGATCACTTGGTTATGTCGAAGACATGGCTTGGACACTTGATTTTGGTATTTTGGTTATTGGTCTAATCTGGTTGACATATTTTCTATTACTAGCAAATTGGTCTAGGTTATGGACCGGCATGCATTATCTATTCTAGATCAGCATAGCACGTTATGGAGATGATTTAATTGGACATTGTTGTAAATGCATTGAACCGACATGATGCATCACATCCTGACTTATTTATAATTAATTTAATTATAATAATCTTAGTGACCCGACCTACACATTTGGTCTTAGGTTTTGGTATATATGTAAGATCTCATTTGTGAGATAATGTAATAGGTAGAGAGACGATATATGGTTATGGTATTGTAACATGGTATTTACGAATATTGAAGATCATATGAGCAGACCATAGAGAAGGTTCAAGGAATATTTGAAGGTTATTATCAGAGCTTAACCGGTACTGAATCCAGCATTGGAGATGCTACTTTGAGTAGTACATTATCATTGGATTTAACCATCCAATTGTAGTCAGTGTGACTCCTATTTTGTGATTGAGCAGTGAGCTCTAGGTGGTTGGCCTTTCTGCATGTGCAGACCCAATTTGTATACATATATTATTTGCAATAGTATCATCTGATTGTGGGTAAGGTTTCCCACCATGGTTTTTCCCCTTACAAGATTTCCATGTACAAATTTTTGTGTTATGTGTTGTGGATATTGTTTCTCTTTCTGTTCTATGCATTAAGTTTCATCGGTATTAATATTAACTACTAATCTGTCTACCAACATTAACTTTAGTTTACCGATATTAAGTATCAAGTTTGATTAAGTTATATTTGGGTTGAAATCAATAGACAATTGATTCACCTTGCCCCCCTCTCAGTTGCCTCCGGGTCCTAACAATTGGTATTAGAGCTAAGTCTTCTTTTTGCAAAAGTTTAACAACTTGAGGAGATTCTATGGCAACTAATGTTTTCAGGAAGGACAGTCTGAAACTTAATGAAACTAACTATGGTATATGGAAGATCAGAATGGAGACACATCTGAATTGCATTGGAAGAGACATATGGGATTGTTGTTCTCAAAAATCAGAAACCCAAGTTCACCTGCAATCTATCTATGAAATAGCCAATCTCAATCAATGAAAAGCTTCAGGGCTTGGACAACATAACATAGGATCCTAATGATCCTCCTACACTTCAAGTTCTGCTAGACCTAGGGGGGCACACCCTTTTGATGCATAAAATACAACCAGTTACAGACATATGGCATCAATAAAAGCAGATGAATCTCAAAATGCTCAACAAGAAGGAGGTTACTGCAGATGGGCTAGATCTACATTGACATCTCAACTATATTGGAGAATGAGATAGGTGGAACAAACTAAACCTACAACATAAAAGTAAATGGATATTGATTATTAAAACTCTCTGAGAATCCCCAAAATCTGCAAGACTAATGCCTTGCCCAAGGGCATGGAGTCATACATCAAACTGCAAATGAAAACCTCTATTGCAAATCCAATTTATGGAAAAAGATATTCTTGTATTAATGCCTGACATTAATACATTATAAACTCAAAATAGAGGATCATACATATCCAAATATTATCCTGAGTCCAAAATGATTATTCATAGAATTTAAACTCTTCCTTGAACAGTACCTAAGAACACCCATTACACTCCCACTTTGAGAGGACAAACCCAAACTCCTTTGAAGACTGGATTTATTGAAAATCAGAGGAAGGCCTAGAGACAATACAATAAATTGTATATATGCCTTACATATATGTGACTTGCAACAGAAAACATCCACAGCAAGAAGATACTCTATTACTTGAAAAGAGGACATTGTATTACAAATTTGGAAAAAACTTAGAATTGCAAACCAAGATTCAGGAGCCACACTCACAAAAAATTTGGAACCCCCTACAAAATGAGAAGACTCTCGAATAAGAAGGCAGGGAGGACAAAATCAGATTTCATTCTCTGACAATGGCAACTACCCTATCTTTCAGCATTAACTATTTCACACAACTTGGGCTACATAAACCTTTCTGACAAACTGAAAAAATCCAATCTGAGATCTTGAAGAAAATTTCCCAAAAATACTTGTCATGGGTTACACTTGACTGTAGAAATGGATTCCTCATTTTTAGAGCTTTCCAATGATATATAATATGTCTATATTTGGGCAAATGTTAACCCTCAGGCGAATTAATCACTCATGCAAATCCATCATTTAAATTTTTTAATTTTCCACTATAGCTGGGACTATATGATTAATTTTATTTTTTCCCTATTTCCTCCTTCTGTGCTTCACCACATGGCACCCCTGATTGGCTTGCAGATCCATCGGGATGACACCTCATTTGCCACCGAACCGCCACCTCTTCTGTTGTGTGTCACCACGTGGCACCTTGTGATTGGCTCCAAGGTCCTTATCCTGCCACCTCAACACCGCCTGGACTCACCGTTGGAATGAATCTCTTTATTTCCTCTGGATTTCTCTCCTTTTCTAATGGGCCCCACTGCTTAGTCACCAAGTCGCGGCTATTAGCCATTGAGCAAATTTTTGTTGCGACTTGGTGACAATCGTTGATCTTCCTTGGATCACCGTTGATCTGCCTTGACTTGCCTGGCCCTTACCTTGGTTGGGCCACTCCCTCTATCACTTTCTCTTCTGGCAGGCCCGACACATGTCACATCCTGATTTTCCTTTGGGTACAGTTGGGCGCCACCTGTCTGCCACCTCACCTATCGGGTCCCACCATCTAGGTGCCACCTGTCGCGAGGGTATTCATTCTGGGCACTTCACAACCACAGTATAGCAACAGTCATGGATAGCCCCCGAAATTTCACTCCACCATTGATCTTCCTTGAATCTATCATTGGATCTTCTTGATTTGCACAACCCTTATCTCACCCTTTAATCGCTTTAACCTGCTACAAAATTTGGGCGCCTCAGGATGTGTGCACGCGCGTGGGGTCCATCGAATCACCAAGAAGCCTCCTGTCAAAAGGCCTTAAGCTTTGACACTATGATAGTGTGTAACATTGGTTTTAAATATATAAACTTTCCCACTCACCACCAATGTGGGATAAATGTTTACACATATTCCTGTCATTTCCATTTTCCTAAAACTTTTTTACTGGCCATGTGACCCCTGGAGGAGCTAAAGAAGGTTAGGGACTTTGCATTACAACTGCCAATGTTTTTGTTGAAAGTTTAAAATGCCTCCCCAAATACCACACTCAGCAGGGAGGAAATCACGTTACACCTGCCAAGAGCATTTACTTAAAAATCTAATCTTTGGTAACCACGCAGGGAGGATACTGGCAGAGGAAAGCATCTCACATGCCAAATTGCATCTGCTGAAAGTTTCTAAAACTTGATCAACACCACGCAGACTATGCACTTGCCAATTAATCTTTACACCTACCAACGCATTTGCTTGAAAATTTCCTCAGCCTTTTCAATGCCACAGGCCCACTGCAGGGAGGAGCTGATAAAAGTTATGGAATTTGGTTTTATGCCTAGCAACTGGAATTTGTTTGAAATTTTCTTTGGCCCTGCTCACATCCACCTCACGCAGGGGATGGATGGCTTAACACATGCCAATTTAATTTGTTTTAAAACTTTTATTTATTGCCTGTTCAACTGCCACGTTGAATTTGGTTCAATGCCTACCATTGCATTTGGTGAAAGCTTCATATCCCTTTAAAACCCCAATTGGTGCCCAAGAGGAAATCAATTTACACATATCAACTGTATTTGTTGAAATTTAATGGGCCGCTCTAAACACCACGCACAACAGGGAGAATGCTACCAAATTTTGAATACATTGTGTAGATGTATAAAAATGACCATATTCCTAAATGAATATTTTATGTCCATTTCTCTATTTAATTAAATCCAATTTAATTAAATTACCTGCATTCCTCTATTTAATTAAGTAAATTACTCAATTTATTTAAATTAAATTCACTATACCATTTAATGAATAAATCATTTTATTCAATTAAATCCCCCCTATCCACTTTTAATTAAATTCAAATTTAATTTAATAGTTATCCTAAATTGAATAAATCTAATTTATTTAATTTCCCCAAATTGCAACCAAATTGAATTAAATTAACTTTATTTCAATTAAATCCTATTATCCCTTCATCCACTTGCATTTTCCTACATCTACCACTTGCTTCCTAAAACCTATTTCTAATCCCTTCTAGACTCTTCTAATCGCTTCTAATTAGCCTAACCCATCTTCTAAACTTTGTCACATCCCTAAGCAAGGGGAGGTCACTTCTCAAAACCTTAAAGTCTTTGATAACCATTAAAGGCTTCAAATCTTCAACCACTTAATATCCCCAAAGTCTCCCAAACCATTAATGGTTAATTCAACCCTCTTACATGGTTAGAGACTTTTTGCCTAACTTAACCTTCATCCAACCCAAGGGTCTCATCAAGCCTTTAATGTTTGACCATGATTATCTCTTAATCATTTGCACAAGGGTTTATCCTTGGATTAACTCTTAATCCAATGGGTAAGCCTAACTTAAGCTTAACCCTTATCTCTAGATAACCATAAGGTCTTCTCGGGCATTTAATGCCTCCAACCCCTTCTCTCAACCCAACCCTATGTTGACACTTGTCACCATTTCATTGGTGCAATTTGCAAACATGGATCCCCAACTTTCAAACTCAACCCTTGATCAACTCTTTCAATCCTGGCCATCCATTGCCCTATTTTTGCTATAAATAGAGCTCTCATTCCTCCATTTTTAGAGATCAATCCAAGTTTGTAGTATCATACTTATGCTCAAATATATTCAAGCTTTCATACCATTTATGCTCATCATTTTAGCCTCTCTTTTAACTAGGAATTAGTCTAAATATGCATGTTTAGAATACTTTCTTTATCATTTAGCTCAATCATAGACTAATATATATCATGTTAGGATAGCATTTATACTAACCTTGTCATCTTATAATCTAGTTTATTGCATTTCTAGAATCATGCATAGCTTAGGATGCATTTCATTCTAAAATCTATCAAAGCATCCCTCGTTCTTACATTTGCCATCCCTAAACCATTTTGCTCAGTGATCTGAGAGCAAAAACATTGGCTTGAGGGACATTGTAAGATAGAGAACCATGGGACCAACCTTGGGAACCTGAGTGATACTTCATTACTCCATAGCTTGCACCAAGAAGTCCTGTGTGTGTGTGTGGACAAGTCTTTTGGAATATTTTCATATATTGAGTTCTATCGACCCGCTTTTCCCGCATACACATTGGTTTTACGCCCTTTCAGCTACCAATGAGCAAGGCATCTACTTCAATGTACCATTAATGTCCATAGTGCTCTTATAATATTCTCTAGATTCTTCTATATCTCTTAAATCATATAACACATGATTTAAAATAATAATTTAAACTTTGCCTGAAAAAGATACATGAATTTACAAGTCAGGTCGGGCCCCAAAGTGGGTCCGACTAAAAAAAAAATTAGTTTTCATGCCACTGACCCTTGAAATGCCTCAAGCACCTTGAACATACCTCTGGAATTGATCGGTGCAGTTTTCTGATCATTAAAACTCAATCTATGACTGTCAGACATATGTGTCACATTTTTGCATTTAAACCCAAAGAGACATTTTAAAAACTGGTCAGAACAACTTCCTGGACTTCACAAATGGATAGGCGTACTGTCTGATATATGGGCATTCAATCTGTCAAACCATTTCTCAAGATGAATCACGGGTGAAGAAATACTAATGGTTAAAGATGACCAAATGGCTTTGTCAGCACTATGAACCTGATAAAATCAATGTGCAGGGACCTCAAAGTGCACACATTAAAAATATCAAATGGTCTTCATGGATCCCCAAATCTGGGGCATAGATACTTTGAAGTATAGAGAAGACTATGGAATGCTCAATTTAACCAGGAATATGATAGGGTGAAAATGGTGAGCTCATGAAAATAGCTACTTTAACAGATGCAACAACGAAAGTACAGAAAACTGAACAAAACGGCTCAAGAAACCATCTTGGAAAACTGATCAAATGGATTGGCAGGAGCTTCAAACTAGAAACATAGCTTGTCTTTCAAAGTAGCAGTACCTTGGAAGAAATATTCAGACATGAAACTCATCGGGGCATCTTTTACACGTGCAAAGTGAGGCTCTGACAAGTTGTTGAAATAGGGACATATGCAGACAGTACAAACTGCAAATGGATTGGGCTTACCAAACTGAGGAAATTGATTCATAGGGACTTGAAATTTGGCATGTGGACTCACTTATATGCATACAATTCAGGGGTATATTCATTTTAACATGAAAATCAACCGGTCATGAAATGCAAAGCCTCAAAGTAAGCCACTTGGTAAAATTTGAACTTGTGCATAGAGCAACTTTTGGTCCACGCCTTGAAATTGGTACTTGATAAACTGATCTAAACTGAAATTTGAAAATTTTAGAACACTTCATAGACTAAATGAAAGGTGTAGGAAACATTTCCCAAGCCTTACCCCTTGATAATCAGCTGGCTCCATTTTACATGCACCAAAATAGGCCTCTCGAGTTGATTCACTAAGTGGTCATTTGAAAGTGCAGATGCAAAATTTTGAAATGGGCCTCTCAAAATACTCAAATTTTTATGAGTCCCAATAGGGATGTTACAAACAATGGCTATGTTGCTCCTTTACCGAATCAACCTCATCCACCAACATTGGCTAAGAATCTAGAGAATGATTGCAAAGCAAGAGAAGCACTTTTGAGTGCATTGTCATATCAGTAAATCATGGTATTATCAGACCGATCTACTGCTAAAGCTATTTGGGATAAATTGGACACATTAAATGAAGGAGATACCACAATCAAAATTGTAAAACTGGAATGCTTCTGGGTCAGGTATGAAAATCTGAAAATGGAAGAAGATGAAAGAATTTCTGCTTTTATGGAAAGGGTTAATAAAATTATTTTGGGAATACAATGTTGTGGAGGTTCCATAAGTGAAGATGAAATTGTTTCTAAAGTTTTAAGATCATTGGCACCGGCATACAAAATGAAAGTAACTGCTATTAATGAGTTGAGAACAATGCCTAATACATTAGTATCTAGAGATAACTTGGTTGGAAAACTTTCAGCATTTGAGCTTGAGGAATTTGGTCTTGTTGCTACAATTAAGACAGATTTAGCCTTCAAAGCATCATCATCTGCAACATCATCATCATCATTTGACAAATCTGATTGGAAAGCACTTTATGCAAGAGAACTTGAAGATATTAGAAAGGAAAATGAAGAACTGGAAGAACTTAAAGCACTATTTGCAAGGAAAATGCCTAAAGGTCCTATTGGAAGTAAGCATGAAGGTAAAGAACCATTTAAATGTTTTAACTATAATAAAGTTGGTCATGTGGCTTATAGATGTCCTAATAGGCATGCAAGATTAAGAGAAGAAGCTAAAAGGACATATAAACCTAACCCTGAATATCAGAGATATAGATTTAAGAAGAATAGAGACAAATCATGTTACTATGTTGATGAAGGAGTTACTCATGATTATGATGAAGAACCGACAGACAATGGATGGGCTTTTGTTGCAATAAAAGAAGATCAACCAGCACCTACTATTCCACCGGTAGAACATGCCCTGGTAGCTAAAATTGAAGAAAATGATGAATGGATTATAGATTATGGATGTTCAGATCATATGACTAGTGATAAAAGTAAATTCCTATCTTTTTAGGAATACAATGGAGGTCTAGTAAGATTTGGGGATGATAAAGCTTGTTTAATCAATGGAAAAGGCACTATATCTTTTGATGGTAAACACAATACTGACAACGTTTATTATGTTGAAGGTTTGAAGCATAATCTTTTTAGTGTTGGTCAATTAGTTGAAAATGGATTTTAGTTACAGTTCAAGAATGGTAAATGCAAAATCATGAATAGAACTGGTTTGGAGATTGCAACCAGTAATCAAACTAGAGGTAATATCTTTCATTTGAATAATAGTGAAAAGACATGCTTGATTGCACATATTGATGAAAGTTGGTTATGGCATAAAATACTTTGTCATGTGAATTTTGATTGCATTATAAAGATTAGTTCAACTAAGGCAATAAGGGATTTACCTAAGATTGTGAAACCTCATAACCCAGTATGTAAGGAATGTCAAATGGGAAAGCAAGTTAGAACAACTTTTAAGAGTATTTTTGAGAAATCCAATAATGTTCTTGATTTAATCCATATTGACTTTTGTGATCCGACAAGAACAAGAAGTCTACAGGGAGATAGATACTTTATGCTAATCATTGATGATTATTCTAGAATGTGTTGGGTTACTTTTCTCGGGGAGAAATCAGAAGCTTTTGGGAAATTCAAACTATTCAAGGCAATGGTAGAGAATGAAACCAGTAAGAAAATAAAATGTTTAAGATCAGATCAAGGAGGTGAATTTACATTGAAGGAGTTTAAAACATTTTGTGAAGTGAATGGAATTAGAAGACAACTATCATCACCTCGGACACCTCAGCAAAATGGAGTTGTGGAAAGGAAGAACAGAACTATTCTGGATCCAGCTAGAAGCATGACATTAGAAGCGAATCTACCTCATGTGTACTTGAGAGAAGCAATGAATACAGTGGTTTACACTTTTAAAAGAGTTCACATCAAAGGTGAAACCAGTAAGATACTTTATGAACTATGGTTTGGTAATACTCCTCTTAAATACTTCAGAATATTTGGAAGCAAATGCTACATTAGAAGAGATGAGTATATTGGTAAATTTGATCCTAGAAGTGATGAAGGAATATTTCTTGGTTATTCATCTAAGAGCAAAGCATATAGATGTTTTAATAAAAGATTGCAGAAAATCATTGAGAGTGCAAATGTGAAGATAGATGAACACTTTATAGGAAATTCAAGGTCTATATATTTTGAACTGGTAGTTGAGATGATCATAAATGAACCTATACAGAGTGCACCGGTATAGAATGTGGATCTAGTCACACCGGCATCATCAGAGAATTCCATAGTGACTGAAGAACAATAGCAAGTGAACACACCCAAGTATGTAAGATTGAATCACTCTGAAAGTATATCAAATTATTTCTTTCTTTTTCTGCAAACAAGAACTATAAAGTATATCAAATGGATGTAAAATGTGCATTTCTGAATGGTGATCTTGAAGAGGAAGTTTACATTGAACAGCCTGATGGATTTTTATTGACAAAATATAAAGATATGGTTTGCAGATTAAGGAAATCTTGATATGGCTTGAAGAAAACTCCTAGAGCTTGCTATGCTAGATTGGACAAATATATTTTGAAGCTTGGTTACACTAAAGGTCATGTTGAAAGCAACTTATATTTCAAAGTGACTAAGGAAGACATCTTGGTTATTGAAGTTTTTGTTGATGATACCATTTTTGGAGGAGAAGATGGATTGTGTAAAGACTTTGCTAATAAGATGCAGGAAGAATTTGAAATGTCTATGATTGGGGAGATAAAATTCTTTTTAGGATTGCAGATTTCACAGACTGATAAAAATATATTCATATGTCAAACAAAGTACTTGAAGGAACTATTGAAGAAATTTTGTATGGAAAACTCTAAACCGGTAAGTACTCCTATGACTACAACTGCTAAATTGACATTGAAGGATGATTCAACTCATGTTAATCTGACAAGATACAAATCTATGATTGGAGGTTTACTATATTTGACACAAACAAGACCTGATATAATGAATGTAGTATGTATTGTTTCAAGATTTCAGAGTAATTCTAAAGAAAATCTTGAATCGGCAGTGAAAAGGATTTTCTAGTATCTACAAGGCACAACAAATCTTGGTTTATGGTATCCTAAAGATGAAAATTTTCATTTATGTGCATACACCAATGCAAATTGGGCAGGAGATGTAGATGACAGAAAGAGCACCGCCGGTAGGGCATTCTTTCTTGGTAGAAGATTGATTTCATGGTTGAACAAGAAACAGAGTTGTACATCATTATCAATAGCAGAATCAAAATATGTTGCAACAACAACTAATTGTACTCAGGTATTATGGATTAAGAAAATGTTGAAGGACATAAAGGTAAAATAAAAAGAACCTATAATCATTTATTGTGATAATTCAACAACAATTGATATATCTAAGAATCCGGTATTTCACTCTAAAACTAAACATGTTTCTATCAAATATAATTTTCTGAAAGATAATGTTCAAGAAAAAGAAGTGATATTGGTTTATGTGAATACTAAAGAGCATATTGCATATATCTTTCCTAAGCCTTTGCTTAAGGAAACTTTTAAATATCTCAGAGAGCAGCTTGGGGTTATACCCTCACCGGTAGAGACTTAGATCGTTGATGATTGGCACCAAACCGGCAGAATTAACAGAGAAAACCTTTTTTCGGCTTTAATGGAGGGGAGCTACTTCTCAGGGGGAGCAGTTGGTTATAACAATTGGTTATTGTAATTGGTTCTATGAATTGGTTGTATCTGGTATTTATATTGCTTTGGCATTTGATGTCAAAGGGGGAGAGATATCTATGGAAAAACATTATCCTTTGGGGAGAGATTATTCTTTGGGGGAGTGATATATACTCTCTGCATTTGTATTTTGATTTCTGGTATTGATCTATTCTGGAGATTTTTGGTTGTTGGTTTTTGGCACTTTGTTTTGGCACTTAGATGTTTTTCCATCTTGTGTTTCCATCAATGCCAAAGGGGGAGATTGTTGGTATTATGGATTTGTTGCATTGGTTTTGTCATTGATGTCAACACTTATCCTTATGGAGATCTTTGGTTATGTTGAACCGGCACATTATGTTCACCAGCAAGTTCAGTGACTTATGCACAATCACTGGTATATCACTCACCGACAGGTTATATTGTTCATCGGCACTGAGGATGACTTGTTATCATCTAGAGATCACTTGGTTATGTCGAAGACATGGCTTGAACACTTGATTTTGGTATTTTGGTTATTGGTCTAATCGGGCTGACATATTTGTTGTTACCAGCAAATTGGTCTAGGTTATGGACCGGCATGCATTATCTATTCCAGATCAGCATTGCACATTATGGAGATGATTTAATTGGACATTGTTGTAAATGCATTGAGCCAACATGATGCATCACATCCTGACTTATTTGTAATTGATTTAATTGTAATATTCTTAGTGAGCCGACCTACACATTTGGTCTTAGGTTTTCATATATATGTAAGATCTCATTTGTGAGATAATGTAATAGGTAGATAGACGGTATATGGTTATGGTATTGTAACATGGTATGTGTGAATATTGAAGATCATATGAGTAGACCATAGAGAAGGCTCAAGGAATATTTGAAGGTGATTATCAAAGCTTAACCGATACTAAATCCAGCATTGGAGATGCTACTTTGAGAAATACTTTATCATTGGATTTAACTATCCAATTGTAGTCAGTGTGACGCCTATTTTGTGATTGAGCAGTGAGCTCTAGGCGGTTGGCCTTTCTACATGTGCAGACCCCATTTGTATACACATACTATCTGTAGTAGTATCATCTGATTATGGGTAAGGTTTCCCACTATGGTTTTTCCCCTTATAGGGTTTCCACTTACAAATCTTTGTGTTATGTGTTGTGGATATTGTTTCTCTTTCTGTTTTATGCATTAAGCTTCACCAGTATTAATATTAACTACTAATATGTCTACCCGCATTAAGTTTGGTTTACCGGTATTAAGTATCAAGTTTGATTAAGTTATGTTTGGGTTGAAATTAATAGACAACTAATTCACCCCCCCCCCCCCCCCCTCTTAGTTGCCTCTAGGTCCTAACATTTAGCACATAATACCCTTTAATTAGTGCATTTGGCATTTTAGTTAGCGCATAATATTTTGACTATCAATTGTAAAAATATAGCGCATGAGGAAAGCAGACTAGCGCATCTAGTAATCAATATAGCGAATAGAGATCATTCTGTAGTGCTTCTGTGTTTATGTAGCGCATAGGTATAGCAGTTTAGTGCATTGGTGTAACAGAAAGGAAAAATTTGTAACCGAAGGAAGATCACTTTAGGCTTGTATAAGCCCACACTAAAAATTTGATTTTTTTTTCTAACTGATTTTATGCAAGTTCTAACCTTTTTGTGTAGGAGCTACAGGAGTTAGTTTAAGTTTTTCTTTCCTTTCTTTCAAAAAGTTGGTTAAAAAGAACGCACTCTCTTTTTTTAAAAAGCTTAAAATAAACCTCATAATTTCATTGGGAGGCTTAAAACAAACTTCATACTTCCTTTTGGTGTTTAAAATAAAATTTCATCTTTTCCTCATTGCATGGTAAAAAGAACAACTAAACAAACCTTTCATTCCTACAAGTTAGGAAAAACATTTCATTTGGGGCTCTAAAAAGAACAAGAAAATTTACTTTTAGCAATCTTAAAATGAACTTCGCCTTCCTTTGGTGCCTAAAAGGATCAATTTCAATTCATTGCAAAAGTAAAAGAACCCCATCTTTATTTTGTGCAAGGCAAAGAGGGAAAGTTTTTCTTTATCGACTTTAATTTTGTTGACCAAACATCACGATTTATTTTGTTGATCAGGCTTGTTTAACAAAAGTTTTGGAAATACACACTTTACTATTAAAGGTTAAAAAGAACATCATTCTTGTTGGAGCAACATCTCCAAATAGAAGCTAGCAAATCATTGCCTTAAAGGTTAAAAAGAAGATTGGTTTCTTTGTCTGGAAAGTGGAAGGTATATGCTCTCCCCTTAACTAGGTGACCAAAAAGTCACACCATTCTTTAGTGCTTTCTTCATTTCAAGTACTTAAAACCTTTAGCAAGCCTTCCCTCTTGAGTTTCTCTTAGAGTTCCATTTAAATGGTCGGTGAGAGGGGAATGACCTAAGTGGGAAACAACTTTATCACCAAGTGTTCCAACCCACTATAATCAAAAGTGGAGGTTGACAAAAGTCCCTTCAACGGTTTTGCTCAGTGATTACCCTTCCCCTAGTATCTTTAAGATACATAAAGTATTTGTTCTAAAGGCTAGGAAGCCTCCCGAGGGAGTTTATCATTGAAGACCGAACAGAAGCCTGATTAAGAACTTTACAAATAGAAACTTTAAGCTAAGTTAGTATCCAAACATCTTCAATATCATAGTGCAAGGGTGGGGAAGAATCTGCCCCCAAGATCACTCACCATATATCTCCCAAGATAACTACTCAATTGTGAAGCAATTCACTTTGAGTTAATTTATGGCAAAAGGCAAAAAAATGGGCACCCCTAGGGGGTGACAGGGTTGTTTGAGCTAACGGAGTGTCGAGACTAGTGGGCTATGATATTGATGATGACCCTTGAATAAAGAGTCTATTTGATTTGTATTATTTGTTATCCAAACCTGTGAAAACATTGGGGATTTGAACACATCCTCACAAAACATACACTGTCTGTTTAGCATAGGCAAAATTGGCTCTATATTTTATGTCATGTTTTCAAGTTATTTTCAGAAAACCATCCATCAAAGAAAACTATTGTTAAGATTTCTAAAAACAGCCAAAAACAAAGCAATCGGGGCAGTTTAGCATGTAGGAGTAACCTCCTAGCGCGTCTCCACCATTTTATAGCGCATTCAAACCAAACCATAGTGCTTTCATTAGTCAAACTAGCGCATAACCGATATCATAAAGGTTAGAATTTCAATAGAGCTTTGTGAGACCATATTAGCGCTTTTGAACATTAACATAGAGCATTGGAGGCATAACTTAGTGCTTTCAGTCTACACTACAACGCGTAATCAGGACATATTAGCGCATAACCTTTCTAGTCAAAAACTATTTTTAAAACTCTGAGTAGCACATAACATAGGCAGCTTAGCACATCGAGAATTTCTTGTGGCGCATCTAGATTATTAGTTAGTGCATCTAGACTTTGTTTTAGTGCATGGTAAAAACACTAGAAAAACTGAGAGTAAACCAGGCATTTTGGAAAAAATTTATCACCAGTCCTCAACACCCTTTTGGGCCTTTTGTCAAATTCACCAGTCAAAATCCGAACCAGATCATCAGATTAAACAATTCCAAAATCAAGCAAGCATCCTTAGAACAAATTTGTCAAATCTTAAACTAGCTCGAGAGAAGACTTCATCCAACCAAAATCAGACAGTATCATCACATTGATCAAAGTTTCATCATCTAATGGATCCTATCACAAACAAAATATCAAGTTTAATCCTTGAAGCTGTCAAATCGAGTTTCTATATCGGGAGACTCTTATCCATATCATTTGACACACTTTGTCGTAGGGGCGAACCTCTACTTGATAAAGTAAGCTTGAGTTTTTCAAACAAAGTATCACAATCCAAACATCAAAGGAAACCAATGATCATTCATGTATGACCACTCCTCATATTTTCAAAAGAACAAGTCTTCATCACAAAACTGAGTTGAAGAAGAGACAACCTAGTTCTAAAAAACTTGCAAAAAGGAATAAGTTTCTCTATATCAATCGCCAACTTTTTAAATCACATCGCGCATTCTTGTGTCACATGTGATTGTATATTCAAGGCAAATCAAACAATTTTGACAAAGAACCTTTAAGAAGAACTTATATTTAGAAATTGACATTCAACCAATGCTTAAATCATGGAGGAAGGATTAATCTTGCTTTATTCCCATAGTTTTGTATCACTTATAACGAAGCTCGACCTGAACCACCAACCCCTGAGAGAGAAGAAGAAGATGAAACTCCCTTTGTAACCAAAATTTTTTATTGAGGAACATTTTCTATCCACCAAACACCATCAAGAACTCTGATTAAAATAAATGCTTGTTGTCACTTGCTCTCAAAGAAACAAGCAAAGCGAACCACAACCAAAGTCAAGTATGGGTCGTAGATTATCCAACCCTTTCGAGTATACTAATTTGGGAGATACGGAGATCACTGAGGAACTTCTCCAAGAATGTCAAGAAAACCCTTCATTCCAAAATCTCATGGAAAGACTCATTGAAGCTGACAAGGAAAAATATATGCTCATGCTAACTAGAAAAGGAGTTAGACTTCCTGAAGATTTCGATACTGAAAAACTTAGGAATGTAGACGAACAAATTTTTAGGACAAGGACTAGAAATTATGCCTATCAAGACCAACAAAGAGAAGAAGAAATGCATGACCCTGAAATCATACCTGAACAACATGACATACCTGAACACAACCATGCCCGAACTAGGGATAATGAAAGGGAAGAAGCTTTCCCTCGACATAAAAATGCACCCATGGTCGCTCTTACACAACAAATTCAAATGTTGCAAAGACAAATGTAGGACATGCAACAAGGGAACATAGTGTGATACTCCTTGGACAAGATATGTCCTTACCCCTTTGACAGGAGATTAAACATGATACCTTTTCCCCCAAATTTAGATATACCAAAATATGACAAATGCGATGGTAAAAGTGATCCCTGTGATCATGTTCAAGAATTTTGTACAATAATCTTAGAGTTTGCTCAGGATGACACTTACTTAATGAGACTATTCCCAAGAAGTTTGGGAGGGCAAACAATGGAGTGGTTGTCTAAACTCACACCTCCCATCAGATCCTTTGACGAGTTGGTAAACAAATTTATCACATAATACTCCTATAATATTCAACACGCAATCATCTGTTGGATGTATGTAACACTAAACAAAAAAATAATGAAACATTCATGTTGTTTCTTTAGCATTGGAGACATATGGTTTCGAGATATCCTCGAGACGTACCTGAAAAGGAAAAGATGGAGATCTTTATCGATAATCTAAATAGTGAGATGAGTTATCAACTCAAGCTCCAGTGCATACCATATTTTGCCAAGTTGATCAAAAATTGAATCCAAGTAGAGGAATCCTGCATTAAGAAAGGAACATTGAAGTTCTTTAAGGAAGGAACTAACTCATCCAACACTCACTCCTTTAAAAACCAAAATAACAACAACACTTCAGACAAATCTAGATTCTAGACCAGAAACAAAAACATTGTGAAAGAGGGAGGAGTTGATGCTAATGATATGAAGTCCAAACAACCAGTATTAGCTTTATCAGGTAATCCAAAATCTAACAAAAATCAAAAAAGTGTTAACCAAGGCACTAACACTTATCCACAAAATACCAATCAAGGACCTTCAATTTCAAACACCAACAACAATACCCAAGGCAACAACAATAACCAAGGAAACAACACTAACCGAGGGAATAATACAAATCAAAGAGGTAACACCAACACTTTCCCAAATAGATGCATCTACACAACAATGGGGCAAACTTTTGTTGGCATATGTGCAGAGCTTGATAACATGATGATATTGTATGTTGTCATTGATGTCAATATGCTGAAGTATGAACCGGTATATTGATATGAGCAAACTGGAAAGAGAACCGGTAAGATGATGTGAGTTAGTACATATATGAAAAAGTGAAGTGGTATGTTTGTTCAAGGTGAACCGGTATGTGGGAATGAGAACCGGTATCTAGAAGTTTTGAATCAGGGTTTTATTTGGCATGACTACCAGTTGGTAGTCTCAGCTTCAGGGTGTCTGGTTGATGCATTGCTTGTGTGATTCAACCAATGACATCTTGTGATGAGTTAGCATTGTAATGAAGACCAGATAGTGTTGCCACATCAGCCTTGTGCGCGTGAAGGATTTCCTTGAGGATCTTGCATGGAGATTGATCTTATCTACCTTGAGAATGTGCGAAGTCTCTGTAAACGGTGGAAAGTGTGTGATGGGTTATCTACTTCCCAAAGCGGCAAAGAATGAATGTTTGAGAACATCTTGAGATCTATTCAAGACTGTTGCATTCAATGTAGTGTGATTAACGGTCAGGATTGAACTGATTGAATTGTTAAACCTAAATGTTTAGGGTTTAGGGTTTATGCTTCCAAACTGTCTGTTTCCTATAAGGTCGATGATGTTTTTCATTTTGAAGTTATTGGAAAATGTTGTGTGTGTATTCCAGTGAGTGATACTTGATTCTTGCCAGACCGGAGAAGTGTGATGATACCTACAGAGTGTGACTGCAAAAGAAAAGGAGCTAAAGTGGATATGCCTTGGCATTGTGTGTTGTTATCAGATCAGTGTATTACCTGTTGACTTCTAACCATTTCAACAATTGGAAAATCCCTTAACCGAGTATCTTTAACAGGCTTTTGTGTAAATTCTTTAACAAGGTGACTCAATTCAATGAGTTCTTCAAATCCTCTTGCGAGGTAACCTTTAATAGGTTTCTAACCTTTAACCGGGTATTTAGCCATCCCTTAACTGGGTGATCCCTAGCAGGATTGGTTCCTAGCAAAACCTATTGTAAAAGTCCTTAACCGGACTAGGCTCCTAATAGAATGGACTTCAAAAGAGTTCAAAGAATAGCTTGTGGGTATTCATCCCCACCGTGGTTTTTCCCAGTTGGGTTTCCATGTGAAAAATCAGTGTATCGTGTGTGATGCCTTTCATGTGATGGTTTAGTGTTTTATGTCAAAGTGGTAAAACATGTTGAACTAGCAGTCATTATATTTCTGATGATAGATTACTTGTTTATGCATAAGGGTGAAGTGGAAATGAGGGATTAGATTGTGTGGAAAGCTAAGAGTTATCAGTTTATGTCTTTCACATTCTCATTGTATTTTTCCAGTAGTAATCTGATTTAGACCGGTGTTATTGCTTGCTAGTCAAGTGCAGTGTTTGTAGTCAAACCTGTTCAGGGAAAGTGTTTTTATCTGTACTGATTCACCCCCCCCCCTCTTAGTACCAGTTTGGTACTAACTGTTCATCATATATTCATCAATTGGTATCAGAGCATCCTCCAGGTCCTCTATGTTGTAAGATTAACCACTTGAGGAAAAGATCCTACTCTAATGATGAAGAGAGAAGGTCCAAAGTTCAACAGAGATAACTTTAAAATATGGAAGGACAAAATGAAGATATACATCAGAAGCATGGGTGCTCAAAATTGGAGCTATGTTGAGAATGCTTATGTTATCCCTACCGGTACTCTCACCGATGATCAAAGAAGAGAGATTCAGGAGAATGGGCAAGTCATGGAAGCCCTAATCAGCAGTCTATCTGACATTGAGTTTATTGATGTTCAAGATAAAGACAATCCCAAAGAAGTATGGGATGCTCTTGATAATATCTATGGCAGTGATGAGCATGTGAAACAAGCTAAGGAAGAGAGCCTTAGGGGAAAGTTTGAAGACATGTGGATGGTTGAATGAGAGACCATTCAACAATATGAAATAAGAATCAAAATTGTTGTTGGAGACATCAAGAGTGAAAGAGGTAAAATTGATGATTCCACTGTTGTTAGCAAAGTCTTGAGATCCTTATTACCGGTCTATGCAATAAGGGTTGTTGCTATTTAGGAGTTGAGGTCTATAGACAAGACAAAGGTATCCCTAGAATCCATCATTGCTAAGTTGACCGCATATGAGCTGAATAATTATGATGGCAGCATTCAGAAGACTGAATATGCTTTTAGAGAATCTGTTGCACCATCTAGAAAGGGAAAAGAAGCTAGCACCAGTTGTGAACCAAGACAAGGCAGATAAATGGATGATGTGGAGATCTTGATGGAATTTGAAGCACTTCTTGCCAAGAGACTTTCTAAGGGAACCGGTAATACAGAGGTAAACTCCCTTTGAAATGCTTCTCTTGTAGTAGGATAGGACACATTGTTGTAAACTGTCCTAATGGTGATAATAAGGACAAATCGGAGAAGTTCAAGAAGTTCAAAGGAGGAAACAGGAGAAACTATTTTGTAGCAGTTGATGAAGGTGTCACTAATGAGGAATCAGAAGATGAAGACATTGTGTTTGTAGCAATCAAGGAAGATGTGTCGGACAAGAAATCTCTTGTCTCCCGCTTTGATAATTCCAATGAGTGGATTATTGACAGTGGTTGTTCTCACCACATGACTGGTGACTGATGAAATTTTTTGTCTCTAGAAGATTATGATGGTGGTGTGGTCTGATTTGGTAATGATGCACCATGTATGGTAAAAGGAAGAGGGTCCATCTCTTTGAATGGAAAAAGTAGTGCTGATAATGTGTATTCGGTAGAAGGTCTCAAAAACAACCTCTTGAGTTTTGGTCACCTAAATGATAATGGACTCACTCTGGAATTCAAAGATGGAGTGTGCAAAATCAAAGGAAAGAATGGTGAACTGATGGCCATTAGTATGCAGACCAGAGGTAACTTATTTCAGCTTAATGAAAATATCAATACATGCCTAATGGCTAAGTTTGATGATAACTAGATATGGCATAGGAGACTCTGCCATGTAAACTTTGATAACATTGTGAAGGCCAGTAAGATCAAGGCAGCTAGAGGATTGTCTGTGCTGAGAAAACTGGAGAATCCTTTGTGCAGAGAGTGTCAACTAGGGAAAATGTCTTCCTCAACCTTCAAAGGTAAATCTTTCACTACAGACAATTTTCTTGATCTTGTTCATACTAATTTGTGTGGTCCTATGAAAACTAGGAGTGTGTAGGGAGATAGGTACTTTATTATTCTCACTGATGACTGCTCAAGAATGATGTGGGTCACATTCTTGAAAGATAAGTCTGAAGCTTTTGGAAAGTTCAAAGCTTTCAGAGAATTAGTCGAAAAGGAAAGTGGTAAGAGGATTAAATGCCTAAGAACTGATCAAGGAGGAGAATTCACTTCTGGTGAATTCAACAAGTATTGCAAAGAAAATGGCATCAAGAGGAAATTGTCTACCCCCCAGACTCCATAGCAGAATGGCCTAGCAGAGAGGAACAACCGGACTGGAGTTGAAGCAGCCAGAACAATGTTGATCCAAGGAAAAGTTGCTCACACTTTTTGGAGAGAAGAGGTGAGCAGTGCAGTCTACACTATGAATAGGTTACTCATCAAAAAAGGTAAGGATAAAACTCCTTATCAGTATTGGACTGGTAAGACACAAGTAGTAAGCTACTTAGAGTGTTTGGCAACAAATGTTATATCAAGAGGAGTGAACACCAGAGCAAGTTTGATGCAAAATGTGATGAGGGAATATTCCTAAAATATTCCACAAAGAGAAAAGCTCTCAAATGTTTCAACAATAGGACTCAGAGAATTGTTGAAAGTATCAATTTTAGAGTTGATGAAACCTCTGAGAAACCTGAGGAAACCGACAGCGAGCAAGTAGGAAATGAACCAGTTGTAACCTTCTAGGAACCGGTTGCAAAACAACCTAGCACCAATAACTATGCTCCTACATCGGTAGATGTTGATACTGATGTAGATGAGGATGAAGAAGAAAAGCAACAGGAATATGCTAAGATCATTCCTAGGTATGTAAAGTTGAATCATGATCCAAAGCAGATCATAGGAGACAAGGACACAAGAATTCTTACAAGAAGAAAGGTCAGAGAAAAATCTTGCATTATCTCTAAATTTGAGGCTAAAACATTTAAAGAGGCACATAACAATGAAGACTAGATCAAGGCAATGGAAGAGGAACTTGACCAGATAGAAAAGAATGGTAAATGGTCTTTGGTACCCAGACCTGAGCATAAAAATGTCATAGGTACCAAATGGGTTTTCAGAAATAAGTTTAATGAAGATGGCACAGTGGTAAGAAACAAAGCCAGACTGGTGTGTAAAGGATATGCCCAAGAAGAAGGAGAAGACTATGGAGAAACCTTTGCTCCAGTAGCTAGATTGGAAGGAGTTCGTATACTTCTTGCATATGCAGCCTTCAAGGGATTCAAAGTATATCAAATGGATGTAAAATCTGCATTTTTGAATGGAATACATGAAGAGGAGGTGTATATAGAGCAAACAGATGGGTTTGCCCTATCAGAAAATAGTGACATGGTGTGTAGGCTACATAAAGTCTTGTATGGATTAAAGTAGGCACCTAGAGCATGGTATGAACACTTACACTCCCATATTGTAAAGATTAGATTTGAAAGAACAAGTGAAGATAGAAATATCTATTTGAAGTCAGATTCTGATCTGTGAAGTATTTGTTGATGACATAATTTTTGGTGGAGATGACAAGATGAGTCATGAGTTTATAGATGTTGATTGGGTTGGTAATGTGGACGACCAGAAGAGCACAACCGGTGGTGGATTCTTTCTTGGTGGTAGATTAGTCTCATGGATGAGTAAGAAGTAGAGTTGTATCTCTCAGTCTACAGCAGAAGCAGAATATGTTGCAGCATTTATGAACTGGACCCAGACAATATGGATGAAGCATGTATTAAGTGGCTTCAAAGTTCCTGTATCTGAACCAGTGAGTATATTCTGTGACAACACAAGTGCAAATAATATTTCCAAGAATCTGGTTTTGCATGCTAGAACCAAGCACTTCGAGCTCAAGTATCATTTCTTGAGGGAGAAGGTTCAGAACAAAGAGGTTGTATTGGAACATGTTTCCAGTAAGGAGCAGTTAGCATACATATTCATCAAGCCTCTACCGAAGGCTACATTTACCTATTTAAGAGGTGAATTAGGGGTGTTGCCCCTTCAAGAGGTGAGCTAAAGTTGTGTACTCCACATCAGCCAGGTTTTGCATTGACAAATATTTTTCAAGATTGGTGTGTTGAAGGATGCTACTCCTTAGGGGAGCAGCATAGTGGAACATAGATGTGTGTGTGCATCCACTTTGGAATTATTGTCAAAGGGGGTGAAGATGTGAAGTGGTGAAGATATTTGCAATATTGGGGAGAAGATGTGAAGCAGAGAGAAATCTTTGTATATTGCCATCAATGCCAAAGGGGGAGATTGTTGGCATATATGCAGAGCTTGGTGACATGATGATATTGTATGTTCTCATTGATGTCAATATGTTGAAGTATGAACTGGTATATTGATATGAGAAAACTAGCAAGAGAACTGGTATGATGATGTGAACCGGTACATATATGAAAAAGTGAAGCGGTATGTTTGTTTAAGGTGAACTGGTATGTTGGAATGAGAACCGCTACCTAGAAGTTTTGAATTGGGGTTTTATTTGGCATGACTACCAGTTGGTAGTCTCAGCTTCAGGGTTTCCATGATTCAACCAATGACATCCTCTGACGAGTTAGCATTGTAATGAAGACCAGATAGTGTTGTCACGCCAGCCTTGTGCACATGAAAGATTTCCTTGAGGATCTTGCATGGAGATTGATCCTATCTACCTTGGGAATGTGCGAAGTCTCTATAAATGATGGAAAGCGCATGATGGGTTATCTACTTCCTAAAGTGGCAAAGAATGAACATTGCAGAACATCTTAAGATCTGTTCAAGATTGTTGCATTTAATGCAGTGTGATTAACGGTCAGGATTGAACTGATTGAATTGTTAAACCTAAATGTTTAGGGTTTAGGGTTTATGCTTCTGACCTATCTATTTCCTATAAGGTCGATGATGTTTTTCATTTTGAAGTTGTTGGAAAATGTTATGTGTGTATCCCAATGAGTGATACTTGATTCTTGCCAGACCGGAGAAGTGTGATGATACCTGCAGAGTGTGATTGTAGAAGAAAAGGAGCTAAAGTGGATCTGCCTTGGCATTGTGTGTTGTTATTAGATCAGTGTATTACCTGTTGACTTCTAACTATTTCATTAATTGGAAAATCCCTTAACCGAGTAGCTTTAACAGGCTTTTGTGTAAATCCTTTAATAGTGTGACTCAATTCAATGATTTCTTCAAATGCTCTTGTGAGGTAATCTTTAACAGGGTTCTAACCTTTAACCGAGTATTTAGCCATCCCTTAACTAGGTGATCCCTAGTAGGATCAGTTCCTAGCAGAACCTATTGTAAAAGTCCTTAACCGTACTAGGTTCCTAATAGTGCGGACTTCAAAAGAGTTCAAAGAACAGCTTGTGGGTATTCATCCCCACCATGGTTTTTCTCAGTTGGGTTTCCACGTGAAAAATGAGTGTGTCATGTGTGATGTCTTTCATGTGATGGTTTAGTGTTTTATGTCAAAGTGGTAAAACATGTTGAAATAGCAGTCATTATATTTCTGATGATAGATTACTTGTTTATGCATAAGGGTGAAGTGGAAATGAGGGATTAGATTGTGTGGAAATCTAAGAGTTACCAGTTTATGTCTTTCACATTCTCACTGTATTTTTTTGGTAGTAATCTGATTTAGACCGGTGTTATTGCTTGCCAGTCAAGTGCAGTGTTTGCAGTCAAACTTGTTCAGGGAAAGTGTTTTTATCTATACTGATTCACCCCCCCCCTCTCATTACTGGTTTGGTACTAATTGTTCATCATTTATTCATCAGCCTTAGAATCAACATTTCGAGAACTCCTGACAAACAAGTTATCACATTGCCAGCCATAAACAACTTTGAACCCCAGATCAAACCACCTTGGTGGAATGACTCGCATTTTTATGATTTTCATCGAAATAAAGGACATCACATAAATGATTGCATGTGGCTTAAGAATATTGTTCAAGATATGATCGATAGAGGTGATTTAATGGTTGATGATCTCAAAACAAATGGTGATCATGACGCCTTTAAAAATCCTCTTTCGAATAACAACAAGGAAGGAGCTTCATCATCAAACAATACAAGGGGAGCTCGCATAAATCACCTGTACAACAACACCATCAATCACATATCAACAGATGATAACCAAATAAATGTCATAAAAATCAAGGACAAACAAGACCATACATCAATCAATGTGACAACCAGAGCTCAAAAATACGTCTTGAAAGGGCATACATCAACATCCACCACTATCCCCAAGACTTAATATGATTTGGTTAATCAACTATGGAGAACTCCCACTCAAATATCCATACTCAAGTTACTCAAACTCTTGCTGAAACATAAGGACATCCTAGAACAAGCACTACTTGAAACAAATGTTCCTCAAGATATAGACATTGATAAATTCCAAGCCATGGTGGCTCATATGACAGGGCCTCATAATCTCACCTTTTCCAAACATGATAATATCTCTTTGAGTCATCTACATAACACTCCCCTTCATATTGAAGTCTTAGTCTACAAACATCGAGTTAAAAGAGTATTAATAGATGGAGGAATTGGTCTTAATATTTGTACTTTAAAACTTATTCCTGTATTAAGCTTCTCTGAACAGTCTATTGATCCACACAAAAAGATCACCATCAAGGCCTATGATTATGAAAAAAGATCATCCAAAGGAATAGTGGTACTACCTATTCAGGTAGGACTGATACATAGGGACACTATGTGCCAAGTCTTAGACATAGACTTAACATACAATATTCTATTGGGTTGTCCTTGGATACATGAAATGCAAGCAGTGCCTTCAACATACCATCAGTGTGTCAAATTCCCATATAATGGATAGGAAATTTCCATATCTGCCAATAATAATCCTTTTCAACATTGCAATGTTATGGGGGTAGCTCAAAATGGTCTAGTTCCACACAACAAGGAAGCTCCAACTTCCTCAGCATTAGATCATCATCAAGAAAAGCTCAAGTCTTTATCCATGGATTTCAAACAAAATATGAAAATCAAAGAGCAAGGCATTGGAGAATACTCTTTCGAACCCATGTGTCTATCCAAATTGCCAACATCACCAAAATCTCATGGACAACCTTCTGCATCAACACATCACGCAACACAATCCATCACCAAGTTTGATGGAAAATTTATCCAATTGGGCACACTAGAAAATGAATCAGAAGAGAAAGACATCCTTAGCTGGCTATACAAGGATGAGGAAGAGGTCAAAGCTGCTACTATGGAGGTGGCCATACCAACACAACAATATGGAAAAGGATTCCTAATCATGCAACAGATGGGATACAATGGCAAAGGACCTATAGGCAAGTGTCAAGAAGGCATTATAGAGCCACTAGACCCTCCTTCATAATTTTTTCGAGCCAAAACAGGACTGGGATATGGACACAGCATACCCCCAAGGCACAAAAAAATAAGTATCAAAAACCTCAGTGGAAAGAAAAGAAGAAATACAACGAGGACTCCTGAAAAGAAGCACTACACCAAGCAGCAAAAACAACAAGGAAAGAAGAAGAACACCAAGAAAAAGAGAAATGACAAGAGGAACTGACCATTCAAAGGGAAGAAGCATCTTATGAGAAAGTGTATCATGTATAGGAACCTATTCAAAACAAGGCAGAGTCACCATCTGAACAAATCACTACTCCCCAAGGAGAAATAGTGTATAAACAAGTGCAAAGGGTACAAGAAGGCTTTGATTCTGAATCAGAAAAAACTACAAAACTGGTATCAATTATTAGAGATCTTTTCTCACCCTACAACATACCTATCAGTAGCACTGAAAGACTCTGGGATAGTACTTTTGAAACTGATTCTAATGACTATAAATGGGGTAGTTGTTTAAATATTACTGAGGATGTTTCCGAAGGTACTATACATTCACACACACCCCTTTCTTAGGAGGGATAAGGCACAGAGTCTTGATTACTTGAATTCGGTCCACAACATATCTATGAGGCTAAGGAAAATGAGCAACAACACTATGAAAAAATCTACATGGAAGATGATACCATCGAAGACCTTGACAATATCATTAACCTAACCAACATTCTAGACAACCTTAACGATGCCTCTATCATGACACTTACCATAACTGACCTCGACCCACCAAATGACTCTCTACCACTTGTATTTCCTGATTTGATAGATTGTGATGAACCTAAACACCATGATATACCTATTTTCCCAGATGATGAATCCATTGTCCATTACCTATGTATAGTCAACCCGGAAATAGGCTCTACCAAGGAACAAAATAACTATATTTGCAATCAGGAGAGTTCCAAGTCTCTCAGTTGCAAAAATGAAAGAAACAAAGGATCTAATGCTGAAAACCAGTCAATGGTAGCACTAGATCACAAAAAAGTCAAAATAAAGGACGCATCTGAGGGTGAAAACCATTTTAAGGCACCTAAGGATGGGCGACTTGACACTCTTCCTGAACACTATCAGGAGCGATCACCCATATTGATTGAGCCAACTCAATCAATAAACATCGATACAGAAGCAATAGTTAAACACATACACCTAGCAGAATCACTGATAGAAGAGGAAAAACTAGAGTTTATCAGATTCTTCATAGAAAAGCAAATCAATTTTGCTTGGTCCTATGTTGATATGCCTGGAATAGATCCAAACCTAATCATGAATAATTTATCTATTGCTCCAGAAGCTAAGCAAGTCAAACAGAAGTTAAGAAAGATGAATCCGCATGTAGCATTAATGGTCAAAGTTAAACTAAAGAAGTTATTAGATGTTAGATTCATTCGACCTATAGACTATGTTGAATGGATTTAAAATATTGTACCTGTTTCAAAACCAGATGGAAGCATCAGAATATGCACAGATTTTAGAGATGTCAACAAAGCCTATCCAAAGGATGACTTTCCTTTGCCCAGCATTGATATAATTGTGGACCTAATAGCGAGCCATGCAATGCTCTCATTAATGGACGGTTTCTTTGGCTATAATAAAATTAAGATAGCTTCAGAGGATCAAGATAAAACTGTGTTCACATGTCCTTGGGGAACGTATTGTTGGAACGTCATGCCTTTTGGCTTGAAGAATATTGGGGCAACTTATCAAAGAGGAATGACGACAATCTTCTATGATATGATGCATTTCTTCATGGAGGACTAGGTGGATGATTTACTGGCTAAGTCATTCACCCGGGTAGAACATCTGGGCATATTAGATAAAATCTTTCAAAGATTGGAACAATTCCAAGTCAAGATCAGCCCTAAGAAGTGTGTCTTTGGGGTGATATTCGGTAAATTATTAGGCTACATTGTGTCCACAAAAGGCATTGAAGTAGATCTAGCGAAGGTATAGGCCATCATGGAGATGCCACCTCCCAAGAACATTAGTCAACTAAGATCTCTACAAGGATGGCTATAGTCAATCAATCAATTCATAGCCCAGCTAGCAGATAAAAGTCTACCATTCAATCATCTGTTACATAAGAACATACCATTCAGATGGGAAGCCAAGTGTACGGAATCATTCTATCAACTCAAGCAATATCTAATGAATCCACCAGTTTTGGTACCACCAATAGCAGGGAAGTTGTTCATTCTCTACATATAAATAATAGAAGTATCATTGGGGGCATTGTTAGCACAAGAAGATCAAGAAGGCAAGGAACAAGCTATATATTACATCAGCCAAACATTAAATAGATATGAGCTAAATTACACATTCATTGGGAAGGCTTGTTTAGCTATAGTATTCACGTCTCAAAAGTTCTGCCATTACATGCTAGCTCACACAATCAATCTAGTAGAAAAAAATTGATCATCTCAAGTATTTACTCAGCAAAGCAGCTCTTATAGGTAGACTAGCTAAATGGGTCATGATTCTTAGTGAGTTTGATATCCAATACATAGAGCATCGGGCTATTAAAGGACAAGTGATTGTAGATCAATTAGCTAAAGCACCACTACTAGAGAAATAGCCAATGCAGGTAGAATTTCTAGACATGGATGTCCTTACTATTACACTCAAGCAATGGACCCTGTACTTTAACGGTTCCTACACACAACATGGATCAGGTGTCAGCATCTTGTTTGTCACCCCTGAAGGACACACCACTCCAAGATCGTATAGACTCATGTTTCCATACACCAATAACATCGTTGAATATGAAGTCGTGGTCAAAGGAATCAAAATGGTCGTAGAATGGAAAATCACAAAATTGAAAGTCTATGGAGATTCCCAACTGGTTATAAATCAGATCAACAATGAATATCAAACAAAGGATGACAAGCTGCTACCATATAAAAGAATGGTGGATGACTTCAAATAGTACTTTGTACACAACACCTTCGAGCAAATACCAAGGTTGGACAATAGAGCAGCCGATGCAATGGCCACTATTGCTTCACTGCTACAAATTCCAGAGCAATAGAGTCGTTATGAGTTCCTAGTAGAGCAACTATTTTCCCCGGCCTATGACAATTTTGCTTCCCACATCATCTATGCCTTCACCGGTTCAAACTCTCCTCTATACAGGACAATCTATGAATATCTTAAAACCAATACCCTACCCATCGACCTATCTCATAACCAAAAACACAACTTTATCCGACAAGCCGCCCGTTATACATTAACCGCTGACACACTTTACCGTCGAGGTCTCGATGGTACTCTTCTTCGTTGCCTTGATCATAATGAATCTAACTCTTCTTTACACAAGCTTCATGAGTGTATCGGTGGCACGCATTCAAGTGGTCCTACTCTCACCAAAAAACTTTTGAGAATGGGATATTACTGGCCAAAAATGGAGAAAGACTCTTATCAATTTGCAAAGAAATGTCCTAAGTGCCAAATTCATGGCAATCTTATCCATGCACCAGCATAGGAGTTGCAACCATTTACAAAATCTTGTCCTTTTTGTCAATGGGGACTTGATTTAGTAGGGAGAATCCATCCTTCCTCTTCAAATGGACACAAGTTCATTATCAGTGCAACAGACTATTTCACAAAATGGATTGAAGCAGTCCAAATGACCACAGTAACTGGAAAGCAGATTGCCTCATTTATTCTCAATTATCTAATTTGCAGATATGGTATTCCAAGTTCAATCATCACAGACAACGGGCATCCCTTCAAAAATCAAGATGTGCAAGAACTATGTGAGCGATTCAAAATCTAACATCGCTTCTCTAAACCTTACTACCCACAGGAGAATGGTCAATCAAAAGCATCCAATAAAACAATCCTAAAAATCCTAAAGAAAACAGTAAATGATGTGGGTAAGGATTGGCATGCACAACTCAATCCGGCACTCTGGGCATATAGGACTAGTATTCGGATACCTACAGGGGCTATGCCATATTCATTAGTGTACAGATCATAAGCAATTTTACCTCTTAAGGTTGAAATTCCATCACTCAAAGTATCCTTAAAAGGCCTCATACAAGATGACGAGTATCAGGTAAACAGATTGCAGGAACTAGAGCTTCTGGATGAAAAATGACAACATGCATATGATCACCTCAAAGCATACCAACAGCGTATGTGCAGAAGCTACAACCACAGAGTCATCCCTAGGATTTTTAAAGTCGGTGATCTTGTACTCAGAGAAAATCCCAAAAATCAACAGGATCGAGAAAAGAAGGGGAAATTTGAACATAATTGGTTGTGTCCCTATGTCATCATATCAGCCTATGGATCAGGCGCCTATCAGCTAACAAATTTAGAAGGAGATGTGCTCAACGAACCAAACAATAACATCCATCTGAAGAAATTCTACACTTGAGTCATCTAAATGCATAGAAAAAAAATTAAAAAATACAAAAATACAAAAATACAAAAAATACAAAAAATACAAAAAAATCAGAAAAATAACAAAAAAAGGTGCAATAAAAACAAATGGTGAAAACCTGGCAACATGCGCTATTTGTGAGAGAACAACTCTTCTATCTATCACTACTCATATCTTTTACATCCATCCAAAATAAAAGCTAATGGCCATCACCCAACACTATTCAAGCAACAATATCCTGGACATACTTAGCATAGTCACTGTCCTTGATCAATTCATCATATCCCACCATGGCTTGGTAATCACTATGCATATCCACATCAATAGATATCTATAACTAGGGGCAGCATTCCTCTAACTTCAAGAATTCTAGCAACGAGTAAACAAGAATCACAACATGCTAAGGAAACCCTGTAAACAATAGCTCATCAGTCAAGAAAATAAGACACTGATCCAATTAGCAACTTCAACACACACATGATGGATGATTTTCTGAATTATAATTTGTTTACATCTAGCATGAAGTTTTGACTATTTTGTATCTTAAATTTTTAAATCATTGGATCTCCTGAATTTCTCAACGATGCATCGAGCTAGAGAAAGCAACGGGGGAGTGATATTTTTTTTGTTTTTTTGTTTGTGAGGCAATCACTTGTATGGTGAAAATTTGTCTTATGACATAACTGGAAACATATCATTGAAGATATTGTTCCACTTTGTGCATACAAAGGGTTAACTCTTGTCTGTTTTATACAAACAACACTTAGGTCGTCTTGGTTTAATTATACCTCGACGCTTGTGCCATCTTGCAATATCAAAATCCATGTATGTTTTACTCAGGTCATTATGGTTCAGTTATATCATTATGCTTGTATAAACTTCCAACATATCAAAAGCTCAATGATGACAAAACAAAACAGAGCAAAAACACATGACTAAATAGGAATGACAATGATAGAATGAAGGTGATCATTTAGTTGCATATCATTTTAAATTTGCATTTAGTTGCATATCATTTTAAACTTGAATTTAGTTGCATATCATTTAAAACTTGCATGTAGTTGCATATCATTCTTAAAACTTGCATTTAGTTGCATTTAAAGCATTACTATCTAAGCATTACATCATTATTATTATCATACATCTCATTTTAAAGATACATCTCACATCATTATTATTATCATACATCTCATTTTCAAGGTACATCTCACATCATTATCATATCATACATCAACGAAAACAAGATAAACAAAGCATCATCATATTCTTATTTCATTACATCATAATCAAAATTAAAAGCATTCCTATCTAAGCATTACATCATCATCGTAGCAGCATCATATCAATGTATATCATAAATCATCATCCATAACACATCACATTTGAATCAGAGAAATCGGTACCATATATATATATATATATATATATATATATATATATATATATATCTAAAAAATGGTTGAAATGTACAAGGGGTATAATATCTGTCAAAATACAACAAAATAATCAAAATACAACAGAGACAAGTCTCTCAGGCATGACTATCTCCTGAGGCTGACAGCCTCGTAGCAGATGTCCTAACTCCTCAATCTCCACCGGGTGGATCGCATTGAGAAGGCCCTGTAACACCTCTTCTCTCTGTCCTCGTCTGACTCTGAGCAGATCGACTGGCTCCATAGCTAGGAGCTTTGTTCTCTCTAGGGACCAGGTCCTCATATAATCATGTGTAGTACTCAGACTCCTTAGCCATGTACCATATCTCCCTCAATGTGTCCCGCATCGGGGCACCACCTATCGCTCTATGCAAGCTCCTCTTCCCGACCCCGATGCTCTCTCTTTGTATCTCACTCTGTCATAATCTGTGTAATCTAGCATTGTTGTGCTAGCACCTGTGCCTGTAGTTGATGCATTGTGACCTGTAGGGATCTAATCTGTGAGTCTTATTGGTGGGTGGGTACCCTAATCTGAACGGGTACCTGTGTCATGGTCCCACCCATACCTATCCCTGTCTGAGGCGTCAGTGGAGGTAGAACATCCGATCTCCTCCTCTAGGTGGGTCGCCTATCATCCTATATACCTCCCACTGTCGCTAACACAACACCTACCATACCAACACCACCAACACCAAGGAGAAGTCCTCCTCCTCTCCCTCCATCTCCTCCTCCTCCTCTCCCTCCATCTCCTCCTCATCCTCTATCTCATCCTCTATCTCTCCCAAAACCTCCTCTATCACCTCCTCCTCCCCCTCCTCCATCATCCCCACCTCCATCTCCGACCTCCTCTCCCTCCTCATCTCTCTGTCTAACTCCCCCTTGCCTCTCTGGATGCTCATCCTCATCATCATCAAAACTAGGTAACATCTCTGCTGGATCTGATATCCATGCCACTCCATGTGCCATGAAGAAGGTCGACAACTCCTCTGTCACCCCCACATTAACAACCCCAGCTCCATAATCCCAGATCTGGCCTTCCAATGTCATGTACTCCTCTACTGCTGCTACACTATCCACTATGGGCCCCCACCCGGGCACATCATGTCTCCAGCGAGCATATAAACATGCTCCCTGTGGTATCCCATGTTGTCTCCCATACTATCGCTACACATGGCTATGCAAAAATCACTCAATGATAAAGGGCGTTCGCCCGATCAAATATCTAGACATATACACATAGGGCATCTCTAGCCCATCCTCATCCCACACCTCACAATCCATATACGGTCTCCAGATGACTGTATCAATATCATCCAATGCTCTCTGCTAGTGCTCTACTTTTCCCAGCTTACGCTGGACAACTATACCTGTATACCCATATGCATATGCCCACCCAACTGGCCTATTCGTATCTGTAAGTGGTCTCACCATAGGAATGTGCTCCCAGGCCCACACCTGTAGTAATGTCACCCCCGTTGACAAACTATTGTATCCTAGATATACCACCTGGTGAAGCTCTCTGTAAAGGTGGGCTAACATACAGGACCCCCATGCAAACCTACGTCCCTATGTAACCATATCCTCCAAAACCAATCCTCATCCCACTGCTAGTCCCTTCAACCTACGGTCAAGACACAAAAATCCACCAATGAAACCTGCTAGAACCAAAGGTAAGGGAGCATAATCCAGGTCCATAAACTCCTGCCATGGGATCTCATATCCACAAATCTGATCATCCTGGAAGATGCAACAAAGAGCCTCTATCCCACCCTCCTCAGTCTTCTCATATGGCAACAAGGCCTCCACAATCGGAATCTACAGAATGTGATAATAGTCCTCAGGTGTGATTGTTATCTCACTAGTAGCCAAATGGAAGGTGTTCGTGTCACTATGCCACCTCTCCGCCAAAGTTTTCAACAAACCCCGGTTAATGATATACCAAGGCATGTCTAGTAATGAAGATAAACCGCATCTCTCAATCACATCCCTATCGGCCTGTGACAATCACAGAATCAATGACCACGGTCATGGAAATTGCTCTTGTGACTGAAGTACACCAAGTTGTGCCTGCAAAATATCAAGTGTCCATCACCAGTTCCCACATTTATTTGATATATCCATATCAAAATAAAATCAACTTGAAATAATGAAGCATCAAATCAAGCACCATATCGACAATCAAAAATCCATATCAAAAATTAAAGACTCATATCGACAATCTGACCCATATCAAAAATCAAAAACCCATAACAAAAATCAAGCACCATATCGACAATCAAAAATCCATATTGAAAATCAAAGATCCATATCAAAAATCAAGCACCATATCGCAAATCAAAGACCCATATCAAAAATCAAGCACCATATCACAAATCAAAGACCCATATCGAAAATCAAAGACCCATAACGCAAGAATCATATCGAGAAATCATATCAAAGACCCATAATGCAAGCAATTCAAAATCCATAACGCAAGCATTACATCAGGAATCATATCAAAAATCAAGAATCAGAACTCATATCGAACATCAAATTCATATTGCAAGGCAAAAATCAAAGATCCACATCAATAGAAAATTAGGATCCTCATTCAAACAATAATCAGCTTGGCACTTCATAACAAAAGCAATTTCAATAGACTCCAAATCATCATATCAAGACTCAGACATCATCACAGCAGGCAAAACATTGGCTCAAAACCCATCCCAAAACACTCAACAGGCACCTATCCACTCCTAAGCCATCTACCTCATCTATTCCCCCCGCGACGCATTCTTCCAAGTCTTTTCTACCCATTTTTTTTCCATGCGCCAAAACAGACCTTCTATGCACTAAGCTGCTAACTATGTGCTATCCTTCTTCACCAATGTACTAGAAACTTTTCTCTACATGCTAAAATCCTCTATGCATTAACTAGTTTTTCCATTGTGCTACCCTGCTCACCCAAAGCGCTAATCTACCTAACACGCTAATCTATATACCCTATGCGCTGACCTGTCTGTCCTATGCGCTAAGACATCCTACGCACTACCCTAACCTACCTATGCACTGCAGAATGCAACCTAAATGCTAACCTAGCTAGGTTAACCTTACGCGCTATTGTTCCCATCATAGGTGCTACAAAAAGAGCCCTACGCGCTAAAATGACAAATTTTAAACTCAAAACTGAAAAACATGATTAAAAAAAAAGCAAAATCAATAAAAAACATGGCAAAAATTAGATGACTTACATGTGGGCCATACGCTGCAGACCTCCGGTATCGATGAATGCGCTCGAATTGGTGCGAAGCATAGGGAATCGACATTTTTCGTCAGAGCTAAGGTGTCACAATTACAAGGAGACATGTGCAAATGATAGGAATAAAATCACTTTTTACCTTTTTATAGGGTAAAAGTCAACAAGGTTAGTAAGTGGGGCATGTATTTTCCTCATTTTTCTCACTTTTAACCTTATCATCATTTTCAGGAGATGAATCAATTCAAACGCATTCAACCTTATCATCATTTTCAGGAGATGAATCAATTCAAACGCATTCAACACAGCCAAAATTTTCAAAATGCAGCTAATTCAAAAATGCTCATCAAATCAACAAAATTTTCAAAATCCTTGATTCATCTCCTGAGGGGCATCATCAATATCGTTCATCAAATCTGGGGCATCATATCGATATTTTGACACAAACATCATATCTGGCAAAAAAAAATTTGAATCAACATGTGCACACACGTCACTTCAAAGAGGGGCAAAATGTAGACGTATAAAAATGACCACTTTCCTAAGTGAATATTTAATATTCATTTTAACCTCATTCCTCTACTTAATTAAATTCTTTACATTCATCTATTTGATCAAATGAATTATTTAATTAAATTCTTTACATTCATCTATTTGATCAAATGAATTATTTAATTTATTTAATTAACTTCACCTAAGTCTTTTTTCTAGCCTTTAATTAAATAAATCACTTTATTTAATTAATTCCCCTTTCTCCCTTTTTAATTAAATTTACATTTAATTAAATTGATCCTTGCAAGTAAATAAATCTAATTTATTTATTTTAATCCCCCACTTGCATTTATGCAAGTTGCATCTATTTTTGTTGAAATAAAGTAATTTATTTTAATTAAAATTCCCCTCCATCCACTTGCAAAATCCTACATCTCCCACTTGCCTCTCTAGATTATTCTAATCACTTCTAATTTACCCTAATCAATCTCCTAAATATTGTCACATCCCTAAGCAAAGGGAAATCACTTCTCAAACCCTCAAAGTCTTTGGAAACCATTAAAGGCTTTATGTCTTCAACAAGTTAACCCTCAAAGTCTTCCTAATCATTAATGGTTAACTCAACCTTCTTGCATGATTAGAGACTTTCTCTCTAACTCAACCCTCATCTAACCCAAGGGTCTCATCAAGCATTCATGGCTTTACCCTTGGTTATCCCTTTAACCCTTGCACAAGAGTTTATCCTTTGGATAAAAGCTTTATCCAATGGATGACCCTGACCTAACCTTAACCCTTACCTCCTAAGGTAACCATCATGTCTTCTCAAGAATTTAATGCTTCTTACATCTCCTCTCAAGCAATCTCTTGTTGACAATTTTCACCATTTCATTGGTGAGAATTGTAAACATGGATTGATAACTTTCAATCCTAGCCCTTGTTAAGATTATCCAATCTTGACCATCTATTGCCCTATTTTTTCTATAAATAGAGCTCTCATTCTCTCATTTTCATATATCCAAGTTTCATGCATCTAATCTATAGTCATTTTACTAAGCATTTAGCCTCTCTTTGATAAAATCATTCTAATAAGCATTTTAGAAGTAAATTTAAATATCATAGCACATCCATGTTAGACTAGTATATATTGTTAGGATAGTATTAGACATAACATCACATTCATGCTATTTTAAATCATTCTAGTTTCAATAGCATACACATCATATTCATGATATTTTAAATCATTCTAGTTTCAATAGCATACACATCTAGGAATGCATTCATGATAAATTAATCAAACATTCCTCATTCTTGGAGTTGTCATTCCTGAAGTCACTTTGCTCAGTGATCTGAGAGAAAAGGCATTGACTTGAGGGATCCTATGAGCTAGAGAATAATTGAACATCCCTTGGGGAGTTGAGCTATTCAATATAGCTCCATAACTTACACCAAGAGTCCCATTGGTGTGTGGACCTTTTTGAAACCGAATTTACCATTTCATTGCACCACTTTTCCCGCACACAAAAACAATTAGTCACAATGTCTCCTTATGAAGATAGTGACATTGTAGATATTCATGATCCTCTATATTCAGTTGATTATGAACATGTTTTTTATTTATATGTGTTGGGTACACTTTCATTTTATTTAAATATCATTTTTTATTCTCATGTACTTTATTTAAATTTACATTAAATTTCATTTTTTTATACATTCTAGCATACACTTTATGATTTAATTGTTTATGATCTGTGGTCTAAAGTTGATATTTTTGTCATGGTTGAGGATCCTTACAATATAGAAGGTGTCGACTATTATCTACTAAGATGCACAAAACCAAAATGCAAATTGTCAGAATAAATGGAAGATGATGACGGGCAACAATATCCCACTAGATCAGTCATTGTTGAAGGTACCTATTATCAACAACCCAAGATAGATAGTAATGGTACATTATATTTGCTGATTACATGGTAGGCTAAAAAATTTTGCATTACAATAACTTAGTTATAGTGACAAGATTACATTTTCACACTTTACCAAATAGAGGTTGTGGCCCCCAAAAGTGGAGGATGCCTATCGAAGATCATGAAAAGATTTTAGAGATAACAAAAGACAGAGAGGATCTAGATTTTATGTATCATGAGCTCACTTAACTTATTAGTACAAGTCAACTCGTGTATTTGTTTAGACCATGATACACACACACACACACACACACACACACACACACACACATATACATACATGTAAATCTGAGTTATTTCTTTGGATCGTCATACATATATACATATGTACACATGTACATTCAAGCTATTTTTTAGACCATGATACATGTATATATACATACATGTACATTTGAGTTACTTTTTTGGATCGTCATACATATATGCATATGTACACATGTACATTCCAGTTGTTTTTTGGACCATGATACATGTATACATGTACATTTGAGTTATTTTTTGGACCATGATACATATATGTTTTGTTCAATTATGTTTATTCCCATACTTTAATTGATTATATAATTATGTGTATATGGATTTAGATTCTTTCTTAGATACTTCACTTGATTATATATTAATTAGATTACTATGTACTACTCCAATAACCTAAAAAATCATATCTACTATTTTGTTTAATGGACTAAATTCTTGCATCAATTTTAGTAATATTTCAAAAAATGAATTTCATGTCTATTTCATCATTTTAATTGACTAAATTCTTGGATCAATTTTATTACTATTTCAAAAAAAGTATGCATGATCCTTTTTTTGTTCTAGATTACTATATGAACATTTGAAAATTAAAATTAGACATTAAAGGCTTGAAGTGATATCACAATCTCAATCACATCATTATCCAAGAAGATAATTACAAGTTTTCTATAGAATCATCTAAGGCATCCACAAGAATTTTCTTTTCTACACATGAATTACACTTGACTAGAATACCTCATTCAATGAAATGACAATTGAGATAAAATGAGATACTAGGTCACATATTAATAAAAATATAACATGGGTTCATAAAACATTTATAAAACAAAACAATGATTAAATGTCTAGACATACATGTGTACTAAATGAGCTCATAAAACATGTATAAAACAACATACAAGTGTCAAATAAAATATCATATACATCTGCAAAATATATGTATAAAATAAAGTTCGAGCAAATAAAAAATCAAATAGAGCATCATGTACATGTCCAACGTATGTATAAAAACGTATGTATTGTATATAAGCTCATGACAAACATGACATATAAAAAATAATTGTGTCAAACTAGGTCGGTGGGCCCTCCACCGATCCATGTCCTAAATGTTGTCTCTACAAAGGAAAGTACACATATATAAGCACATGGTATAAATAAATATTACTTCAACATAAGTATGCAAATTTTACTTGAACATTTAAGTACACAAGTTTTACCTGGTCTGATCCAACATCTGCATCATCAGACTATACACACGTAGGACGAGGTCGAGATGAAGAACTCAAACGTGATCTGTGTGATCCATGAACCTAGATATTATGTTAAAAAATCATTAGTTTAAGTATGTATTTGAATTGAAATGAGCTCTCTATATATGCATATCTATTTAAATCTTAAAATACCTGACTGTGAGCATGTGTAGGAGTAAAAGGAGGCCACAAATCTCCTAATGTCTCCAATGTAATAGAATGTTGTTTATAATTCAAAATTCAAATTGTGTTAACAATTTTGAATTTGAAATCTGCTATTTAAAATCAATTAAATAATATGTCCTTGCAGAAAAAACTATGTACCTCATGTGACTCGAAGGATCTCCCGATCTTGTTGATCTTCGATGAATGGAAGGACACATGGTCAATGTCTATATCCACAAATACATCACCTAAGTCAACAAACATACTAGTATGGTGGCCTAGACCTTAGGCAGGAGGTTCAAAAATATGCTAACTATAATATGGGGGGTTGTAAGAACATGCGGCAATGATATATGATATGGGGGCTCAAGTGTTGAATTGACTAGTATAGCCTAAGGAGGAGGTGTGGGATCAACTAACTTCTATGGTGGATGGGCTATAGGATGCACTGGAATACCCTCCTCTCTCCTCATATCACCCAGAGATGCTCTGCCACCATAGTTGCTAGATCCAACCCTGCAAACATTTTGTCTCACGTGTGTCACTATAAAGTAGAGTGGGACCCCATACTCAGAAGAAATAAACATTTAAGCATCCAATAAATCACTCGACAAGCATGCGCTCATCCTCTACAAAGGATCAACCTCTCTCAACCTCGCAACATCAAGGGAAGATGGTATGTATGCATGGATGTATGGATCATATTTGCTCAATGACCCATTTGTAGGTTGTGGAATGGTAGTCTGTGAGCAAAACAAGTATCTCCAGACATGATTAGGTGACATTTGATCAACCTGAGTGTTAATTTGCATAAGGCTAAAGAAAAGGTATCGCCTAACATCATCTGTTGTTGCATCTACTGCCTGTGCTAATTCCAAATGTTTTGGCAGAACCAAAAGGTTTGGACCAACTAATGCCCATTTATTAATGGGCACTAGTGCATCAGGTGATCTATATATATCACACAGCCTCCCTATCCCTTTTCCAACATTCACTGGTATATTTGTATTGATGGTATGATGAAAGAATAACTATCCGGTAGACTACTGCGAAGGGGGGGTGAATCAGTAGACTGAAAAATTGATACAAAGTTCCCAAACTCAAACTCAGTCAAACAAAGTAATCATATCTCAGTCAAGATCAATATTCATAAGAATACTTGACATCAACCGGTTTAACTGTTATGACAACTTTAACAGTAAACAACTTCAATCTTGTGAATATCAACAATGCTTAATCATAACTCAGCATATTCATCTCTTAATGCTTCTACTTAACATGCCTTATCTGAGATTAACCAAATCAACAAATAAGATCACAACCATAAAAGCATTCACCACTTGACACAAATGTTTATACGTGGAAAACTCAAATAGGAAAAAACCACGGTGAGATGAGACTCACAAGGATAGCTATCTGATCTCTTTCGAAGTTCGCCATGTTAGGAACCAAAGCCTATTAGAGCTTTACAATAAGTCCTGTTAAGAACTAATTCCGGTTAGGAATCACCCAGTTAAGGGATTTACAAATATGCCTTGTCAGAAGCATAATACCCTGCTAGGAGTAACCTCGCTGGAGGATTTAAGAATCCAAACTAATGGACCACCTTGTTAGAGGATTTAATGAGTAACCAATCTTGTTAGAGCTTACCCGGTTAAGGGATTTAACTTCTGTTGTAATTGTTAGAAAACAACAGTTTAGTTGATCTATCTGAATAGCACTACTTTTGCTTGATCAGATCCTTCTATAACCTTCAGTCTGCCTTCACTCAAAGTGCAGATCCATTCACTGGTTTGGCAACTATACACTCAACAACTTTTCTACCAACCTTGCCAACAACCTTAACAAACAACTTCATCGACCTTAAATAGAAATAATTTAGGTCGGTAACACAGCAAAAACCTAATTCTCATCATCGAGATTACAAACAAGTCGGTACAATCTTGACCGTTAGAAATTATGACAATCTCTTCACATTCTTCAAGACAATTTCAACCGTTCCATGATCACCGCTCTATTGGACTTTGTAACTCATCACGCGATGTGCATTAGATGCAATCCACTTTGCTCCTTCCCTAGACAAGAACAAACGTGCCAAAAAAAATCGAATATCTCCTTAATCAAATGATCACATGTGTCTCCATGATTATCACTTATCAGATAAGAAACCATCAAACTTGGTTAGTTAGGGTTTAACAACTGATAGGGTTTACCAGTTACATTACATAGAAAGGTTTAACCCTTTACACCGGTTCAACTCATAAAACTTAACATACAGGTTTACAACATCTTCCACAAATCTCTTCTTACCGATTACTAGCCAATATCAAAAACAACAATATCAGCAATAACATGAATACCATTTACTGATTCAATTGACATCAATGACAACATATCATTAAATAAATATTGATGCAAAATACCAACAAACTCAAAATGCCAACAATCTCCCCCTTTGGCATTGATGGCAATACAAATACAAATGCCTCTGATTGTTGCTAAGATTGGTGAATAGGAATCTTGGTTTACATTACCAAATATTCACCTTGCTCTGTCTTTCTTCAGCCTATCGCTGGTTCACTTAATCATACACATAATTCTTCTCCCCCTTTGACAATAATGCCAAAGTAAAAGTAAAACATGTAATTCTTCTCTCACTATAATGTTGATGCTCCCCCCGTGGAATACATCCACTCCTTCATCAATCCATATAAGATTCTACAAGTGGTTCAAGGACTGATGCAATCAGCATCATGCTTAACTAACTTCATGAAGAGGGACAACCCCCAATAGCCTTTTAAGATACTCGAAAGTAGTCTTAGGAAGAGGTTTGGTAAAGATATATGCAAGCTGCTCCTTGGTAGAAACATGCTCCAAGATAACATCTTTACTTTGAACTTTTTCCCTCAAGAAGTGATATTTCAATTCAATGTGCTTAGTCCTTGCATGCAAAACAAGATTTTTTGAAATGTTTATTACACTTGTATTATCACACAAAATCTTTATAGGTTCTAAGATTTCTATCTTCAAACCTTCCAAAATGTGCCTCATCCACATAGCTTGTGTGCAATTCATATAAGCTTCTACATACTCAGCTTCAGTAGTAGATTGTAAAGTGCAACTCTTCTTTTTACTACTCCAAGAGACTAGCCTTCCTCCTAAAAAGAATGCTCCACCGGTGGTACTTTTTCGGTTATCAATGTTTCCTGTCCAATTAGCATCTGTGTATGCTTTTAGATTAAAATTTCCACCATATGGATACCATAACCCATAGTCAATAGTACCTTTCAAATATATAAAAATTCTCTTGGTTGCCTTCAGATGTGCCTCCTTTGGATTCTTCTGAAATCTAGCAACAATATCAACTGGATGGGCAATATCCGGTCGACTGTGAACAACATAGTGTATTTTGCCAATCATTGACCTGTATTCCTTTTCATCTACAGACTTAGATGCATCTTCCTTGGAAAATTTACAACCTATAACCATTGGGGTTCCAACTGGTTTTCAGTCACTCATACTGAAAGTCTTCAAAACCTCTTTCACATAGTTGGATTGAGTAATGAAAATACCATTCTTCATTTGTTGTATCTATAAGCATATGAAAAAATTTTATTTCCCCTACCAATGACATCTCAAATTCATCCTTCGTTACATCTACAAAACAATTACTCATGTCATCATTACCTCCAAATATAATGTCATCTACAAATACTTCACTGGCCATTATTTCATCTCCTTCGGACTTGAGATAAATGTTGTTGTCATCACTGGTTCTAGTAAAGCCTATCTTCATCAAATGACTATGAATTCATACATACCATGCTCTAAGTGCCTATTTTAATCCATACAAGGCTTTATGAAATTTGCATACCATGTCTTCCTTATCTGTTAATGCATAACCATCAGACTGCTCTATATAGACCTCTTCTTCTCGTATCCCATTCAATAATGCAGACTTAACATCCATCTAGTACACCTTGTGTATGCGGGAAAAGCGGGGCTATGAAACTCAAAATGTGAAAAATGAAGCTCCAAGAGGCTTGTCCACACACCCACAGGACTTCTTGGTGCAAGTTATGGAGTCATGAAGAATGATTCAACTTCCCAAGAATGGTTCCATGGTTCTCTATCTCACAAGGTTCCTCAAGCCAATGCCTTTGCTCTCAAATCACTGAGCAAAGTGGCTTAGGGATGACAAATGCAAGAACGAGGGATGCTTTTGATTGATTTTAACATGAGAATGCATCCTATCTATGCATGATCCTACAAATGCAATAAACTAGATTATAAGATGACAAGATTAGTAGTAATACTATCCTAACATGATATACTAGCTATGTGATTTAAGCTAATGATAAAGGAAGTAGTCTAAAATGTTTATTAGATTAATTCCTTTTGCAAAGAGAGACTAGATGTGCTAAAACTGAGCATAAATGAGATACTAAAGATTGCATGGATTTTAGATAATAGATTTATTAGATTCATGGATTCATGGATTCATGGATCCCCAAAATGGAGGAAGGAGAGCTCTATTTATAGCAAAAATAGGGCAATGGATGGTCAGGATTGAAAGAGTTAATCAAGGGCCAAGATTGAAAGTTGTCAATCCATGTTTACAATTCTCACCAATGAAATGGTGACAATTGTCAACATAAGGTTGGTTGAGAGGAGATGTAAGAAGCATTAAATGGTTGAGAATACCTCATGGTTACCCTAGGGGGTAAGGGTTAAGGTTAGGTTAAGGTTATCCATTAGATAAAGCTTTTACCCAAAGGATAAACTCTTGTGCAAGGGTTAAAGGAATAACCATGGTCAAAGCAATAAATGCTTGATGAGACCCTTGGGTTAGATGGAGGTTAATTTAGGCAAATATTCTCTAACCATGCCACTAAGGGTTAGTTAACCATTAATGGTTTGAAGACTTTGGGGACAAATTTGTAAGAGTCCTTCCAAATTTGTAAGAGTCCTTCCAAATTTGGGGGACTTGTTGAATGGATAGAGGCTTTAATGCATTTTGAAGACTTTACTTCAAATTTGAGAAGTGACCTTCTCAAATTTAGGGAAAGGGGATAATTGATGGGTTTGGGTTAATTGATTAGGATTAGATGGATTCTAGAAGAAATTAGGAATAGGGTTTAGGGTGCAAGTGGGAGATGTAGGAAAATGCAAGTGGGTGAGGGAAAATAGAATTAATTAAAATAAATTGCAATATTTCAATTTGGTTGCAAGTTGGGGATTTCAAATAAATTAGATTTATTTAATTGGGGTAAACTATTTAATTAAATGTGAATTTAATTAAAAAGTAGAGAGGAGGGTTTTAATTAAATAAAATGATTTATTCAATTAAATGATGCAAAAAGGGCTTTAGTGAATTTAACTAAATAAATTGAATAATTTACTTATTTAAATAGAGGAATGTGGGTGATTTAATTAAATAGAGGAATGAACATGAAATATTCATTTGGGAATATGGTCATTTTTATATGTCTACATTTTGCCCCTCTTTGAAGTGACGTGTGTGCACATGTTGATTCAAAGAAAATGATGTGTCATTATGATTTGTTTGTGATCCATTTTTATGTCATTTTGAAATTTGCACGTCGTGCCCCAAATTTGATAAAATGATGTTGATGATGCCCCCTCGGGAGATGAATCAAAAAATTTTGAAAATTTGATTTGAGTTGGATAATTTTGATAGCATTGTAAATTTTGGTCTATGTTGAATGCGAAAATTGATTCATCTCCCGATAATGACGTTGGGTAGGTTGGCATGAGACACCACGAGTGACTTTCGCGTTCCTCCATGTAACCCTAATTTCAATACATAAAGGGAAAAAGTGATTTCTTATGTCTAATTTGTGCTTGTTGACTTTGGAGAAAGTGACACTTGGGGAGAAGTCAACATGTCGATTTTGTATTCTTCTCATCGATTCGAGCGCGTTAGGAGGTATTAGAGGCCTGTCACGTATGGACCACCGGTAAGTCAACATTTTTTACCCCTGCTTGATTTTTGATTTTGTCATTTTTGGTCCGTTTTTTTTGAATTTTTTATGCGGATTTTTACGTTTTAGCACATCGGGTCGAATGGGTAGCGCATACAAAAAATTTTGTAGCACGTAGGTTTTAACCAAAGAGGGTAGCGTCTGAAAATTTTAGGCTAGCGCATCGTTGGGTTAGGGTAGCGCATAGGATTAGGTTAGCGCATCGAGGGTACAGGGTAGCGCGTTGGGTAAAATGGGTAGCGCATAGGTTTATGCTAGTGCATAGGGCTTCTAAGGGGTCACATGGGTAGGTCTAGATAGCACGTAGGTGTGATCTAGCACATACGGTTAAGTGTGTAGTGTTTAGAGAAGATAGAATAGCGCATAGGGTAGGTTAGGTAGTGCTTTGGAAGAAAAGGGTAGCGCATAGGTTTCTGCTAGCGCCTAGGGTTTATTGGGTAACGTGTTGAGAAAATAGGTTAGCGCATGAAAAGAAGCTTAGCGCTTAGACAAGAAGTTTTAGCGCATATAGGAAAAATTTTGGTATAGTGGGATCTGGGAATGAAGAAAATGGGTAGGGTGATGTTAGTTCTGCCGGGATAAGTGCGTTTTGTTAGTCTCTGTGTCTGTTGCCATTGGTGTGATAAGTGTTTCCAATATGAGTTCTGAGATAACTTGATTTGATTTGCGATGTTTCAAGTTGGTATAGATTTGATGTGATTTTGATATAATGTGGAACTTGATTTAGATTTGTTCAAAGTTTTCAAGTTTTTGATATGAATGTGTTTGATATGAATTGTGGAGCGTGAGTTGTGTTACAAGCTAATATGGATTGTGGAACTTGAGTTGTGTTACAAGTTGATATGAAACTTGAGTTGTGTTACAAGTTGATCTGTTTTGATGGATTGATATGATGTGGAACTTGATTTAGATTTGTTCAAAGTTTTCAAGTTTTTGATATGAATTTGATTTTGATATCTATGTGTTGATGAGGGAACTAATATTGGACTTGCGTTGTTTTTGACAGGAGCGTCTTGGAGTAGTACAGTCGCATGAGTGATTTCCGAGATCGTGGTCCTTGATACCACAATTGACATAGGCTGATAGAGATGACACTATTTGTGGGTATGAGATCCTCTGGCAGGAGTGACTATGCTAAGTGAGCGATTTCTGAGACCATGGTCCTAGATGGAGGAGATGGTAGAGGAGGTAGCTGAGGGTGGCGAGTGGAGAGAAGGAGATTGGATCAAGGGAGACTTGATCGGGGGAGGAGAGGAGAGAGAGGTGGATATGGTGGTGCTAGAGGGATATAGGGTGAGAGAGTAGGGCGGCGGGTGGCAATGGATAGGGGGAGAGGAGGTTTGGCTATCAAAGCTGGAGAGGAGGAGCAGGTTGGCGAGGTGTTAGCGGCGGTGGGAGGGTATGATGATTTCAGATGACCAGCCCAGAGGAGGAGGTAAGATGTTTTACCTCCACCAGCACCGAGGACAGTAAGAGGGACAGGGGGTACTCCTTCACAAGTACCCTTGCAGGTGCGGATTCTGACACATGCAAAGGATGCACAGATTAGATCACTACAGTTGTCCGTGCAGCAGTTGCAGACACAGATGTTGCCACATCAGATGACACAGCTGACCACAGAGCGGGATACTGCATTGGAGCGGTTGGGTCGAGCCGAGGCTCGAGCAAAGCGACAGCAGGTGGCCCGATGAGAGACACCTTGAGAGAGCTGGCTTTGAGAGCCAAGGAGGCAGAGTACTATAGGAGACATTATGAGGATGTGGTGCCCAAGGAGCACCGAGTGCAAAGTTTTACACAGTCGAGATCTAGTCGATCTCAAGAGACTGGATCGAGGACGGAGAGCAGAGGCGTGACAGGGCCTCCTAGATAGGATCCACCTGGAGATCCAGGTGTTGGGACATCTTCAACGAGAGCATCTCCCTCATGAGATAGTCATACGTGAGAGACGTTGTCTCAATCGTATTTTGATCATTGTGTTGTATTGGCACAGACATGACATATTTTGTACATTGATCATTTTTATATATATATATATATATGACACCATTTTCTTTGATCTTTATGTGATGTGTTATGGATGATGCGTTCTATATGTTTTTGTTTATTCTATGATGATGCAATGCTTAGATAGATGTATGTGATGTGATTATGCAGGATGTTTGAGATGTGTCTTGAAAATGAGATGTATAATATGATATGTGGTGAGATGTATCTTGAAAATGAGATGTATGATATGATATGTTGTGAGATGTATCTTGAAAAATGAGATGTATGATATGATATGTTGTGAGATGTATCTTGAAAATGAGATGTATGATATGATATGCAACTAATTGTAAAATGATATGCAACTAACTGTAAAATAATATGCAACTAATTGATTTTGAGCATCCTCATTCTGCATCTGTCATCCCTATATAGCCACTTGTTGTTTGCTTTCTTTGTATGTATCATCATTGAGCATTAATTTATTGCGGGATATGTTGAAAATTTATACAAGCATAATGGTATAATTGAACCATAATGACCTGAGAAAAATTTACATGATTTTTTATTTTTCAAGATAGCACAAGCATCAAGGTATAATTGAACCAGGACGACCTGAGTGCGGATTGCGTATAAACAGACAAGATTAAATCATTTGTATGTGTAAAGTGGAAACATGTCTTTGGTGATATGTTGTGAATCACATCTCGAGACAAGTATTTACACAGTACAAATGATCGCCTCACAGACAAAAAACTAAGAAAAATATTAGAGTCCCTATGACGTTCTCTAGCTTTGAAGCATTGTTGAGAAAATTTTAGAGGATCCAATAATTCAAAAAGTTAAAGTGCAAAAATAGTCAAAACTTTATGCAAGATGCAACATTTGATATTTCAGAAAATCATCCATCATGTTTTGTGAATCCTATTAAGCGATCAATGTTTTGCTTTGCGATTGTATGAGTGTTGTTTTGTTGGATATGAAGTTATGAGTTTGTAGAAAGTTCTGATGTTTCGAACGTGTTGCAAACTTTGATTACTACCCCTAATCAAGTGTGCTTCTCAATGTGGATATGTACAGTGATTACCAAACCATGGTGAGATGCGGTAAAATGATATGCGGATAAACTAGGATAGTGACTACGCTAAGTATGGCCTGGATGGATATTGTGCTAAAAATTTTGGGCGATGGCCGATAGTGCTTTACTGTGGAGATAATGGTATGGATAGATATAGAGGAGTTGTCCTCTCACAATAGCGCCTATTGCCAGGTTTTCACCAATTTCTTTTATTGTACCTTTTTCTTGATTTTTTTTTTTTTTTTTTTTGACTTTTCTGTGCATTAGATTACCCAAGTGTAGTATTTCTTCAGATGAATGTTGTTAGTTGGTTCGTCGAGCACATATCCTTCTGAAGCTGTTAGCTGATAAGTGCCTGATCCATAGGCCGATATGATGACATAGGGACCTAACCAATTAGGTTCAATTTCTCCTTTCTTTTCCCGATCTTGCTGATTTTTAGGATTTTCTTTGAGTACTAGGTCACCAACTTTAAAAATTATGGGAATGAACTTGTGGTTGTAGCTCTTGCACATACATTGTTGATATGCTTTGAGATGAGTGTAGGCACATTGACATCTTTCATCTAGAAGCTCGAGCACTTGTAGTCGGTTAACTTGATACTCTTCATCTGGGATTAAGCCTTTCAAAGAGACTCTGAGAGATGGAATTTCTACCTCCAAGGGTAAAATTGCTTCTAATCCATATAAAAATGAATAGGGTGTAGCTCCTGTAGGTGTGCAGATGTTGGTTCTGTAGGCCCCAAAGTGTCGAATGGAGTTGTGCATGCCAATCTTTACCTGCATCATTCACTATTTTCTTTAGGATTTTCAATATTGTTTTGTTGGATGCTTCTGCCCGACCATTCCCCTGTGGATAGTAAGGTGTAGAGAAATGATATTTTATTTTGAATTTTTCACATAGTTCTTGCACATCTTGGTTCTTAAAAGGTCGTCCATTATCTGTGATGATGGAACTCAGAATACCATATCTGCAGATTAGATAATTAACGATAAAAGAGGCAATTTGTTTCCCAATCACTGTGGTCATGGGGACTGCTTCTATCCATTTTGTAAAGTATTCCATTGTAGTTATAATGAACTTGTGTCCATTTGAAGATGAAGGATGAATTTTGCCAACCAAGTCTAGTCCCCACTGACAGAAGGGCTAGGATGTTGTGAATGGCTACAGTTCCTGTGCTGGTGCATGTATAAGATTGCCATGGATTTGGCATTTAGGACACTTTTTTACAAAGTGATAAGAGTCTTTTTCCATTGTTGGCCAATAATATCCCATTCTTAGAAGCTTTTTAGCAAGAGTAGTACCACTTGAATGTGTGCCACAGATACCTTCGTGAAGCTTGTGTAAAGAGGAGTCAGATTCATTACGATCAAGACAACAAAGAAGAGTACCATCTAGACCTCGACGGTACAAAGTATCAGTAGTAAGAGTATAATGGGTGGCTTGCCGGATAAAGTTGCTCTTCTGGTTTCGGGATAAGTCAATGGGTAGTATATTATTCTTAAGATAGTCATAGATGGGTCCATATAATGGAGAGTCGGAACCAGTCAAGGCATAGATAACATAGGATTTCAAATGGTCATAGGCAAGGGAGAACAGTTGCTCTACCAGGAACTCGTAATGATTTTGTTGCTCTGGAATTTGTAATACTGAAGTGATAGTAGTCATGGCATCAGCTGCTCTGTTATCCAACCTTGGTATTTGTTCGAAGGTGATGTGTACAAAATATTGCTTGAAGTCATCCACCATTCGCTTGTAGGGTAGCAGCTTGTCGTCCTTTGTCTGATAGTCATTGTCGATTTGATTTATGACGAGTTGTGAATCTTCGTAGACTTTTAATTCAGTGATTCGCCATTCTACGACCATTTTGATACCTATAACCAATGCCTCATATTCAGCAATGTTGTTGGTGCATGGAAACATAAGCCTATATGATCTCAGTATAGTGTCTCCTTCGGGAGTGATAAATATAATGCCAGCACCTGAGCCATGTTGTGTGTAGGATCCATCAAAATATAAGGTCCATTGTTTGGTGGAGATAGTAAGAACGTCTCTGTCTGGAAATTCGATCTCCATAGTTTGTTTTCCAGGTAGTGGTGCTTCTGCCAGTTGATCTGCAATTTCTTGTCCTTTGATAGCTCTTCATTCTGTGTAGTGGATATCAAATTCACTGAGGATCATGACCCACTTAGCCAACCTACCTTTAAGAGCTGCTTTACTGAGTAAGCATTTGAGAGGATCAATTTTTGCAACCAGCTTAATTGTGTGAACTAGCAGGTAATGTCAGAATTTTTGAGAGGCAAATACCACTGTTAGACAAGCCTTCTCAATGAATGTATAGTTTAATTCATATCCGTTCAATGTCCTGTTGATGTAGTATATAGCTCGTTCCTTGCCTTGTTGATCTTCTTGTGCTAACAATGCCCCCAATGACATATCTATTGTTGAAATATAGAGAAGGAGTGGCTTTCCTGGTATTGGTGGTACTAGAACTGGTGGGTTCATTAGATACTGCTTGATTTGATAAAAGGATTCTGCACATTTGGCTTCCCATCTGAATGGTACATTTTTATGTAGCAAATGATTAAATGGGAGACTATTATCTGCTAGCTGAGCGATGAATTGCCTGATTGATTAGAGTCATCCTTGTAAAGATTTGAGTTGGCTGATGTTCTTTGGTGGTGGCATCTCCATAATGGCTTGTACCTTTGCTGGATCCACTTCAATACATTTTGCTGAAACTATGTAGCCTAGTAACTTTCCCGATGTAACCCCGAAGACACAATTCTTAGGGTTGAGCCGAACTTGGAATTTTTTCAATCTATCGAAAATATTTTCTAAGATGCTTAGATGTTCTTCTCTAGTGAAGGATTTAGCTAGTAAATCATCTACATAGTCTTCCATGAAGGTATGCATCATGTCATGAAAGATTGTTATCATTGCTCGTTGATAAGTTGCTCCTGCATTCTTTAAACCAAAAGGCATGACATTCCAACAGTACATTCCCCAAGGACAGGTAAACGTTGTTCTATCTTGATCTTCTGGGGCTATCTTGATTTGATTATAGCCTAAGAAACCATCCATTAGTGATCGCATTGCATGGCCTGCTGTGAGGTCTATAATTATGTCGATACTGGGTAAAGGAAAGTCATCATTTGGACAAGCTTTGTTGACATCTTTGAAATCAGTGCAGATTCTGATGCTCCCATCTAGTTTTGATACTGGTACAATGTTGGAAATCCATTCAGCATAGTCAATGGGTCGAATAAATCCAATGTCTAATAGTTTCTTCAATTCAGCTTTAACCATGAGTGCCACATGTGGATTCATCTTTTGCAATTTTTGCTTGATTGGCTTAGCTCCTGGAGCAATGGACAAGTGGTGCATGATTAATTATGGATCAATCCCGAGCATATCTGCATATGACCAAGCAAAATTGATTTGCTTTTCTTAAAAAAAATTGATAAATTATAATCTTTCTGCTTCCGTTAGAGATTCTGCAAGGTGTATAGTTTTGGTTGCTTTTGTAGTACTGATGTTGATTGATTGAGTGGGCTCAATAAATATGGGTGATCGCTCATGATAATGTTCAGGAAGAGTGTCAAGTCTCCCATCCTTAGGTGCCTTAAAAAGGTTTTCACCCTCAGATGCGTCCTTTATTTTTACTTTTGTGTGATCTATTGCTGCCATTGACTGGTTTTCAACAATAGATCTTTTATTTGGTTCATTTTTGTGACTAAGAGACTTGGCACTCTCCTAATTGCAGACATCGTTACTTTGTTCACTAGTAGAGTATGTTTTCGGCTTGACGGTACATAAGTAATGGATAATGGATTCGTCATTTGGGAAAATTGGTATATCATGAATTTCAAGTCCGTCCCAGTCTATGAGGTCAGGAAAGACAAGTAGTAAGGAATCGTTTGGCGGATCAAGTTCTACTACTATAAGTGTCAGGATGGGAGTATCTTCATGATTGGCCGGGGTGTTAAAGAAGTTAAGGATTTCGTCAAGGTCTTCAATGGTACCATCTTCCATATAGACTTGCGCATAATGTTGCTGCTCATTTTCCTTGGCGTCATAGATATTTTGTGGACCAAATTCAAGTGGTCTAGATTCTGTGCCACATTCTTCTTGAAAGATGGGTGTATTACTGTCATTTGCACAAATATCTTTAGTAATATTAGAACAACTTCCCCATTCATATTCATTGGAATCAGTCTCAGAGGTATTATCCCAGATTCTAGCAGTGTTGTGAACTGGTATGTTGTAGGGTGAGAACAGGTCTTTGATAATTGAGACAAGCTTGATAGTTTTCTCTGAGTCTATGTCAGATCCTGCTTCCACTCTTTGCATTTGTTCATATATTGTCTCTCCTCAGGGAGGAATGATGTAATCTGGAGGGGAGTCTTCTTTGTTGGATATTGGTTCTTGAATATGATGTGCTTCTGTAGTAGATGCTTCCTTCTTTTGGTTGATAGGTTGCTTTTGACTTTGTTCTCGTTCTTGATGTTCACGTTCTTTACGTATTGTCTCTACTAACTCAAATAGTGCCTCCTGCCAAGAGTCTTCCTTGTACTTCTTCTTTGCTTTCCACTAAGGTTTTTGATATTTGTGCGGTACCTTCTTTGGTAGTAGAGTGAGTTCAAAGCCCAATCCCTTTTTGTCTTTACTGAATTGTGAAGGAGGATCCAATGGTTTTGTGACGCCTTCCTGGCGCTTACCAATAGGTCCTTTGCCATTGTATCCCATTTGCTGCATGATTAAATAGCCTTTTCCATATAGGTGTGTGGGTATAGCTACTTCCACAGTAGCTGCTTTGTCTTCTTCTTCATCTTTGTATAGCTAACTAGGGATATCCTTGTCCTCATATTCATGTGCTAGAGTGCCGAGTTGAATGAATGTGCCATCGAACTTGGTAATGGGCTGAGTTGCTTGATGTGTTGATGTTGTAGGTAATCCATGAGATCTAGGTGATGTTGGTAAGTTGGCCAAACACATGGGTTCCAGAGTGTATTCTCCCATGCCTTGTTCTTTGATCTTCATTTTCTGCTTGAAATCTCTAGGTAATGATTTAGACTTTTCTTGTTGAAGATCTTGTGCTGATGAATTTTGTTTCTCTCTGTTATGTGGAACCAAGCTATCTTGGGATGCCCCCATAGCATTACAATTCTGAAATGGATTATGATTAGCTGATATAGAAACCTCCTGGCCATTATAGGGAAATTTGACACACTGGTGATATGTAGAAGGCATTGCTTGCATTTCATGTATCCAGGGTTGACCTAATAAGATATTGTATGTGAGATTTATGTCTAAGACCTGGCACATAGTATCCTTTTGTATCGGTCCTACCTAAATAGGCAACATCATGGTTCCTTTAGATGATCTTTCCTCATCATCATATTCCTTTATAGTGATATTCTTGCGTGGATCAATAGACTCTTCAGAAAAGCCTAATGCACAGATAAGTTTTAAGGTACAAATATTAAGTCTAGCTCCTCCATCTATTAATACTCGTTTAACTCGGTGTTTATATACTATGACTTCAATATGGAGAGGAGTATTATGTGGATGGCTCAATGAGATATTATCATGCTCAGAAAAAGTGAGGTTATGAGGTCCTATCATATGAGCCACCATGGCTTCGAATTTGTCAGCATCTAGATCTTGAGGTACATTTGTTTCGAACAACGCTTGTTCCAATATGTCTTTATGTTTTGGCGAAAGTTTCAGCAACTCCAGTATAGATATTTGAACAGGAGTTTTGCGTAGTTGACTGACCAGATCATATTGAATTTTGGGTACGATGTTTCTTGTTGGCATATGTCCCTTCAAGACATATTTTTGAGCTCTGGTTGTTACGTTGACAGATTCATGTTCACGCCTATCTTTGATTGTGATGATGCTTACTTGATTGTCTACAGTTGATTTATGATTGATGGTGTTATTGTATATGTGATTGATACGAGCCCCACGTGTATCATTTGAGGCTGAAGCTCCATCTTTGTTGTAGTTTGGAAGAGGATTCTTAAAGGCTCCATGATCACCATTTGTCTTGAGACCATCCACCGTTAAATCACCTCTGTCGATCATGTCTTGAACAATGTTTTTCAGTCTCATGCAGTCATTTGTTTGATGACCTTTGTTGCGATGAAAATCACAAAACTGCAAGTCATTCCACCAAGGTGGTTTGATTTGTGGTTCATAGTTGTTGATTGCTGGTAAAGAGATAATTTGTTTGCCAGGAGTTCTCTTAATGCTGACTCCAGTGATTGTCCCAATGGTGTGTAGACACATTTTTGAAAATTGTTGGTGTGACTTCATGAATTGTTATTAGGCCCTTGATTTGTGGGATTGTTTTGGGTATTGTTGGTGTTGTTTGTGTTGAGTTGATCTTGATTGGTATGTGGTGCATAAGCGTTAGTGCCTGGGTTAGCACCTTTGGGATTCTTTATAGCTTGAGGGTTACCTGATAATGCGAGCATGGGTTGTTTTGATTTTGGATCATTTGATTCATTTCCTCCTTCATTGTTTTTGTTTCTGGTCCAGAATCTGGATTTGTCCAAGTTGTTGTTGTTTTGGTTATTGTAATGCGATGAACTTGTTCCTTCTTTGAAGAATTTTAGTGTTCCTTTCTTGACACATGCTTCTTCCACTTGAATTCCATTTTCAATCAATTTAGCAAAAGATGGTATGCATTAGAGTTTGAGCCTGTAAATCATCTCACCATTTAAGTTGTCGATGAAAATTTCCATTTTCTCCTTTTCAAGAATATCTCGAGGATATCTTGAAACCATACGCCGCCATCATTGAAGGAAAACCATGAATGTTTCATTGTTTTTCTGTTTGGTGTTACAAATGTCTAACATGGTGATAGCATGTTGAATGTTATAGGAATATTGAGTTATGAATTTGTTGACTAGTTCATCGAATGATCTGACGGGAGATGTGATTTTGGATAACCATTCCATTGTTTTTCCTCCCAAGCTTCTTGGGAATAACCTCATCAAATAGGTATCATCATGAGTGAATTCAAGAATCGTCGTGCAAAATTCTCAAACATGATCACGGGGATCACTTTTTCCATCGTATTTGTCAAACTTGGGAACATCTGAGTTTGGAGGAAAAGGCACCATGTTCAATCTTTTGTCAAACGGATAAGGACAAATTTCATTTAAGGAGTACCGTACTATTGTACCTTGTTGCATGTCTTGCATTTGTCTTTGTAACATTTGCATTCGTTGAGTAAGAGAAATCAAAGGTGCATTGTTTTGCCAAGGGAAGAATTCTTCCCTTGCATTAATTCTAGGTTGAAATGGTGTATGGAACAGTATGTTTTGCCAGAGATGTTTTGCTCAGGTATGTTTTGTTCTTGTAGATTTTGTTCAGGAATATCCTGCTCAGGGTCACGTGTCTCTTCCTCTCGTTGTCGTTCTTGATATACGTAATGTTGAGATTTTGTTCTAAAAATGTCTGTGTCAAATTCTTCATGAAGCTTAACCCCTTTTCTTGTGAGCATGAGTAGGTATTTTTCCTTGTCATTTTCCATGAGTCTTTCCACAAATTTTTGAAATGAAGCGCTTTCTTGACATTCTTGAAGAAGTTCTTCAGAAATTTCAGCGTCCTCTAGATTCGGATGCTCGAAAGGATTTGATAATCTCTAATTCATGTTGGATTCTGATTGCATCTTGCTTTGATTGTTTCATTGAGAGCGAGTAACAATAGGCATCTAGTAAAAGCTTTCTGTGACAAAAGGGATGAACTCTTCTTCAATTTTTTGTTCAGGAGTTGGTGGTTCAAATTCGGGGATGTTGTAAGTGATGCACTCATTGGGAAAGAATGCTAGATTGATCTTTCCTCCACGATTTATTTGTTGACTGAACGCGGATTTTTAACAGAATGCTCTAGTCTTCAAAGGTTCCTTGTCAAATTAGTTTGATTTGTTCTGAATATATAATCGTACATGACGAAGGAATGTTAGATGAGATTTGAAGAGTTGACGATTGATGTATAAAAATTTATTTCTTTTGGCAAGTTTCGAAGAACTTGGTTGTTGTTTCTTTAACTTAGTGTTATGATAAATATTTTTTCTTCTCAGAATATGAGGATTAGTCATGCACAAGCGATCAATGGTTTCCTTTGAGTTGTTTTGGATTCAGTTCATCTTGTTTTGGAAACTAAAGTTTTACTTTATCAAAGTGAAGGTTTAGATGCCCCCTCACGACAAAGTGCGTCAAATGATATGGAATAGAGTTTTTCCGATATGGAAACTCGATTTGACAACTTAGAGTTTTAAACAAGTGTGTTTTGGGATAAAAATCCGAGTGATAAAAAGGACCTATTTGCCACTTGCGATGATGTCTCCTGATTTTGATAGGATAGATATGTTTATCGTGCGACCAGTTTCAGATTTGGACAACTTTTGTTTGATGGAAATTTTCTTGGAAATAGCTTTTGATACTTTGTTTTTGGTATTCTGATTTGATGAAGTTAAGGCTGATGAAAGGAGGTTTCCGAAAATGTTTTCAAAATTGTCCAATTTGACCTTTGTTTTGCCCCCTTCTTTTTTGGTTTTGACCACGCACTGAAATAGAGATGATTTGCGCTACAGAATGTTCTCAAAGCACTAAGGAAAAGACCCCACATGCTATGCTGCCCCCTTCTACGCGCTAACTGGTTTCAATGGTTAAATTTGATTCAACTTTGGTTTAAAAGATCATGCACTAATATGAGTCGCTGACACGCTACTGTTTATACTCTATGCGCTAAAGGTTGACTTCCACGCACTAAGTTGATGGTTCAACGCGCTAAACTATTTTCAGAACACGCTAACTGCTGCTGCTGATTTTAGATTCTGGTGAAGCGCTACTGTTAAGACTTTACGCGCTAAAGGTAGGATTTGATGCGCTAAAGTATGGTTCCGAAGTGCTAAGATGTTGCTTTAATGCGCTAAACTGCCGAGTTTTGCCTTGAGTTTTCAGTGATGATAGATGATTTTCTGAAGTAACAAATGAAGACACAGCACCAAAGAAGTAGCCATTTTCGCTTAATCTAAACAATAAGTGTATGTTTTGCGAGGATGTTTTCAAATCCCCAATGTTTCAATAGGTTTGGATACAAAGAATACACTTCAAAAAGACTCTTTATTCAAGGGTCATAAGTAATACCATAGCCCACTAGTCTCGATACTCCATCAGCTCAAATAGTCGTATCACCCCCTAGAGGGCGCCTATTTTTTTGCCTTTTGCCAGAAATTAACTCAAAGTGAATTGCTTCACAATTGAATAGTTATCTTGGGAGATATATGGTGAGCGATCTTGGGGGCGGATTCTTCCCCACCCTTGCACTATGATATTACAAATGTTTGGTTAGTGACTCGACTCAAAGTTTCTATGCTAAGGTTCGTAATCAAGCTTCATGTTCGGTCGTTAGTGATAAACTCCCTCAGGAGGCTTCCCAATCTTTAGAACAAAGGTTTTACGTATCTCAAGGATACTGGGGGAAGGCTAATCGCTGCGCACAACTGTTGAAAAGGACTTTTGTCGCTTTCCACTTTTGATTATAGTGGGTTGGAACACTTGGTGTCAAAGTCATTTTCCACTTAGGTCATTCCCTTCACACCGACCAAAAATGGCTTTAAGAGTTTTTCAACCCCTCGGGAAGGCAGGCCTGCTAAAGGATTTAAATGCAATAAACACTGAAAGCGTAAGAGTGGTCTCGATTTTTTATCACCCAGTTAAGGGGAGAGCATATTCCTTCCACTTTCGTAGCAAAGCAAACAAGTGTTCTTTTTAACTCTTCATTGCAATGATTTATTAAATCTATATGGAGATGTTGCTCCACAAAAACATGGTGTTTATTTTATTCCTTCAAAACAATTATTTTCTAATCTAGGAAAAGAACTTGGTCAACAAAGCAGAACTTCGATCTTGGTGGTCAACAAAAGAAATCAATAAAAGGGGAAGGACTTCCCTCTTTGAAAACAAAAATCTGACAAATGTGGTTTCTTTTACTTTGCAAAAATTTGAAGTTGATTCTTTTAAACACCAAAGGATGGTGAGGTTGGTTTTAAAGCTTTTTGCAAAATGAAAGATTGTCTTGTTCGTTTTAATAACCCAAAAAGGAAAGTTTTTCTCCTATGAAAGCAAGAAAGATTTTGATTGTGGTTCTTTTTAGGTACCCAACTGAAATGTGAGTTCAGTTTTAAGAAAAAATTTTAAAAGTTCAAATTTTAACTAACTTATCTAAGTTAGTAAAAACTCTAAATTATCTTAATGATCCTAAAATGGAGCTCCTATCTGCAAGAAAATTGTTAGAACCCTGCAAAATAACAAGCAAACTCATTAGATAATCTATGGACTTCAACAAGTCTAATTTTGCACTCGGTTACAACTTCTTCTTCTTTTTTGTGCCTGAGTTTGTGATGCGCTATAGAACAAATTGTACACGCTATAAAGTAATCCGGATGCGCTATCAAAAAGGCCTGATGTGCCAAACTGTGTTTCAGATGTACTACTATGTTTTTCTTTCACGCCGAGACCTACAGGAAAGTATTAGTGGGGACAATGCGCTAAGATAAAGACCGCACGCACTAGAGAATAGACCCCATGCGATAAACAGTGCACTGGATGCGCTAAAAGATCCACCAAATGCGCTAAGGGATGTTCCCTACGCGCTAATTCATATTTCCCGCATACCTGCAAAAGTGTTTATTTTTTAAAACCGATTTGATTAATGGGGTCGTGCCCCATGGTGGGCGCCAAAAATGTATGTGGGAAAAGCGGGGCTATGAAACTCAAAATGTGAAAAATGAAGCTCCAAGAGGCTTGTCCACACACCCACGGGACTTCTTGGTGCAAGTTATGGAGTCATGAAGAATGATTCAACTTCCCAAGAATGGTTCCATGGTTCTCTATCTCACAAGGTCCCTCAAGCCAATGCCTTTGCTCTCAGATCACTGAGCAAAGTGGCTTAGGGATGACAAATGCAAGAACGAGGGATGCTTTTGATTGATTTTAACATGAGAATGCATCCTATCTATGCATGATCCTACAAATGCAATAAACTAGATTATAAGATGACAAGATTAATAGTAATATTATCCTAACATGATATACTAGTTATGTGATTTAAGCTAATGATAAAGGAAGTAGTCTAAAATGTTTATTAGATTAATTCCTTTTGCAAAGAGAGACTAGATGTGCTAAAATTGAGCATAAATGAGATACTAAAGATTGCATGGATTTTAGATAATAGATTTCTTAGATTCATGGATTCATGGATTCATGGATCCCCAAAATGAAGGAAGGAGAGCTCTATTTATAGCAAAAATGGGGCAATGGATGGTCAGGATTGAAAGAGTTAATCAAGGGCCAAGATTGAAAGTTGTCAATCCATGTTTACAATTCTCACCAATGAAATGGTGACAATTATCAACATAAGGCTAGTTGAGAGGAGATGTAAGAAGCATTAAATGCTTGAGAAGACCTCATGGTTGCCCTAGGGGGTAAGGGTTAAGGTTAGGTTAAGGTTATCCATTAGATAAAGCTTTTACCCAAAGGATAAACTCGTGTGCAAGGGTTAAAGAAATAACCATGGTCAAAGCAATAAATGCTTGATGAGACCCTTGGGTTAGATGGAGGTTAAGTTAGGCAAAAAATCTCTAACCATGCCACTAAGGGTTAGTTAACCATTAATGGTTTGAAGACTTTGGGGACAAATTTGTAAGAGTCCTTCCAAATTTGGGGGCATCTTGTTGAATGGATAGAGGCTTTAATGCATTTTGAAGACTTTACTCCAAATTTGAGAAGTGACCTCCTCAAGTTTAGGGAAAGGGGAAAATTGATGGGTTTGGGTTAATTGATTAGGATTAGATGGATTCTAGAAGAAATTAGGAATAGGGTTTAGGGTGCAAGTGGGAGATGTAGGAAAATGCAAGTGGATGAGGGAAGATAGAATTAATTAAAATAAATTACTTTATTTCAATTTGGTTGCAAGTTGGGGATTTTAAATAAATTAGATTTATTTAATTGGGGTAAACTATTTAATTAAAAAGTAGAGAGGAGGGTTTTTAATTAAATAAAATGATTTATTCAATTAAATGATGCAAAAAGGGCTTTAGTGAATTTAACTAAATAAATTGAATAATTCACTTAATTAAATAGAGGAATGTGGGTGATTTAATTAAATTGGATTTAATTAAATAGAGGAATGAACATGCAATATTCATTTGGGAATATGGTCATTTTTATACATCTACACCTTGACTATGGTTAGTACTCTAGCATCCTTATCCCCAATTATTTGTTCAGGACTGTGATTCAGTCTCACATACCTAGGAGTAACATGATCATTATCTTCAGGTTCAACTTCATCATTATCATCTTCCTTTGAATTTGTTTGTTCTAGTTGAACAAGTTCATCAGGATTTTCTTTACCGGTTTCTGATTTAATAGTTTCAGGTTCCAAAAGAAAAATGCAAGGATCTTCATCCTTCTTCTCAAAATTGGTTCCTTCTGCAATTTCAGGACATTCATCTACACAAACATCAACACTTTCAACAGTTTTATGTGTCCAGTTGTTGAAGCATTTATAGGCCTTGCTCTTGGTAGACTACCCAAGAAATATGCCTTCATCACTCTTAGCTTCAAATTTGCTTATGTAATCACCTCTTTTAATAAAACATTTGCTACAAAATATTTTAAAATAGCTAACACCAGGTGATCTCCCATACCAATACTCATATGGGGTCTTGTCCTTACCTCTTTTAACTAGAAATTGGTTCATTGTGTACACAGTTGTACTTACAACTTATTTCCAAAATGTTTTTGATACACCAGTGCCTTGTATCAACATAGTCCTAGCAACTTCAACCACTGGCCGGTTGTTTCTTTCTGCTATACCATTTTGTTGGGGTGTCCTTGGTGCAGAAAGTTGCCACTTGATACCATTATCATCACAATATTTAGTGAACTCTCCAGAAGTGAATTCACCGCCTTGATCTGTTCTTAGACATTTTATCTTTTTGCCACTCTCTTTCTCAGCTAAGGCTCTGAATGCCAATGCTTCATTCTTATCCTTCAAGAATGTGACCCACATCATCCTTGAACAATCATCAGTGAAGATCATAAAGTATCTGTCACCTTGAATGGTTCTTGTTCTTATTGGTCCACATAGATTTGTATGAACCAAATCTAACAAGTTCTTTGTTGAGAAGGACTTGCTCTTGAAAGTTAAAGAAGTCATCTTTCCCATTTGACATTCTTTAAAAAGAGCATTAACCAGTTTGTCTAGTTGAGGCAGAACTTGTACTGTCTTAGACTTTCTTACTTTAATAATATGACAAAATCTCTTATGCCAGAGCCAGCTATCATCCACTTTCGCAATCAAACAGTTGCTAATTTTAGGATTGAGATGAAATATATTACCTCTGATCTGTTTACCTGTTACAATAAATTCTCCTTTGTTGTCAAAGATTTTGCATATACCATTTCTAAATTCCATCGGGTATCCTTTGTCATTAAGTTGTGCCACACTAAGAAGATTATGATTTAGGCCTTCAACTTAATAGACATCGTCAACACTATTTTTCCCATTAAGAGAAATAACTCCCTTACTTTTAACCATATAGGGTGATTCATTGCCAAATGTGACAACACTGCCATTAAATTCCTTCAGGGAAAGAAATTCGCTCCGATCACTGGTCATGTGATGTAAAAAACCACTATCAATGATTCAATCATCAGAGTTATCCATTCTGCATACTATTACCTTTTGATCTAATATTTCTTCCTTAATTGCTACAAACACAATACCTTCACTAGCATCATCATCTGATTCTTCATCAGTAACACCACTGTCAATAGCTACAAGACAACCTCTCTTGCCTTTACCCTTGTATTTCTTAAATTTGTCTCTCTTGTATTCATTTTCACCATTAGGGCAATTTGCTGCTATATGACCAATCTTGTTGCATGCAAAACATTTTAAAGGTAGCTTACCTCTATATTTACCAGTGCCTCTAGGCAATCGTTTTGCCAACAATGCTTCAAGTTCTACTAAGTTGTCATCATCTTCAGCATCTATGCTGGGTCTAGATTCATAGTTATGGCCAGTATCTCTACTTCTTCTCACAGATGGGTTAGAGATAGAAGCTCTAAATGCAAATTTTGATTTTTGTACACTACCATCATAGCCATTTAGTTCAAAAGCAGTAAGTTTTCCAATAATAGAGTCAAGAGTTGTACCTTTGTCTTATCAATGGATTTCAGCTCTTGAATAGCTGCAACTTGGATAGCATAGACCGGTAGCAGGGTTCTCAGTACCTTACTGATTAATGTGGCATCTTCCACTTTCCCTCCTGCACTCTTTATCTCACCAACTATCTCTTTAATCCTTTGACCATACTGCTAGATATTCTCACCTTCAGACATTCTCGTGTCGTCAAACTTGCCTCTTAAACTCTCCTCTTTGGCAATCTTAACATGTTCATCACTGCTATAAATCTCTTCTAGTTTCTTCCATACTTCATATGCAGTTTCAAGACCATGAACATCTACATATTCAGCATCGGATAGGGAACTGATAATAGCTTCTAGTGCTTGGTGATTTTCTTGTTGTTCTTTCTTATGATCATCAGTCAAAGGTCCAGTAGGTGTAGTATACTTATTTTCTATATGCTCCCAATACTGACTACCAAGACTCTTAATGTAAATCTTCATTCTGTCACTCCATATTCTATAGTTGTCTTTGTTGAACTTTGGACCTTCTTTCTTCATCATGATCTACAAGATCTTTTTCTCAAGCTGTTAGGCTTTTAGATTAAGAGGACCTGAGACGCTCTGATACCAATTGATGGTATGATGAAAGAATAAGTATCTGGTAGAATACTGAGAGGGGGGGGTGAATCAGTATACTGAAAAACTGATACAAAGTTCCCAAACTCAAGCTCAGCCAGACAAAGTAATCATATCTCAGTCAAGATCAATATTCATAAGAATACTTGACATCAACCGGTTTAACTGTTATGACAGCTTTAACAGTAAACAACTTCAATCTTATGAATATCAACAATGCTTAATCATAACTTAACATATTCATCTCTTAATGCTTCTACTTAACATGCCTTGTCAGAGATTAACCAAATCAACAAATAAGATCACAACCGCAAAAGCATTCACCACTTGACACAAATGTTTATACGTGGAAAACCCAAATAGGTAAAAACCATGGTGAGATGAGACTCACAAGGATATCTATCTAAACTCTTTCGAAGTTCGCCCTGTTAGGAGCCAAAGCCTAGTAGAGCTTTACAATAAGTCTTGTTAAGAACTAATTCTGGTTAGGAATCACCCGGTTAAGGGATTTACAAATATGCCTTGACAGAAGCACAATACCCTGTTAGGAGTAACCTCCTCGGAGGATTTAAGAATCCAAACTAATGGACCACCTTGTTAGAGGATTTAATGAGTAACCAAGCTTGTTAGAGCTTACCCGATTAAGGGATTTAACTTTTGTTGTAATTGTTAGAAAACAACATTTTAGTTGATCTGTCTGAATAGCATTACTTTTGCTTGATCAGATCCTTCTATAACCTTCAGTATGCCTTCACTCAAAGTGCAGATCCATTCACCGGTTTAGCAACTATGCACTCAACAGGTTTTCTACCAACCTTGCCAACAACCTTAACAAACAACTTCATCGACCTTAAATAGAAATCAATTAGGTCGGTAACACAGCAAAAACCTAATTCTCATTATTGAGATTACAAACAAGTCGGTACAATCTCGACCATTAGAAATTATGACAATCTCTTCACATTCTTCAAGAAAATTTCAACTGTGCCATGATCACTTCTCTATTGGACTTTGTAACTCATCACACACTGTGCATTAGATGCAATCCACTTTGCTCCTTCCCTAGACAAGAACAAACGTGCCAAAACAATTTGAATATCTCCTTAATCAAATGATCACACATGTCTCCATCATATCGCTTATCAGATAACAAACCATCAAACTTGGTTGGTTAGGGTTTAACAACTGATAGGGTTTACCGGTTACATTACATAGAAAGGTTTAACCCTTTACACCAGTTCAACTCACAAAACTCAACATACAGGTTTACAACATCTTCCACAAATCTCTTCTTACCAGTTACTAGCCAATATAAAAAACAACAATATCAACAATAACATGAATACCATTTACTGGTTCAATTGACATCAATGACAACATATCATTAATGCAATCTTGATGCAAAATACCAACAAACTCAAAATGCCAACACGTATAATCTGCATCCAAGCCCATCTAAAACTTTGCAAATAATTATTTGTAGAAATAAAGTGGCAACTCATACGTCAATGGTCATCTATGATGAACTACCAACCATCTAGGATAGATGAATGGCACGACAAGTAGATCAGTGGATCTAGTGACTAAATAGGCCTTGACCTTACGACCTCTCCTTACATAATGGAGGAACATAGTGTGCACCTGTGTCATAGAAACATCCCTACCGATCATTTTCCACCCCACCGTGCCAGCCACACTATGAGAGAGGGAAGCATAGAAAAATTCAATAGATATATCATCATATGGATTATATGATTAATTAGTGTCAATCATATTCATCATCTCATCCCTAATGATTTGTGCCCTATCCCTATTTGGTTGGGTAGGGGTGGTCAATAATGTACTATCAAGATGGTCTATGGAACATTGTAGAGCCTGAACGGTCTTGGCAAAAAGTCGAGCCCTAGTAGCACTGCCATCAAAGTGTAGTTGACCAAACTGACTAGATGTTTAGTCACCCTCATTATGAACAATATCCTCAAATGGATGACTGGCCATGTGGAAAATATCTGCATGTGTAGTTATAAAAGCAAAAAAAAAAAAAAAAACTAATTATTCAAACTAATCTAAAGTAATTCAAACTAATTCTAAAATGTATTTTAAATTAATTCAAACATATTTGAAAATGATACCATTGTAATTTAAAATAATTCGAGCTAATTGATACTATTTTAAACTAATTCAAACAAATTTCAAATTAATACAATCTAATTTAAACTAATTTAAAGTAATTCGAACTAATTGAAACTATTTTAAATTAATTCAAACAAATTTCAAACTGATACAATTCTAATTTAAACTAATTCAAACTAATTTGAAGTTGATGCAATTTAGTAATTGAATATAAAACATTTTGATACAAATTACTTTAAAGAAACATTAAAACTAAATGCTCATACACACGTACATACATATACATACATACATACACTCACACACATACACATACACACATACATAAACATACATACATACACATACATACACATGCATACATACATACATACATACACACACATGTCACACGCACAAACATACACATACACACGCATACATACATACATACATACATTCATACACACACATACACATATACATACATACACATACACATACACATGCATGCATACATACATGCACATACACACATACATACATACGCATACATACACACACATACACACATACATATACATACACACATACATACATACATACATACATACATACACATGCATACATACATACATACATGCATACATACATACACACACATACATACATACATACATGCATACATACATACACACACATGTCACACACACATACACACATACACACGCACACATGCATGCATACATACATACACATACACACATACATACATACACATATACACATACACACACATGCATACATACATGCACATACATACATATACATACACATACACACATACATACATATACATTACATAGACACACAAGCATACATGCACATACACACATACACACACATACATACACATGCATATACACACATATTACATACACACACATACACTCATGCACATGCATACATAAATACATACACACATATTACATACACACACATACACTCATGCACATGCATACATAAATACATACACACACATACACAAATGCATGCATATAAATTACGTAGATGCACACACATACATACATACACACACACACACAAACATACATACATACATACACACACATACATGCATACATACATACATACATACATACATACATACATACATATATATACATACATACATACATACATACATACATACATACATACATACATACATACATACAACCACATACAAACATACATACGCACATACATACACATATACACACACATACACACACATACACACACATACACACACACATATATACATAGACATGCATGTGCACATGCACATACACACATACATACATATACATATACACACATACATATATGCATATATATATAAACATGCACACCTACATGCATATGAACATATACATATATACTTACATGTACTTGCATGCATACACATATGTATACATACATACATATATACACGCACATACACACACATACACACACACATACACACACACACATACACGCACATACACACACATGCATGTGAATGATATATGTATGCAAGTGTATGTGTGTGTATGTGTAGGTGTATATGCATGTGTATGTATATGTGCAGGCATAGGTGTGGGTGTGGGTGTGGGTGTGGGTGTGGGTGTATGTGAATGTGTGTGTGTGTCTCTCTCTCTCTCTCTCTCTCTCTCTCTCTCTCTCTCTCTCTCTCTCTCTCTCTCTCTCTCTCTCTCTCTCTCTCTCTCTCTCTCTCTCTCTCTCTCTCTCTCTCTCTCTCTCTCTCTCTCTCTCTCTCTCTCTCTCTCTCTCTCTCTCTGTTTGTGTGTGTGTGTGTGTGTGTGTGTGTGTGTGTGTATGTGTATGAGGATTGAAGTTTGTATGTGTATGTGTATTGATTAGAATTTTTTATAGTTTAACAGTAAGGGCAATGAGAAAATGAACATTTATTGTTTAATAGTAATGATTATATTTTTCTAATGGTTTCATAGTGTGGTTTTCAAATTTTGTTTGGTTTAATGTATTTTTAACATTTTTCTAATGGTTTCATACTAAAGGTTTTCAAAAAATTGATAAACTAAGAAAAAAACATACATAACAAGAGATTTTTTTTTTTTAATACAAAAACAAAACAAAAAAGGGGGGGGGGGGGGGGGGGGATTCGTACATACCTCAAAAAAGAATGGTTGAAACTAAGCTCTTTTTGTAGTTCATCCAAGCTCGCTAAGCTCCCAGGTGTTAAATGGTGGGGATCCCCCTAAAATCAAGTTTATATAGCCTATAGTTTGATCGAACTGAGTATAGCCTAACTATTGGCGCCATTTAGGCATCGCGCCCATGCCAATTGGCACCACACGACATGGAAATTGTGTAGCTGAACTTAGTTTGGTCAAACTGCGCCAGTTAGCCCAAAGGGTGACACAAGTGTGTGCTTTTTCCCATTAGGTTTTAAGCCCTCTCAAGTGAAATGCAAGACTTTCTCTCCTAAAAACCCTAATTATCCTAATGTGAATGTTTTTTGTTCATTATCATGCTATTTAGAATATATGAGTTCATTTAGCCTTTAGAAACCTTAAATAGCCTTAATGCAATCAAATTGAAAGAAATTTGCAAAGTTTGAGTTCATTTAAAGCCAAATTGTGATAAGATTTGTTGTTCTTTTTAACCAATTGCATAAAAGTAAATGTGAAAAGTTGTTGTTCATTAACCAAGGCCTAATTAAGGCTATGTGATTTTATTTTAGGCCTTATTAAACACTTTAGAACCTAACTTAACCCTACAATCACAAAAGATGAGTCAATCTGCAAATTGAAGATAAGTATCATAAGTGCCCCAAAAAGAGGCACAAGGGCACAGGTTTGGGCCACAAGGGTGAAGATCTAGCCTACAAGGACACAAATGTAGCCCAAAAGTGCACAAAAACTCTAATCTAGTGCTGAGAAGTCCTTTTTCCTACAAATTTTGAACTATAATCAATCAAAACACTCAAAAGACATAAGGTTAAGCATGACTCACATCGAGTTCACCAGAAAATGTGAGGTAGGAATTAGGCATAGGGATCATAACATAAATTAAGCCAACCACGAAAGTCTAAATGCTATGAATTAACCCCTAACACATTCAATAGAAGCATGAAAATAAAGCACTTAAAACAAATGCAAACCAAAATATGAGCGATTATTCCATGTTATTTCATTTTTCTTCTTCCTCCTTCAAATTGTTGTGGATCTCAGTTATAAGACAAGTGTAATTGCAAGCAAGATGAATGACAAGAGCGAATTGAAAATGACAGTGTAAGGATACTAGAAGCGTGGTTGAAAATGATTGAGAAGAGAGCTCAATTTATAAGAAAATTGATGAGGATATCAAATTGAAATGGACGTAATTTGAAAGAAGCAATTTCATTTGAAAAAGGCATGATTATGACAAATATGACAAACTTCTATGTCAATATTATGACAAGTTGCTATGCCAAAATATTAAAAGTTGCTATGTCAAATTTCATGACAAATTTCTATGCCAAGCTATGACAAATTGAGAGAAAATTAAGCTTCTCAATTATGAAAAAATAGCCTCAAAAATAGCTCATGATTATGACAAATTGAAAACAAAAAAAGGAGCAAAGTTAGTGGAGAAATTAGGGGGAAGGTTAGGAGAGAAAAGGGTGAGAGAAATTAATAATTTTTTTCATTTATTAATTTCTCTCACAAAAAGCCAAATAGACAATTAAATATATAATTTAATTGTGACATAGGGTAAATAAATAAACTTATTTATGCTAAAAGGATGTTAGATAAGGATTAAATGATTAAATCATAAAACCCTAGGAGATAGAAAAGGGAGGAATTAGGTTAAGACTAGGTCGTGACACAATTAAAGCAATAAAAAAATGATGACAATCGTGATCAAAAGGATAACTAACAAGGACCTAATGCTAATTGACGAAGATCAATGATGAATCAATCAATAATATGACGAAAAGATTAAATTGATAAAGGATCAATGACTAATCAATCCAAATTGACAAGGATTTGATGACTGATTGAGATCGATGACAAATTGATCAAAGATTGACAAAAGAATTGATTTGATAAAGATTGGCAAAGATCGATGAAAAATTGATCAAAATTGATAAATGACTGATGATTGAAGATTGGAAATGATGCAAATTGATTCAAATTGATGACAATTGACAAAAGGGTGACTGGTATTGCAAATGATAAAGATTTAAGATAAAACCCTAATTGACATCGATTAGGGTTATAATAATGTCCAATTGATCTAATAGGTTGATCACGACCACTTATTGAGATTCAAAATTGACAACACCTAAAGTAACTCAAATGTGAGAAGATGGAATCAAATTAGAAAAGAATGAAGAAGAATGACATGATGTTGACAAATGATAAAGATCGAATGTGTGACATAGAGGAAAGTGTTAATAAGTGTGAAAACCCTAAAAGAAGGTAATGCAGACATGTTAAAGTATGACACCGCAAGCGTTAACCATTTTTAGATGCCTACAAACATATTCACTCCACATTCCATTGTCTAACAAGTTTCATGCGAAACTTCTGGGGTAGATTCTAAGTCCAAAATTCATTTTGTCAGCATCCGACATTCTAGGGACAAGGTCACTCAGAGCTCCATTATCCCACATTTTTTGGCCCAATTTATAGTCACGGGTTCCATTTTTCTTCCTCATCTTAGATATATAATTACAATATCATATCAAACCTGCTATTGTCTGTTTATGTTAAATTACTTCAATTTTCCATCTCTAGCCCTAGATCTAGCCTTCAATTTTCATCTTTGCATTATCCATTTCTAACTTAAGCAAAGAGGGGTGGAATCTAATTAGCATTCAACCTTTTTCATACAATTGAGGTTGAATCCATTGGTCTCACTCCTCTCCAATGTAAAGTTTGAGAAATAGGTCTAGTTTGCATGCCTACTTATTAATCCTATATTTCCTTCATCGCAATAAACATGTGAAATATATCAACTAATTGTATTAAATTTTTTAACTTTATTTTGATTAACCAATTATTTTGTAAAATCACTATTAATCACATGAATATCATGAATACAATATTACCTCTCCTCTTAATTATTCTTAACATGACCAAACAATAAAACAATCTTAAGTTTAATCCCATGCCTGATAAGACTTCCAAATCATATGTTTTAATGATAAATACTTGAAATATATCAACTAATTGTTTACCCCAACTAACCAATTTGTTTGTAAAATCATTATTAACCACATGAACATAACGAACATAATATTTACTATACTCTTAATTATTCTTAGCACGGTCATCACAATAAACCTCATTATCATTAGATTAGGTGAGCCATGTTAAGATTTAAACTAACACTGCACAAAATTTCAAAATTCTCACTCTTTTCTAAATTACAACTCTGAGTATACCAAACATTATTAAAATTGTTCATGGATCTCAACTATAAACTCTTTCTTTCTAGAAGAAACATAATTTTCTGCTGGAATGTGACACAATTTCTAGAGTCAAAAAGTTTTCTTTATGAAAGAATGATGAACACTTTTAACGATGGCGAAGATCCGTCAACACAATTACATCCTTCAGAGTTTATCAATATGAGATTAACGTAATTATAAGCAGAAAATGCTTTCCATAACCTGTGATTCTCCATGCACGACTATGTTCAGCTAATTTCTCTGAAGTAACTAAATAATGTGCATTTTCACAATCTATAAGTCTTTTATTGATTCGTTTCTGTATTAAACTGTGTTGTAGATTTTCAATTATTGATGCTTTTATCAAATTGTTTGTTCCATTCTCTTCTTAATTAATAATCTACAACACAGTTTAATTCAGAAGCAAATAAATAAAAAATTAAATAATAGTATTAATTGTGAATGATAGTTATAAATACAAAAATTCTACATGTAGGGTTAGAAAAATTTAGACAGGGAAAGCTCTCATAATTGACAAAAAGCAAAGAATTTGGCTTAAACAACGTACTTTAAGTTTTGACTTGTTTAGGTAGCTTATCTTAATTTATCATACTAGGAAGTGAGTCCTAAGGAAGAAGCAAGTAAATAACTTTTCACTTAGTCACAATATAAATTTTTGGCTTAAACAACATATTCTAAACTTTGATTTGTTTATGTGGCTCATCTTAAATCACACGCATAAATTGGTCCTACTCAAAAGGCAAGTATATTTTCAGACGAATCACTTCAATCAATGCAAACTTAGAGTGTGATGTTTAAGTCCAAGAAAAACAAAATTTATTTGATGATTTCTAGATTTGACTGCGTTAACAATCTTTTCATCAACATTTTGAATCATACTCCATGATTCATTATTAAAATAAGAAACAAAACTATTTCATAAAACAAGACAATCACACAAAATCTTTAAACAACACTACTCTTCCTTACAACATATTAGTCTATATATCACAGATACTGATAATTACAATTACAATATCCCACAGTCAACACAGACAACCATCAAGTTTCACAGTACAACTACTTTTCACTTAGTCATAGTGCTGATGAATAAGCACCTTTTCTTTCCCATTTCCATGCTTCTTCTCTTGAAGAAAAGGGTAAGCTCTCTGATACTCCAAAACAAAACTTATTTGATGATTTCTGGATTTGACTGCGTTAACAATTTTTTCTTCAACATTTCAAATCATCCTCCATGATTCATCATCAGAATGAGAAACAAAACTATTTCATAAAACATCACACAAAATCTTTAAACAACACTACTCTTCCACATATTAGTCTATATATCACAGATACTGATAATTACAATTACAATATCCCACAGTCAACACAGACAGCCATCAAGTTTCACAGTACAACTACTTTTTACTTAGTCATAGTGCTGATGAATAAGCACCTTTTCTTTCCCATCTCCATGCTTCTTCTCCTGAAGAAAAGGGTAAGCTCTCTGATACTCCAAAACAGCTCTGGCAAGGTGCTTGGATCCAAACTCGGGCCACAGAATAGGAGTAGCATAGAGCAAAGAAAAAGAAGTCTGCCACAGAAGAAAGTTACTAAGCCTGGTCTCCCCAGATGTCCTAATCAAAAGCTCTGGCTCTGGACAATCAGAAGTATACAGATGCCTCTCAATATCCTCTGCACTAATCTTCTTTTCATCCAAATCCCCAGCCTTCAAAACGCCTTCAACAGCCTTGGCAATCTCCTGAGTACCAGTATAAGGAGCACAGATATTCAGAATGGCCTTATCATTATTTCTAGAGAAAGCCATGGCTCTTTCTGCAGATTCTCTTACATTCTGAGGAAAAAGACTGATATCTCCTATAATTTGAACCCTAATTCCATACTTGTTAACCATGCTTTCCTTCTCAACAAGAAGATCCAGCTTCTCCTTCATCAAATTCATTAGAGTATCAACTTCTTCCTTTGAGCGCCTGAAATTCTCAATACTGAAGGCATAAACACTCACACATTTTACACCCAGTTCATAACAGTCCCTCAGAGTATGCATCAGGCTGTTATACCCAAATTCATGTCCCCTCCATTTCTGCATACTTCTATTCCTTGCATATCTCCTATTGCCATCCATTATGATAGCAACATGCTTTGGAACTGGGCCTGCTGAAACAGTCCATAGAAGAAATTTCCTGAATAATTCTCTGGTTGAATTTGCAAGAAATGCAAAGCTCTCCTGCAATTGAGAACCATTGAAGGATTGGAAGGCTGTAAAAGTTGTCATGTTTGGTTATGGGTGGCCCTTCTTGATCATTATGAACAAATATATATTAGTTCTTTTTGGGTCTTTAACTACGTACCACAAAAACATTTGTGATGGAAAAATTAAGCTTGGGTTATCTAATCGTCTAATTTTAAAAAAAAAATTGGAATCTAGATCTTGCTTCAAAGTTCCATTGTATGTCGTTTTCAGCCTTGGAAGACATTATTAAAAAACTTCACACTTAGTTAAGAAATCAATCCCTTCCCACCATAAATGTCGCTGTTTCTGCAGTTAAGAAATCAATCCCTTCCCACCATAAATGTCGCTGTTTCTACTTATCTGTTATGTGCACTTCTCAAATATTTCCTCATCAAAATTGAAACGTTTCGTTTTGTGTACGCATGAAAGCAAGGTGGTAAAACCAGTGCCACACGATCTTATGGGTTAGATAGACATCGCATGCTAAAGGATCTTTTGAGCCATATATCAATGTGCGACTCATGCTTCATTTTGAATGAATGATTAAATTCTAGAATTTTCTTGGGACTCACTTCACCTCACTATTATCATCTCTTCAACTTCAATTAGATTTTGTGAAGGAAGTAGTTGGCTCTGATTAAATTCTAGAATTTTCTTGGTACTCAATTCACTTCACTATTATCATTTTTTTTATTTGAAGTAGATTTTGTGAAGGAAGAAGTCGGTTCTTAAGATCTAGGGGAGGGTACTAGAAGTTATTATAGTTAACTTAGTACATCTTAAGTTTCTTTAAATGATACATTCAATTTTTGATGATTTTTTTGTTGTCTTTGTATGAGACTTAAGTGCTTATAGTTATTGTTTTGACTTCTAGGTAGTTACCACAAACTTTGTGGGCTTTGTTATGCACGCAAGGGTCAAAAAGTGGTCACTTTGAGTTGATGTCCCATACATATTCAAAATTGCCATGTTAATTGTTCACTTTGACTACCACAAAATTTGCATAATTGATCCAATACTTATGCACAAATGCCTCAATAATCATACACTATTGGTACCAATAAAGTTGCACAATTGATCTAATTACTAACTTTTTTCCAACTATTGGGTATCCCAATGAGTGACTATTGACCCCCTAGATGATTTTTTAGTGAACTTTTAATTAACAAAATCCAATGAACAGTAATTGAAACATGGGTGGTAACTGGGCCTCTTCCCCTATGTTATTTCACTTTGAAAGAAATGATTATTATTTCACTCAAATGAATTATTTATAGTATTTGATTATAATTGAATTAAATTTTGTGAAGGAAGTGGTTGGCTTTTAGGATCTATATTATTTCATTTAAAGAAATGATATTTATTTTCACTCAAGCGAGCTGTCATTTAATAGTCTAATCTAATTTTATGGGTAATTTTCTATGGAGGTGGAACATGTAGACACGAATGATAAAATCTTTAAGTTGCATCATTGAAGTTATAATGCATTCAAAGGTGCAACATGTGTATTGAGTTATGGGAGAATAGTTTTGAATTGTTGAAATGTGTGATGGTGTTTAAAATATAAGAATGTAGAATTTTGAATTATTAGAGCATTACCTTATGTTGAAGCATTATACACTTAATGTCTAATCTTATTGATTGCATGTTTTTCTACCTCATATTAAATATTGGTACATATTTCTATGATCTTTAGTACATAAAATCATTCTAACTTTACTATTGACAAATTTTAGGGGAAATACCCTTGCCTAAATAAGAAGACCCTTACCATATAGAATAGAAGAATTAATTAAGCACTAATCTTATCCATTGTTTTTTCTTAGGTAAAAAGGATTATTGAAAGAGTCTCAATGACTTTATAAAACATTTAAAGAGATGAGACAAACAACACTAAAAGTTTATAATAGCACAATTGAAACAAACCTACCAAATTAAACAATGACATAAAGAAAACAACCACCCTTATTAATATTTCATCTTACCACAATTCAATCTCCCAAAAATACCCATTCTTTAGTTTGTTCAATACTTTAATTATTTTCAAGTGTTGTATGTCTTTAAAGTATTAGAAAAACTTCAATAAATATTTTAATAAATAAACATTTATTTTTATTTTTTAAGGGCAAGCGCTTTTGACTAGAGCTATGAACCAATGAGATCACATGGGAGGACCTCATCTCCATGTCGTGAACCAAGGCATCCTCAATGAAGCCCCTGTACAACTTGAGAGCACCAGTCATCATTTACATTGGCCAACGAACAGAGAAACCATCGATCGAGCTGCTGACAATGAGAGCCAACATCAAACTTTACCCTACATCTATGCTAGGCCTTCCTCGCAGTAGGCACTACTAGATTGGTATGTCGGCACTAGCGGGGTGGAACAGATGTTTTTTTTCTAGGATGGGGGACCTACGGATAGTCACAATCAACGGGGGGCGAGATAAACCTCCACCTCACCGTACCGCCCAGCTTGGACGGCACGACATGAGGCTCGGGGGTTTCGACCCTGAGACCTCCACCCGGAGGTGCGCAACCTACAACCGCTACAATATGAGCACAACCCCAATAAATAAACATTTATTGATTTAAAATTTAAAAAAATTAAAAATTAAATATTTTAGAAAATTTAAAATAAAAAAGCACATTGTAATTATTACACATATTATATTCACATATGAATGCAAAAATGCATGTCAATAAAAAATAAAAGCATTTAATTTGAGGACACTTCATGAAAAGCATAAAATATATTTTAATATTATTTTTTAATTTTATTTATTTATTTTCTTGTCTCATGCACTCAATTGAATATTTTTTAATTATTTAAAGCTAAATATATCTTCACTTCCACTTCTATCTCTATCATGCATTCTATGAACTTTGTATTTATCTCAATCTAATATTGTCAATTATTAGGAATTAAAATTGTCCTTACATAAAATCTACTTTTTTTTCAAAAATAAGGATAAGGATAAGAAGGAATATAAAATAAAAATATAATATAATAATTTGTTATGAAAAGATTTTTTACTTTTTATATTAAAGGAGTTCAGAGCATATACATCATACTATCAGGTGCCCTATTTTTTACATATATTTTGTATTGTTCTTCTTCTATTTCCTGCTTTGTACAATATATTTTTTCACGTGTATGTCAAAACAGGTTGTAGCCCTATGTCAGATGACTATGTATTACAATATGAACAACATATAAAAAGGATTGATACAAAATGCCTCATAGGCCAATCTAAAGGTAACAAAAAGAAGTCACCCTGCTCACTGTTCTCTTGTGCCTTTCTCCCGAATTCTAGGAGGGAGCACATTTGAATCTTCAAGTTTGATCTTTTGCATGTACTAAACCAAGGCTTCAATCTCCTTCAGATGCAACATATCCATATGTTTCTTGAAGTACTGGATAGACTGGATATCTTCCTTGTAAATCTACAGGGCACCTTCATGAACCAAGGTCATGAATCTGTCTTTAGAGATCTCTAAGATAGCAAAAACCTGTGACATAATATAAAAATGTGTGAGCTTATTATTAAACTTAGTAAGCCTCCTTCTCTTGTTCTAAAAAACCTCTCCATTTCTTTCCTTCCAAAGAAACCACAACACCTCACAAGAAAAGACAGACCAAAATCGGTTCATCTTAAGGTCAAAAGATTCTACAAAACCAACAAGGATCTCACTCTAGGAAGGACCAGGCTGATGGTTCCAGACAATAGAAGGGCCAAGAAAAATGGACCACACACCACGGGCAAACTCACACTCAAAAAATAGGTGCTCAAAGGATTCTTGGACATTGCACACAACACACTTAATAGACATGAGACACTCAGCAGATAAAAAGGAACCAACAACTAGCTTTTTTAATAGAAGGAGCCATCTAAAACAAGACTTTTTAGGTTCAATGGGAGAATGCCAAAAGAAATTAAAAAAAAAATTGCCACCTGGACTTAGGCTAGTCAAAACCCCAACCTTGATTATATCTAGAGAAGATTGAGTAATCCTACTTCAACATCAAGTAAATTTGTTTAGTAGAAATTTCCAAAAATGGAGAGCCATCCAACTATTTAAATTGTTTCAAAAAGGAGATAGTATCCAAGATCTTACCAGGGAAAAAACAACGTGTAGCCTTACCAATGAGGGAGTATGTTTTCTTTTGTGAAGCAAAGATCTCATATTTAGACTAATCTCCATCCAAGAGCCAAGTTGGTTGTCAATCAATACATTGCTAATCAGAGATATACCCTTATCATTCCAAATCTTAGCAGAGAAGCTTTGAGTCAAAGCAAGGGGTTTATTGTCTAGGTTCACCCCCCACCAAATAGATCTATCCACAACAGCATATGGTGGAGAACTGCCTACTACATCCTTAGAAGGGAGTAACCTCCTTACTTGTGACCATGCCTTCCATAGTGAAGCAAATATACTGGAGCCAAACACCTTCATACTATAATCCCCTAATGGGCATGTGTACAAAGATGGTGGTCAAAAAAGTGGACACCACCCAAAAAAAACTTAGAAAAACAGGCAGCGCGTATGCGGTTTTAAAATTTCAAATTCTCGCGTACGTGCTTAGGTTTGTTCTTCCCGAGCCTAGAAAAGGTAGTGCGTACGCGCTGCGTTTAGGAAACTAAGCACGTACGAGCTACGCCTAGGAAAATTAGCACATATGCGCTGCTTATAGAAAAATGAGCGCGTACGCACTAATAATCCTAGTAAAACCGCGTACGCGGTGCCTGATAAAAAAAAGTTTTTAAAAAAAACTAGGTCCTCATTTACCCGAAAAGCGCATTTTTTATTTTGTATTTTTCCCATTTTCTAACCTAAACCACGAATGGGGTGCTAAATTTGTCCTCCAGGCTATGGATCAAGGTTAGTTTTTGTTTATTTTTGTCGTTCTTTCTGGTTTATGCAATTTGTTTTACATTTTGAATTTAATTTCATTAATTTTGATTAGGTTTTTTCATTTTTTGTTTCAAAAACCAAATTATTCTAATCCAGAACAAGAACAACCAAATGCACCTCCCAAAAACCCACAAGAATAACCAAATACACCTCCTAAAAACATACAAGAACAACCCCCAATTCCTCCTTTTGATTGCACAGTCGAAACACGGGAAGAATTAATTAATCAGTTAGGGAAAAATAAATCCAAAATCAATAGACTGATTGCAAAATTGAAAACTTCTGAACTTGACCATCATCAATCCCTCAGCACTAGCCTAGAAACATTAGCTAGTGGTGCCATAGTTGTTTCCACGGAAATTACCAAATGGGGAAGCTTTAGACATAGGTGTCATCAATTTTATGCCAATGGGCTATCATACGATGGAGTTAAAAACAAAAATATTTCTAAACAACAAATATGTGCCCTTTTTGTTGACCCCAAAACTAGTCAATCATTACCTCCTAATGCAAAGAGGTGTGTAGGGGAAAAAGTGACACTAAGCAAACATGCCCTAATCTCACTTTCAATCACACATTTGTGGAATACGAAAGAGCCTAGAGGTATCACACAATTGGCTACTTCTTTTTGTGGAAGAGAGAGCCACGGGCTACCTATTAGGATTTCTATTCCTTTGTTGCAAATGATAGATAGAATGATGCAAGTTCAATCCCTAACCCCAAAGTGCAAGTATGAACTAATAACAAGATTGTAGAATTGAACTTAAACAATGGAAAGTTGTAAACACAAGGACAAGACAAGAATGCAAATGTGTACCCAGAGTCAAAATCTGAGTGAAAATGTTCGGGACGGGGGCGCGGGCGCCACTGTCCTGATTCTGCCCCTGAAACTGCTCCAGAAACTGTTGTTTTGCACTCTAAAAAACTGTCGAAAATGTTGTCTGTCAGAAGGACCAGGGCGCCCAACGCCCCTGTCCCAGGGACTAGGGCGCCCAGCGCCCTTGTCCTAGCAGGACCAGGGTGCCCCATGCCCCTGTCCTGGTCTTTTGCTCTGAAACTTGGTGTGGAGTGCTGTCTAGGCCTGCTTTTCCCAGATCTGCAACTTGCGGCGTCGTCTGAATCTCGAAACCTGCACTTATATCTGAAAAGGTATGGGCGGCTATATAAGGTTTTGCCTTAGTCAAACCCCCGCTTCGGTGATTTCCACCTCCACGAATAGCCAAGTTGTATTGTAAAATGTATTGTGTGTGCAGACCTAGTGTGTGTGCAAGGTCCTAAAATGCAAGCAAGCAAACTAGAGCAACCTAGAAAGTAAACCCTAATTGCTTGTAAATGATAATGTAAATGCTCTAAATCAAGATGCAAAGTGATCTAAAGCATGAATAAAGGATATATTGAAGCTTATGCAAAGACATGAAAACAACATGAAATCATACCCAACCCCAAGGGAGGGGTACAAGCCAATCTTCAGTCGGTGATCCCTTATTGCTCTTCAATGTCTTCAAAGCCCTAAATGAATGAATGAAATTGATGAATGCTTGATGGATGGATGTTGAATGTTGTTGAAGTATTCAAAGATCTGCTCTTTCGCTGTATAGAAGGTCCTTGAAAGCCAAAATTTGGATCCTTTCAAATGAAGAAAGAGAGATCTTATATATGAAACCCTAGGTCGTAATTTCGTCTTTTGGCCGACCTAGAGATTGAATTTCCCGCCAATTTCTTGGGGTTAAGCTTTATTTTATGATTGGATTGTGCTCCTAAAATTTCAGGAAAAATGTCTGGGACCATGTGCACTCCGGGTGCCATGGTCCCGACAACTTTTCACCAAATTTTCATGGCCGTCAGATATGATGATTTTAGAGAGAATCCCGAAATTACGGGTGATTTCGAGATGTTTTGACCCCCGAAATCAAGCCCCCAAGTTCAAAATAGGACCTAATTAGGGTTTTTGATTAAATGATGTATTGGAGGAATAAAATGAAAGGGGAACACTTTAATGAAAGGGCCCAACTTTATGATGTGGAAGATGATGAAATAGGACCTTAGACTTAATGAAATTAATTAATTAAGTGCTAAAGGGGAAATGCAATGCAAGATGCAAAATGCGCCAAGGCGGGTGCTAAACTAGGTGTGAAATTGTACCACCCTAGCAAGTGCGTACAATTTACGACGCTACAAGAGGTTTCCCATACATTGGTGTACCAATGTGCAAATGAAGAATCTTTTTTGGCAAAGGTGGTGGATGGTCTTTGACGATCCACCTTGTAATAATTATGAGGTGCCATTATATTTTTTGAGAAAAATATATTGTGAGTTTGTGCTCAATGTGCGCCCAAATTATTTTGACATGAGAGAGTTTCATGGTAGAGGTGGTGGCTCTACCCAAGATAGACCTGGAGCCCGTAGGTGATTAGCCGTGGAGAATCGCCGCCCCCTAGCACCCAAACCCAAGGTGCATCAAGTTGTCCCATTAGAGTTGAAAGAGTCGATGGAGCTACAGACTCTTCAGGTGGCCACAGCATTGACTGGTGCCATCATCCAGCATGGGACATCATTAGCACACCCTATTGTATTAGATGATGAGCCATTAGAGGGCAACAAAGAGCCCATCGAGCATATGTGTGTCAGTTGCTCGGGGATATGCTCGGGGATAGATGATGTAGCCGGTGCAGATGGATACTCATATCATCTATGCATGATTTGCGGTTGTAGATGTCAGGCTCACACAGTTGAGGATGTCGCGCTGACAAATGAGTTGATGGACATGGTGTTTGCCCATGAGCCACAGACATAGGTGTGTTGATTTGAATTCATAACATTTTATTTATCAGTCACTTTAATTTTGTAATTACATAAATGAATTTTCATTTACACATCGATTTAAATTGAGACAAATAATATGCATTTTAGGATGCAGCAGCAGTATCCCATACACGTCCCCCAGTTACCACAGCTGCAACTTCGACGCCTGAGGTATAAATTTTGTAACATGTTAAAATAGAATAGTACACTTTGAATTCAAAAAAATACAAGATATACTAACTATCTTTAATGCTTGGTCCAATTTCTAGTTTGTAGGTGTTGACAGGGGACGAAATGTCCCAGATTGATGACATCACACTCTCAGTGATCGATTTTGGCCTACAAGGCTATACGGTATGATATTTTGTACAACTCTTTTTATGAATTGTTTTGATGGAATATGCAAGTCATTTCATTTTAGATTTTTAAAATTATGTTTAATTTATTATCTGTACTAATATCTCATGTTAATTTTGTGTTTTTTGGGTACCCTCTCCACGTCTAGGGCTCGTCCTAAGAAAAAGAATTCCTCGAAGACGCCAAAACATGTGAAGAAGGTAATTGAACACATTTTTAGTTGTACAATTGTTTGAAAATGTTGAAATCAAGTATTAGTTGGGGTTTGTAGATTGATTAGTGTTTTTTGTCTATTTTACATGTACAACGGCCATTGAGCTTTGTGGATATGTTGAATGCACCTGATTCACCGGTAGATCAAGAGAGGGCGGAGGTATGTAATCAACAATATGAATATAAACAACAAAAATATATGATATAAAGCATTGCAATCGTGGAATATGATTTGATAAAATTTCTAAAATGTTGAATTAACCCTACAAAACTCCTTGTATTCAGTTCATTATTGTGTATTCGTTGTATTTGGTGGCTGCCCTTTTATAAATTTAAATGAATATTTGCATATGTAATTAACAATATGAATATAAACAACAAAAATCGACAATATGAATTTAAACAACAATGTGTTTGGTGTGAGAGCACCCTCACGCTCGCAATGGTCAAATTTTGTTCCTCGTGTGCACAAACCAACATCGCGAGCACATCCGAGTGGGTAGGTTTACACTAGGCATGCCCCTATTGTGCATCCCAAAGCACCAGAACATCGAGAGTCATACCCTACTGATGTGATCTCTCAAGTGCCCTGAGTCCAAAAAAATTGTCAAAATTTGACAGACTGTTTCTTCCAATCCACGACACATACGGTCAATCTGTTTGATCCTATGGGGTTGAGTGAGGCTCCTCTACAATGGCCTATCTTGGTTTTCGATGACTCGGAGCCATTTTCAATTAGTAGCATTTTTTCGCCTACTCAAAAAATCGTCAGTTGCTTGCAAGGAAAAGTTGCAAGATTGGCTAGAATTGATCATGTTCCTCGTGTGCACAAACTGACATCATGAGCACATCTGGGTGGGAATTTTTATGCTAGGCATGCCCCTATCATGCATCCCAAAGCACCAAAACGTCGAGAGTCATACCCTACCGGTGAGATCTCTCAAGTGCCCCGAGTCCAAAAAATTATCAAAATTTGATGAATTGTTTCTTCCAATCCACAACACATACGGTTGATTTGTTTGATCCTGTGGGGTCATGTGAGGCTCCTCTACAATGTCCTATCTCAATTTTTGACAACTCGAAACCATTTTCAATTAGTAGCATTTTTTCGCCTGCTCAAAAAATCGTCAGTTGCTTGCAAGGAAAAGTTGCAAGATTGGCTAGAATTGATTATGTTCCTCGTGTGCACAAACCGACATCGCGAGCGCATCCAGGTGGGCATGTTTACGCTAGGCATTCCCCTGTCATGCATCCCAAAGCGCCAAAACGTCAAGAGTCATACCCTACTGGTGAGATCTCTCTAGTGCCCTGAGTCCAAAAAATTGTCAAAATTTGACGAACTATTTCTTCCAATCCACAACACATATGGTCTATCTGTTTGATCCTGTGGGGTCATGTGAGGCTCCTCTACAATGGCCTATCTCGGTTTTTGACAACTCGGAGCCATTTTCAATTAGTTGCATTTTTTCGCCTGCTCAAAAAACCATCAGTTGATTGCAAGGAAAAGTTGCAAGATTGGCTAGAATTGATAATGTTCCTCATGTGCACAAACCAACGTCGCGAGTGCATCCAGATGATCATTTTTATGCTAGGCATGCCCCTGTCTTGCATCCCAAAGCACCAGAACATCGAGAGTCATACCCTACCAATGCAATGTAGAAGTTGCTTGACAATTTTTTTGACAACAATGACAATTTTTGCTCAAATTGTATCTAGTCTCAATCTATCACCCCTATGACCCAATAATGACTCAAATAATTATCCATGATTATACAAGAATCAAGAATGCTCATGATTGACCAGGGACACATCACATATACTCAAAACATAGTCACAAAACATTGACACACAAAATAGTCACAAAACATTGTCACATATTATTCAAAAATTTGCCTCTAAATATGGTCAAATCAACTCTTGGCTATTTGACTATACAAAAAATTGTCTTACAAATAATCTCATAGGCTTTTATACAAAATTTGGCATTACAATATATGCGATTCATCTCATCGCCATTTTAATATACAAATCATCTCATGGGCTTTTATACAAAATTTGGCATTACAATATGTGCGATTCAGCTCATCGCCATTTTAATTTACAAAATTTGGCATGTACAAATCAGCTCATTGCCACTTAAATATACAAAATTATGCCCCTAAACATGTAAAAATCATCTCATGGGCATTTATATATACAAAAAATGAATATAGAACAATCCGTCGATGATTTATACAAAATTCTCAAAATCATTCTACTCTGAACCATAGAATCAATCAAGTGAGCCTTCAGGATCGGCTCTAACCCGTATTGTGTCAAGTATTGCCTCGTGGTCAAATTCATGAACTTTCCATAAAATCTTGTTATGAGGTCTACCACGATACTTCATCAAATGAATATTTGTTGCAACAACTAGGTTAGAGAAATGAAGAATATGTCTGTGTGTTTCAAAGTCCTCGAACAACCAAACATCAGAATTCTTGATAGGGTATCTCTGAAGCCATGTTCCTGTCACAACAACAGACCCTATTGGGTACTCAATACCCTCTCCGTCAATGATTATGGTTGTCAATTTTCTTTTAGGCTCAACACAACGACACAAATAGTAATCTATTCCTTCTTCATTGTTCTCTTCTGCAACAATTGCATACACATGACCTGCATTTTATAAAGTGTTAATTAATACCAGAAATAAAGTATGATGTACAACAAAATGAACCAAAAAGAATACTTGCAAAAAAATTAACTCAAAAAATCACCTGAATCCACTAGGTCGGATACATGGTCAAAATCCACTAATGTCTCCATCTGGCTCAATTGTAGTGCTTTGGGAATTTGATATGAATCAATGGGAACCAACGGTCTACAAGACCATTTGTCAACCCACTCTTCTGATTCACATTCTTCCCACAAACAATACATGCATGAAGAGCAAAAACATACCATCTGTCTCATATAAATTACCAGTGAACTTGAATTTGAACTCATAAATGAGTGCATGTCACTCGATCCTGCAATTGTACAACAATCTAGATAGTTTTCAATGTTAGATTCAATAATCAACCAAAAATATCTATGAACCAATGACGTACCTAGATTTCCTGGACCCATCATAGACTTACACCATCGCACAATTGTTTTTGCATCTACCAACTCAGCACCACCTTCGTACTTCAATTCTTCCCTGGCTAGGGCTCTTTTCACACATGCTCCTGCACCATCGTGCTCTCCCTTACCATGTCTAGCCTCAGTGAAATTCCAAAAATGTTGTACACCGCTTGTCACATGCATCCTTGTCAGCCAATAAAACATCCTTGCATTCTTGAATTGTGCGGTGCAATTATCTGACCATATTAAGTGTTGGTTGTATCGTATGTTTCTTTCCCTTAAACTATCATAGAAAACTTTAAAGCATCCTTGTACAAACTCTGATGAATGAGTACGATTGTCACTTATGTAGAAGTGATATTCTCTTACAACCTTTCTATCCTCCTCTATGCTATCATCTGCATGCATGAATGCTATGTGTACAAAAATAGAAACTTGTGTAGAGTGATAATACATGGATTGCACTTCATTTTGAGGTTGTACTGTATAATTTTCAGCGAAATCAATGATAAAGACAATGGTGCCAAGAGGAAATGTGTCCTTACACAACTTGAATTGCTCATCTAACCATCGAGCTCTATGTGTATGCATTATGTACTCATAAACTAGTTTCTCTTGAAAATTTTTCATAAATTGAGCTACACATATATCATTTTTCACTAGCTCACATCTCTTCAAATATTTTCCATCTTTAACTCCATATGTGACTGTCTTGTATTTTCCAAAAGAAACTAGTTTCGTACCAATTTCATGTGTGCTCTCCAAATGTATGCATCTTGGTAAATGTTGCAAACCACCACATATAGCACAAGAACCTTCCAAACAAGGCATCTTATAATAAATGCAACCATCATGTCTGTTACATAACACACTTGAAATAAATTCTCTTGCCGACTTAGGAGGTGCTTGTATATTACATTCCTGCAAAACATCGTTAGTGTGCAAAGTAGAACAAATATGATGAAAAATATCGTAATGCATGGAAAATTCAATATACATCCTACAACAACATGTGGTCTGTACATGATTAATCTTAATATAAAAAGGTTTTGCCATTTCAAAAAATCTTTGAGAAAAATTTATTTGAGGAAACTTTTGAAGGAATCTTTCATAAAATTTAGTTTGAGTCATATCCAAATAGTGTTTCGCATGTGGCTCACGATTTTTAGACCCAATTCACCTTCGAACAACATCTATTTGGTTGGGTGATACTCTTGTGTTTTCATGCCAAAAATTTTCAATTAATATTTTTAGTGCATCTACAACAACCTTGTCTTTGCGTGGTAGTCTACCAAAGAATGCCCAAAGAGAATTATTGTTTGGTTCCTCTATGTGTTCTCACCTATTTAATGTTTTACTTAATGTTGTTCTACTAACGTTCAATTACTTACTTGTTTTGTTTATCAAATGATCTTTTTTATTTTCTTGCTCATTATGGTTGATGTAATGACACGTCAAGTAGCATTAGAATCTTTACTACGTGATTTTGAACCAATAGATTGATATGCATCAAATAGATTTCTGACAATAGTTCTTTCACTGTTACTTTCAGATGATCTTAGACCTAGAATTTTCATTGTCTCTCTAAAATTCAAATTTTTAATCATTTGAATAATTAATTGACATCTTGCGGTTTGATTTAATTTTTTAAAATAGTTTTGCCATATTCTTTTAACCATTCTCCTACAAGTTCATTCATTCATTTTATTGGGCATTGACTTCAATATATTCTCATCAATGTCAATTAGATACTTTGGTTTCCTACGAATGATTCTAGGAGGTGTTAACATCGGTGCATTATGTACATTCAATTCATCAAGTAGAGAAGGTGTAATATGTTCATCATTTAATTGATTATTCAATGCAGTATCTTCTCCAATTGCATTAAGTTCAAATGGTAAATTATCAAATGTTTCTTCTTCAATTGCATTAGGTTCAAATGGTAAATTATCAAATGTTTCTTCTTCAATTGCATTAGGTGCATTATATTCATTTGGTAAATTGAATTGAGATGTTAAGGTTGACATACCTTCTTCTCCCATTGTTCTTATGTCACGCAATTTATTCAGACGTTGCCTTTGTCTTTCCTTTTGAGCCTCTCGTTGTTCCATTGTTCCTCACTTGTTCTTTCCCATGGTTGAGATCGGTTGACCTAAATAGAATCATATTACATATATATGTAAAGAAAAGTTCAAAAATAAATAAATAACCATAAGTATGCATCTTATCACTATTTTTTGGAATCAAACTATTATACAATCACAATTTAATCATTTGAAACCATGCAAAAACAAAAAACTAATAAAAACAACAATTCAATCATTTGAAATCATGCAAAAAACAAAAAATTCACTTACTTTTATGTATACAACAGTGATAGAAGTGCAGACACAGTTCCAATGGGGCCTTCAATGACCTCAAAAACTTCTTTTGAGGTCGTTGAGGCTCTTGGGCAACTAAAACTATGTCTATAAACCGCGTACGTGCTACATTGATAACCGTGTATGCGCTGCTAGGCCATAAAATGTTGGCAAGCCCAACGGTATTCTCGGCTGATAAGTAGCGCGTACGCGCTAATAAGCCTAAAAATGTTATCCCAAGGTATCGAATAATGGGAATAGTACCCCGTACACGCTTATGAGTAATAAGTACTGTGTACACGCTACTAAGCCTTTAAAAAGTTATGGAAGGGATATGGAGGAAGGCAGAGGGAGAGAGGGAGAGAAGAAGGGGGGAAGGGAGAGAGAGGGAGAGGAGAGGGGAGAGGGAGAGAGAGGGAGAGAGAGGGAGAGAGGGAGAAAACATGGGGGGGAGGGAGACTTAGAGGGAGGGAGAGAGGGAGAGAAGAGGGGGGAAGGGGGAGAGAGGGAGAGGAGAGGGGAGAGGGAGAGAGAGGGAGAGAATATGGGGGGGAGGGAGAGAGGGAGAGAAGAGGGGGGAGGGAAGGAAGAGAGAGAGAGGGATGGAGAGAGAGAGAGAGAGAGAGAGAGAGAGAGAGAAGAGGGGGGAGGGAAGGAGGGAGAGAGGGAGAGAGAGAGAGGGGGTGGGAGAGGGAGAGAGAGGGAGGAGAGAGGGGAGAGGGAGAGAGCGGGAGAGAGGGAGAATAGAGGGGAGAGGGAGAGAGAGGGAGAGAGGGAGAGAGAGGGAGAGAACATGGGGGGAAGGGAGAGGTAGAGGAAGGGCGAGAATACATGATAAAAATCAAAGAGGAAGTTGCAGATAAGAAATAAATTCACTTACTTCTATAGAAGTGCAGACACAGTTGCAGTGGGGTGTGGAGGGAGAGAAGAAGAGAAAGAGGGATGGGGTATGGAGAGAGAGAGAGAGAGAGTGAGAGAGAGAGAGAGAGAGACCTTGTATGCATTTGAGAGGGAGAGACGATACACTTACATGTGTATATATATGTTTAATATATTATATATACAATGTCATATTATACACATATTATATATTACATATATTATATGAATATACACATATTATACATAGAATATCATATTATACAATAGCGCATACGCGTTGTTTATAGTAAAGATAGCATGTACGTGTTGTTTAAAGGGAAACAAGCGCCTACACGCTTCTTACACTATAAATACCCCGTACGCGCTTTTTAAACCATAAGTACCCCGTATGCGCTTTTGACTTTTTTGGCTTGTAAATAGGCCTGGATGACAAAGCTACGGATTGGAAGTTTGATTTCCCTCCATTTCTCTCATTTTTGACATGTTTTATTTTATCAACTTGGTTTATCGACTTTGTCATCATCAGGTTTACACTTCATAAAGTGGGTATTTCTAAAATTAAAACCATATTTTCACCCATCTTCTGAGCTTTCTAACCATATAATTGTTTTTCAATTTGAACAACAATAACATATTATTATTGAAATTCTTTTACTAGTGTCTCCATAGTTCTCACAGACATAGGTGCACCATTTTTTGAATAACTTTTGATATACGTATCCAAATTTAAAATTTTTTATATATTATTATAGTGCACTTGATTCTTTACAATTAAAAAAAAAAATTGTATTTTCGATTTGTTTAGTGCAACTTATGCTTCGCGCACGAATAGGTACCGAATTTTCAGGATGCGCTCGATTGGAAAAATCATAAAAAAACAAATACTCAACAAAAAATTATAAAAAAATACACATCTTCTAGTGCTCACTCTTAACTATCTTTCGCCAAAATATTTGTCAAAATACTAAATCTAACTATGACTTTTTTGATGTGCACGTCAGACACTATGTTATGTTTTTCAGAAAGAAAAAAATAGGGTTAGTTTTTCATGCGTGAAGGATTTGACCCCCTTAATCTTATCCAATTTTGAAAAAGTTTAGTATTTTGGAAAGTAGATTCGGAGTACTACAATGTTTGTTCTTTGATTATCTTCATATCTTGAGTGGATGACTTTCAAAATTTGCCTCTAAGTTTAGGTTCACCTGATTTTAGAAAAAAAGTGTCCACTTATACCCCCCTTTTTGACCACCATCTTTGTGCACTTACCCTAATACTATATCACATAAAGGGATATTCCTCTAGGTTTTACCTTTCTTAACAATCGACCTTTCATTATTGTTTCTTATCAGCACCTTCCAAGGTCCATTGCCATATAGGGCTTTTACAATCCATTTGGAAGCTAAAGCAATGCCATGAGCCCTAATATCCTTGATACCTAATCCACCCATACATCTAGGTCTGCAACACCAATTCTAGTTCACACTATGTCTCTTCTTATGCCCCATCCCATCAGACCATAAAAAGTCCCTCATTATCCTCTCAAGCTTATTGGTTTGATAATTGGCAAACACCCATGCAAAAGCACAATATATATGATGTGAGGAGAGAACCTTTTGAACAATTTGCACTCTGCTAGCCAAGGAGAGCATGTGGGTCTGCCATTTAAGATGTTTCTTTTCAATTTTAGATTATATCCATTGCCACATATCTTGAGTAGTCAAATTAATAGCAAAGGGGATACCAAGATATCTTACTGTATACACCTAAAAATGGTCTAAAGATAATTAATTAAATAAGCAATTATTTAATTAATACCCCTTCCTAATTTAATTGAATTCATTAGGCAATTTGATTAAATTCTCCCTTTCATCTACTTATTAATAAATCGAAGTATTTATTTAATAGGTTCATTTCAATAGTCCCCTTTGATTAACACTTCAATCAATTCTTCTAATCCTCTAATTAATTAAAACAAATAAATTTATGAGTTGTTGAGAATTAATTAGTCTTTTCTTATTATTTGAATTTTTAAATTCAAATTACCCACATGCCTCCTAACTTCTAACCACCTAACCTAACCATCCCTCTAACCTAACCCATTCCACCTAACCTTGGGTTTTCCTAACCCTATCCTATCTTGCATATTCTAACCTCCTTATCCTAACCTCCTATGGTGTGGATATTTTCTTCTTGAGACACATGGCACTTTGGCCACATGTCTCCTCTCTTGGACACTTGCCCTTTTATGAGCAAAGATCCTTGACACTTGTCACCACAGAGATGACAAGTGTCTCTTCCTCCAACCTCTTCTCCAACCTCCTCCAATTTCACCCTTGATATCTTTAGACTCAATCTTGATCGTTGATTCCTGCCACCTCACCCCTGGCCTTGGAAATCCTATAAATATCCCCCATTTTGGAGCACAAAGGATCCCATCTCATTTCATCTTATGGATTGTTATTATAGGTAGTGTAGACACTCAAAATTGTCATGTCTAATTAAATAAATATTTTATTTATTTAATTATCTAAGCCTAATTCTTCTATTAATTAAATAAATCTTTATTTATTTAATTAATTCATTTATCCTCTTCTAGCCTTATTTCTCATTTAAATAAATACATTTATTTATTTAAATTATCCTTTTTCTAAATTAAATAAATTCTTTTATTTATTTAATTGTCTTATTCTTCTATTAATTAAATAAATCTTTATTTATTTAATTAATTCATTATCTTTTTCTACACATGACACATGTCATTCATCTCTTAATTCCTACACTACCTACCTCTTTCATTATTTTGGTATTTCTTTTACCTACCCTCTAATCTTAGCCGACCTCTCTTTTTACACCTCTCAATCTTATCCCTCCATTTCATATTGTGTCTTCTATTTAAGAAGATGCTTTCTTCATTATCAAACCCTAATGACCCTAATGACACATCCTAATGACTAATGACTGATTTTGGAGTACTTGGCTACACTACAATTCCACTTGCAACCACATTTCGTTCTTTGTTGAGCTCTTGTGCATACAAAAATCTGAGAGCAAGTATATCAAGCAAGATCAATGGAGATAGGAAGAATGGAGATCAAAACCCTATTGGACATGTGATGGTATAATCTTTGTGATTTTGAGTTATTTGCATTGTCTTAGGTTATCTTCATATGTTATGGTGGATCTTTGTTCATTGTTAGGCTAGGGTTTAGTGGTTGAATCCATTTTAGTCTTTCAATATTATTGTTTATTGTTATCCATTTTCACCATATACATTTTGGCACGCCCGGTGGGACCCTTGTCCCTTTGCATTTAACATTTTTGTTGCAGATTTTGCATTTTTGAAGTTGCAGATCGGACGATTTTGACGACATTTTAGGTTTTTTCCGCGTCTGCGAGTGTTCGGATCGCGTTTTTGTATTTCAGGGGCGTCTGCGATATCTTGGATCGCGTCTGTGTTTCTGTCATTTTCTATTTTTGCAGGTTTCTGAAAGTAGCGTCTGTGATTCCGAATCGCGTCTGTGCATCATCTCATCGCGTCTGTAGAATAAAGAAGCGTTTGTGTTCTGTGATCGCGTCTGTGAACTACAGAACCGCGTCTGTGTCGGACAGACGCGTCTGTGTCTGGTATAACAGCGTCTGTGAATTCTGTTTGCAAATTTTTCAAGTTTTTTTGATTCGGGTTTTCGGATTTTGTACTTAGGGTTTCAGATCTAGTTTATTTTCGGCTAACCTTTGCAGATCTAGCTAACCTGATTTGTGCAGCTTGCTTTGGAGACAAATACGTTTTTGTTGAAGGCCCCTTTTTCACAAAGTCTTTTTGGGTTTTCTAAAAATTTACCTAACTTGTGTGCTTGCAGGAAGGGGTTATCATTTGAAACAACCCAAACTACTAATAATTTTGTTGCAGGGCCTTAGCTAGGGTTTTATAATTTTTATTGTGTGCCTTGTTTCATAGCTTAGCAAACACTTCAATTGGTGCACTAAAATTGAATCATTGTCTTTTGTGTCTTGAGCGATAGGCTCTTTTTGTTTACTCTTTAGAGGGTCTGTCTTCCCGTGTGGTCATTAGGACTACTAGTGAGAAGAGAACGACCCAAGTGGTAGCGAGGAAAACCCACCTCATCCGAACCACTATAATCAAATGTATTCATGGTGAAAACTATGAATAACGTGTGCTAATTAGTTCATACCGACACTATGTCTCCCCATAAACCCGTTTGATCAAATTTATTTGATCATTTGTAGGGCATAACCCCTACCGGCTGGGAGCCTTCTGTATTTACAGAGCTGAAAGTGCCGCATGTATGGCCACACGAGCGGATGCCCTTACTAGCACCATTTTGTTTTAGAGGCCCAAATCCTTCTAGTTGTTGGGGCAGGAGGTCGGACCTCTGGTAGCGGCCCACACACATACGGTTCTTAGTAGAGATACAAAGTTCGCCATGGGGAGTTTTCATGGGGACTGATGCTTGGCTGACCCGAGAAGTGAGTGCCGAGGGTGGAGCCAGTGAGGTCAAGCATCTAAGTATCCACTCTGAATAGCGTAGCCTCGGGGGTAAAACCCCATGTGGGATCAACAACTATTGTCTTGGCCAGCCATAAGAATTGTGCTTGACTTATGATAAACATTCAAACAATCAAGACCAAACAGCAAAACATTGTGTCTTTTGTGTCTTCAAGTGTATGCAAAAACTTTTTACATCAAACAACACACTTTCTTGGAGTCATTTTGGAGTCTAAACACTAGCAAACATTGAGTCATCAGCACTGTGTCCTCTTGTCACGAAAAACAGTCGAACAATCAGATTTGGTCACAACAAAACAACTTCACAGATAGGAAAGATTGCACGAAGGTTACAGAAACGCGTCTGTGTCTGTTCAAACCGCGTCTGTGTCAGATAAACGCGTCTGTGAAGTACAGAATAGCGTCTGTGTTTTTATCAGCGTCTGTGTCGAACAGAGACACGTCTGTGTCTGGGAATCGCGTCTGTGAAGTATACAGGTGCGTCTGTGTCCACAATTGCAAAAACTGTTACAGTCCCGGCAAACATCAACAAGAAAATCTCAGAATCACGTCTGCGTTAAACAGAGTAGCGTCTGTGTCTTAAAACCGCATCTGTGAAGTATACAGAGGCGTCTGTGTCAGGATTTGAAAATTTTAACAGTCAAACAAACAAAAGAAAATCAGTTTTCGGCATACTTGAGCTTCCTAGGTTGTCTCTTCAGATTTCATCTAGCATTCAACCTGTCTTTGGGTCTCACATAGTCCATCATTGCTTCACATCTCATTTTACATTCATACTTGTCTAAACTTGAGTCAAAAGGTCACTTGCTTGTCCTCATCATACTTTGTCAACACACTACATACAACTACACTTTGCTAAGTGGTCCCTCATCAAGGTTTCTTACCTTTGGGTCTCATTTGGTCTTACTTAGAGTCAAGGTCAGCTTACCTCATCAAGAGAAACTATCCTCTCTTTGGAAGTCACACCTACTCTACTACTTACATACTTGGTCTTACACTTTGGACATTGCAAGTACACCTCAGATTCATTTACACTTCATACAACTCTTGGTCTTCCATACTCTTGTCATATTTTCCGTCTAGTCTCTCACATATTGCTAAACACCTAGTTCATGGTTGAAACCCGCCTTCAAAAATCTAGGAGAATAGCTAAAGAAGCTCAAAGATCCGCAAACATGAGTTCTTATGAGTATGACAATGATGTCTTCTACAATCCTGAGCACACTACATTACCAGACATGAATGTTTATAGACACAATCCAAATGTGGAAAGCGCAAACGCTATAAACAACAATGCTACACACAATGACAATGTTGACAATTCTTCAATAGTATCAGCAGACATACAAGAATCTATAATGGATCCTCAATTCAATAGATTGGTTGAAGAGATAATGAGGAGAGATCGTCAATATTTCCTAAACATGATGGCACAAAGTGGAGCTAAAATACCACATGATTTTGACTTATCTCAACTTATGGAAAGTAGACCTTCACAACAAACTCAACCTAATAGTGGAGGACCAAATAATATGATGCCGGAGTCACCATCAGTTTTGCTTCAGAAACCAGCAATCCCACATACACAAGCTCAAATGCATGATACTTACACTCAAAGACCATCATGGAGGCCTTATGCTCAAACACATGCTCAAGATATGGGTCAACCAAGACAAATGGATACTCAAGGACTTCCTCAAAATTTTGACACAAGGAGACCTCATGCCAAAATTGGGGGCAACACAATGGAAAATGAAAGACCTATTGAATATGGTTTATATACACAAAACAGATATGGGGTCCCTCAACAAGAAGTTATGCCAAGTGCTCCATACATGTCGCAACAATATAGACCTCCATATGGACATGTTTACGATCAGTATCATCCATACATGCAACAAGCTCCTCCTCAAATGGGTGTTTCAAACATGGGATATGCTACAAGAAATCAATCTCCTCCCAAAAATAATTTGGAGCAACAAATTAGAGATCTACAAAAGAAAGTGGAAGACATGGGCACATCAAAACCCACATATACTATGAGAGATATATGCCCTTATCCATTTGATAAGAGCATTCCAATGCCTCCGTTTCCTCCGCACTTTGTAACACCAAAATTCGACAAATATAGAGGGAGAGGAGACCCCAAGGCACACATAAGACAATTCTTCACAGCTTGCATTGAGGTAGCGGCAGAAGAAACATACTTGATGAGGTTGTTCCCACAGAGCTTAGGTGACCAAGCTATGGAATGGTTTTCTCAATTACCTCCCGGTATTAAGTCATGGGGTGACTTGGCAGAAGCATTCATTCAGCATTTTTCTTACAACATTGAAACAGATGTCTCAGTTACTACCTTGTGCAATACGAAACAAAAAGAAGGAGAATCTTTCGCGTCATTTTTACAAAGATGGAGAAACCTAGCTAGCAGATGCTCTTGTGAGATCCCGCAAAAACAAATGGTGGAGATGTTCACACAAAATGTTAACAAGGCTATTGGCTATGATCTCAGGAAAGCTTGTTTGTCCACATTCAAGGATGTCATTGAAAAGGGCCTAGCAACAGAAAAGGTCTTAATTGAACAAGGAGTTATCAAGCTATTCAAAGAAAACAAAGAGGACTTCAAAGGAAAGGACAAACCAAAATTTTGGAACAAGAACAAGAACACAGTTAATGATGGTGTTGTTGATGCCAACACAGTAAGACCAAAGTTCATCTTTTCTGGTTCAAGTTCTACCAACAATCAAGTGAACAATCAAACAACTGCTAAACCACGAAGGAAGTACACTCCATTGGGAGAACCACTTGAATCAGTATTCAAAAAGCTTGTAGCAAACAAAGTGATCACAGTCCCAGATTTTCCTCCATATCAACCAAAGGTAAAACCGAATTGGTGGAATGATGATGAATATTGTGAGTTTCATAAGAGCAAGGGGCACAAGACAAGTAATTGCCATCGATTGAAAAACATTGTACAAGATCTCATTGACAGAGGAGATATTGAGATTGAGGGACATTCATCTAATCAAGAGCATGAGGTGTTTAAGGAACCATTCCCAAAACATGACAAAGGAAAAGGCAAAGTCACAGATGATCAAGCCAATTACACCAGAGCATCTTACAATTATGATTCCACTATTAATCACATCTCAATGGACAATCATATCTCTACCATTACTATCAAAAATAAAAATCCTGAGAATCCTCCTCAGCGACCTAAAATTGTCCTAAAAGGTGTGGGATCTTCGTCCACAGCTACCTCCGAATGTCATGTTACAACCCGTCGAGGTAAGATCACATTGCCAGGTACCTCTACTAAGAATACCAATCTTTCGTCAACTAAGCCTGAGTACGACCTTGTAGAGCAATTAGGGAAAACACCCGCACTCATCTCTATTCTTGAGCTCTTACGTATATCTCCTGCACATAAAGCTGTCCTTGACAAAACCTTGAGAGATACTGCTATCCCTACTGATCTGAATGTGGACCAGTTTCAAGCCATGGTGGGATACCTATCCATTCCACACTCCCTCACATTCACAGAAGCCGATGACGCCTCCATAAGTCAGCCTCATAATGCACCTCTACATATTGAAGCCTTCATACATAAACACCGAATAAAGCGAGTCCTGATAGATGGAGGAGCAGGTCTTAATATTTGTACATTGAGCACCATCAGACAATTGGGATATTCTGACAAAGCTGTAAATTCTACAAACCAAATCACTATTAAGGCTTATGATGATGAAGAGTGTTCGTCCAAGGGCACAGTCATCTTACCACTAAGAATAGGGCCAGTCACAAAGGATGTGGTTTGTCAAGTCCTGGATCTAGACCTTACGTATAACATATTGCTAGGACGTCCGTGGATTCATGAAATGAGGGCAGTCCCATCAACATATCACCAATGCATTAAGTTTCCTCATAATGGAGTCGAGGTAACGGTCAATGGTGATCCAAATCCATTCATATATTGCAATAACTTGAGATCACATACTGAGACTATCATTCCCAGCAATCGTGAAGCTACTCCTTCTTCAGCATATATTGATCCTGAGTCATTAAAGCCCTCGACATCCAAACAAGGTGAACTTAGAGCCAAGTTTCAAGACAAAGGCATGGGAGAATACACTCTGAATCAAACAATGTTCTTACGACAAGTCATGACCTCTCCCAAGGAATATGGGAGGCCACATCCTAATAAGCAAATCTCCATCATGCTACTCAAATGGGATCCTACCGTCTTTCAAAAATGGGGCGAACTAGAGGAAGAAAATTTATATAAAATGCTATATAAGGACGCTAAAGAGGATACACGTGATCAAATTATAATACCCTGTGAGAACTATGGCAAAGGTTTCAAAATTCTACAAAGATTTGGGTATGATGGAAAAAGCCCTCTCGGACTATGCAAAGAAGGTGTCATGGAGCCTTTACAACCTGAGCTAACTACAAGAAGGGAACGCTCCAAGGGGCTTGGTTTTCTAAATCCCAAGATTCACAATAAAAGAACAAAACAGATATGGCGAGTCAAAGTGGCTGAAGTTCAACAAGAAGATGACTATTCTACAGATTCCAACGAATGGGAATGGGGTTCAGACAAATCCTCCAGCGACTATGAGCTCAACGAGACATTTAGAGAGCCAGAGGAACCTACAGAGGAGGAGGAGTTTTACAAGAAATTCAGAGTTGGTCAAGAACCGACCCATAAGGATCCCGCACAAGCTTCGTTTCAAGGCCCTAGGTCAAGATCACATAGGATGAGGACACCTGTCCCTGAAGGTGCTACTAGTGATGATAATTTGGACTCACTCACGATCGAAACTGATGAGGAGAGTGCCATTGACGACCTCGATGACTATCTTGACATACCTGAATATAACCACATCTTGACTATTAGCCTTGCGAACTCTAAAAACATTAAAGACCTTCCCCTCGTTCACCCCCAACTCATTGACTGGGATCAGGATGGACCAGCACAGCTTGATACATTTCAAAATGACGAAGCTATAGTCGATTATCTTGGCATTCGCAATGATCTTCCTCTTGGAGACCATAAAGCAGGATACGCCATAGAGCTTAATAACATGGCATACTTTGGTGAGGGTGTTGGGCCTTCTAGTCGCAAAAATGTGAAAATAAAAACAAAACAAGGGTCTTATGGCGAAAACCACACTGTGGCGCTATCTGACTCTAAAAAAGTAAAAAGAAAGGACGTATCTGAGGGTGAAAACCTCTCTGAGGCGCCCGAAGATGGAAGGCTTGACATTCTCCCAGCATCATACGAGGAAAAATCATCCATGTTGGTAGAGGAGACTATAAAGACAAACATTGGTACAACAGAGGTTCCACATAACATATTTTTGGCTCAATCATTGACAGAGGCCGAGAAAGCAAGGTTCATAAGCTTCTTTAAGGAACGACAAGTCAACTTCGCATGGTCTTATGCTGATATGCCTGGACTAGACCCCGATTTAGTAATGCATCATTTAACAGTCAAACCGGGGGCAAAACTAGTAAAACAGAAATTGAGGAAAATGCATCCACAAGTGGCATTATTAGTCAAGGCAGAGCTGGAGAAATTACTGGATGTCGGATTCATACGCCCAATTGATTATCCTGAATGGATTTCCAACTTAGTACCTGTTAGCAAACCAGATCGCAGCATCCGAATATGTACAGACTTCAGGGATATCAACAAGGCTTGTCCGAAGGACGATTTCCCATTACCAAACATTGATTTAATTGTTGATCTCATAGCAGGCCATGAGATGTTATCTTTAATGGACGGATTCTCGGGATATAATCAGATCAGGATTGCACCTGAAGATCAACATAAAACATCATTTACTTGTCCATGGGGAACCTTCTGCTGGAATGTCATGCCCTTTGGGCTGAAAAATGCAGGTGCCACGTATCAATGAGCTATGACTACTATCTTCCATGATCTCATGCATGTAACGGTGGAAGATTATGTTGATGACCTTTTGGTTAAATCAATAGACAGAAATACACACTTGGACTTACTTTCAGTTGCTTTTGATAGGCTGGAAAAATACAAGGTAAGATTAAACCCAAAGAAATGTGTCTTTGGAGTAACCTCCGGGAAGCTCCTAGGATTCATTGTGTCTAAAAGAGGAATAGAAGCTGATCCAGCAAAAGTCAAGGCTATCTTGGACATGCCGCCACCCAAGAATATCAGTCAACTTCGGTCTTTACAAGGGAGACTCCAGTCCATACGAAGATTCATAGCACAACTTGCAGATAAGTGCAATCCTTTCCAGCACCTGCTACACAAAAACATCAAGTTCAAATGGGATGAGAACTGTCAACAGGCTTTTCAGGCACTCAAAGACTATCTTTTGAACCCGCCAGTTTTGATGCCACCAATTCAAGATCAACCATTGCTACTTTACATATCAGCTACTCCAACAGCACTGGGGGCACTCCTAGCACAGCAAATACCTGACGGCAAGGAAAAAGCAGTCTACTATATCAGTCGCACATTGGTGGGATATGAGCTGAACTACACACCAATTGAGCGTGCATGTCTCGCTGTGGTCTTTGCTTCACAAAAATTACGACATTACATGCTCACTCACAAGACTAAGTTGATTGCCAGAATTGATCCACTAAAATATCTTCTCAACAAAGCTACACTTACTGGGCAACTGGCCAAGTGGGTAATGATTTTGAGTGAATTTGACATTGAATACATGGACAGAAAGGCCATAAAAGGACAAGCCATCGTAGATCAACTGGCAGATGCTCCTATGATAGATGATGTTCCTCTACAGTCAGAATTTCCAGATGAGTCCATTCTAACAATATCACCTGCAAAGCCATGGCAACTATACTTTGATGGCTCATACACACAGCATGGAGCAGGAGTGGGTATACTCTTTATAACTCCCCAAGGCGATTCTATACCAAAGTCATACCGCTTATCATTTCCTTGCACCAACAATATAGTGGAATATGAGGCATTAACAACTGGGTTAAGAATTGCAGTTCAGTGGAAGATCCAAGAACTTCATGTTTTGGGGGATTCTCAACTTGTCATCCGTCAAGCAACTGATGATTATCAAACAAAAGATGAAAAGCTAATGCCTTACAAACAACTGGTAGATGATCTGAAACAGCACTTTGCAAAGATAGAGTTTGAGCAGATACCAAGAGAACAGAATCGTGCTGCTGATGCCATGGCTACAATTGCTTCGCACATTGATCTACCGCAAAACGAGACTCGCTATTAGTTCCTGGTTGACAACCTGCTGATTCCATCATATGAGATCACTCCTACGAAAATGATATGTGTCGTTGGTCCTGAATCCCAGTTATATGGTTCCATATTCACATACCTTCGCGACAATATCTTACCTCTCGATCTATCGAACAACCAACGCCGCACTTTCATTCGCCGATCCTCCCAATACGTTATCCTAGCTGATATCCTATACCGACGAGGTCTAGATGGCACCCTTCTTAGATGTTTAGAGAGTGACGAAGCTCAGATTGCATTACGAGAAGTGCACGAAGGGATATGTGGTCCGCATACTAGTGGTCCTACCTTGGCCAAGAAACTCATCAGGACTGGATACTACTGGCCTACTATGGAAAAAGATGCATATCAGTTTGTCAAGAAGTGTAAGCAGTGTCAAATTCATGGAGACCTTATACATGCACCAGCACAAGAACTACAGCCACTTGCATCTCCTTGGCCTTTTTGTCAGTGGGGACTCGATCTCATAGGCAAGATTCACCCTCCTTCTTCCAATGGACATAAATTCATTATCACAGCCACAGAGTATTTCACAAAGTGGATTGAAGCTGTGCCTCTCACACAAGTTACTAGGAAACAAATCGCTACTTTCATCCTGAACTACATCATTTGCCGATACGGGATTCTTACTTCCATTATCACTGACAACGGGCGTCCTTTCAAGAATCGGGATGTTCGTGAACTCTGTGAGTGCTTCCATATCTCTCACCGTTTCTCCACACCATACTACCCTCAAGGTAATGGCCAAGCTGAGGCGTCTAACAAAACAATTCTCAAAATCCTTAAAAAGACAGTCGACGACGCTGGCCGTAACTGGCATGTCCAACTCAATCCCGCACTTTGGGCCTATCGTACCAGTGTCCGCACACCTACAGGAGCTACACCCTACTCACTTGTCTACGGTGCTGAAGCCATCTTGCCTATTGAGGTCGAGCTACCTTCTTTACGGGTCTCCTTGAGAAACATAATCAACGATGAAGACTACAGGGTCTCCCGCTTACAAGAACTAGAACTGCTGGAGGAACGATGACACACTGCTTTTAATCATCTCAAGGCTTACCAACAACGAATGAGTCGCAGTTACAATCACAAGGTCAAGCCTCGCACATTTGAGGTAGGTGATTTAGTCCTCAGAGAGAACCCCAAAAATCAGCAAGACAGAGATAAGAAGGGCAAGTTCGAACCAAACTGGCTAGGTCCTTACATCATCACAGCAGCATATGGATCTGGGGCATATCAGCTCTCTACTACAGAAGGTGAACCCTTGGAGGATCCTATCAACAGCATGCATCTTCGCAGGTTCTACACATAAGCTCTTTGGAATATCCTAATTCAAAAATGCAAAAAAATCAAAAAATTCAAAAATACAAAAAAATCAAAAAAATTCAAAAATACAAAAAAATCAAAAAATTTAAAAATACAAAAAAATTATAAAAACAAAAAAATCGTCACTTGGTGAAAACCTGGCAAACAGGCGCCTTGTGACAACAAAAAAATTGAAAAATCGAAAAAAGTAAAGAGAAATAATTTCGTCCAACGGTGAAAACCACTTCGGTGGCGCCCTGGGCAAGTACCATGGTGAAAACTGGGTCACCAGCGCCATGCGTAGGGACTTTGCTCCTCCCTCCTTCAGGATTCTCTTTCATCCTTTCACTTTGCACACACTCACAACCTATTCACTCACAATAAACTTACCCATTCCCATCATGGCTTGTTATTGATCTACCTAAGATTGGTTAGCCATCCATAACCCTCCCTTTTCACTCCCTTTTCCATCCATAATAAATCAGATCCTATCTGTGACTACGGCCAATTCCTACGTCTAGTAATGGGTGTGGAACTGAGAACATCACATGTTTCGAGGAGTACAGTTTCTTTCAGCTTTCTTCAGTCTATCTGCGCACAATCCGCAATAAAGCAGCATTTGCATCGCCAGTCCGCAATAAAGTTTCGTCTTCTCCGCAATAAAGTATCAGTTTCATGGATTCAGTCAGTTTCAGATGAGACACAGCAGCAACAATGAGCTTCAACAAAATCAAATCTTTCAACAGACTCAAACAACATTATGGTTCAGTGCTATCTATCCTTTTTGTGAAAGTGAACATTGTGACCACAATCAAAATTCGACTTATACAAGTGACAAGAGACACTAAACTTGAGGACTACAGTGGATGTTGGTGTCGAGTCTTGGTTTTCTTTTGATTTCATCTTTTTTGGTGACATGTCTTTTAGCTTTTCCAGGATGTCTTTGACTAGAGATTCTATCTCCAGGATGTCTTTGACTAGAAAGGCGAGGATGGGGTATCGTCACCTATTTGCATTTGCTGTCTGTGGATTGTCTTTTAGTAATGCTATGACTTGTCCAAGGATATGAGGACACTGTGAGTCTAGTATGAACTGGGGCATTCCTTGTTTGTGACTGTCTTATCTCCATGCAAACAGGTACAATGACTTTCTGGGCCGAACAAATGCCTCGATTGTCATAACCTACCTGCCATAATAAGCTCAATGATGATAACGCACAAGAATCTCTTTCACGTTCATATCTTCTGTCTTCCATCCCCCTTTCTTGATTGACTTCCATCGTCCTTCTCAAGTCCGCGTAGCCCGCTATCACATGACTGAGTACAATGACACACCAAAAACATTTGCATTTCATATAGTTACACCTGCATCACCACATATAAGCATTTCATACATACATATAGATATCACAATTGCATCACATCCTGCATACAACACATGTTAGCACATCTCACATTTTCATTATGTAAATAATCATTTGCATTATCATATTCATTTGCATTACATACATTCACATTTGCATCATGCATCACATATACAATATAAAAGAACAAAAATATATTGCATTGCATCATATAAGCATCCGTATCACATAAGAACATTTCATCACATAAGGTACACATGCATATAGCTGCCGCAAAAATGGATCATCTCTCATATATACTCAAAATGTGTCATGATACAATGATGTCAAAAGAATCATATGGCTACAAAAGAATCACCCGCAGGTGTCTACAATACAACAATGGTACATCTACTGATACAATGGGAGCCCACTATAGCTATGAGGAACTCCCTCCCTCGGAGCCGCCTGGCCTCGACGGAGTCTGAGCTATAGATGGACCCGCCCCGGGATCCCCCTGTCTCTCTGGTGGTGGTGGAGGCCCCATAACCCCACCGCTGGATGCCTGTCTCCTGCGGCTCCCTCCCGTAGCCGTCGCTGTGCGCGACGATCTATGGAAGCTCCTAGCCCGCTGATCTGCTGGCATGGCTGCATAGTATAGATCCCTCCAGTAGGCGATCTCCTCTCCGGCTCGCAAAACATATGCGTAGCCTGCCCCTGCATCCTCTGCTGCCCGCCTACCTGCCCTCAGAGCTGTCTCGGCCTCTATGTATCTCTGGATGGCCTGATCCCTCTCCCGCTCTGTGTCTCGGACCCTGATCCTGAGGTGGTTCCTCTCCCGCACCAAATCCTCAATCTCATCTACCTGGCCCTGGCAGATCTCCCGCAGCCTCACCACCTCATCCTCCTCAGAGTCTCCGCTCTCTGCCTCCACCTGTGGCTCCTCCCCTACAGGTGTCTGTCCCTCAGCCTCTGCCTGCACCTGTCCCTGTGCCTGTATAGGTACCTGTGGCTGTACCTGTCTCTGTCCCTCTTCCTGCACCTGTCTCGGTCCCTGTCTAGGACCCTATGCTGCTGGCACCTGTAGGGGTAGTCCACCCCGTCCTCTCACCACCGGAGCTGCTCTCTCCTATCCTCCCTCCCTCCGAGGTGCCACCCGCCTCTCTCCCACCACTCCCCTCCGCCTCCGCCGGCCCCTACCTCCATCCCCTCCTCCATCATCATCATCTCCTCCACCCTCTCCATCTAGTGGCTCTGCCGGATCTGTCAATCTGGGAAATGGATGCTCTGCCCAATACGCAGAGTACTCTGCGTCCATCCCTGCATCATCTACCTCTGGCCACATGTCCCATGGCATCGGCATCATCTCCGCTAGCTGCGTCACCGCCTGATCATATGATAGCAGTGGGCCAAACTGCACCTGATCTCTGACCGTCCGGGCATACATGCCCGAGCCCCGTGGCATCCGCTGGATCCGCCCAAACTGCCTGCACACCTTATCAATAAGCTACCTCTCTAGAATATAGGGCGTCCACCCCATCAGATACCTACTCCTAAACACATATGGTAGCTCCAAGGCATCGTCCTCCCACTCCTTGCACCCCAGGTACGGCCTCCAGATCACCATGTCAATATCATCAATGACTCGCCTCCAATGCTCCAATGTCCCAATCCGAGGCTGGGATGTGATCATGTCATACAGGTGCACAAAACTCTATCCCTGTCCTCTGCCTCTGAAATGAATGGGCCGTGTGATGGGAAGGTGCTCATAGGCCCACATCTGCAAGAGAGTCACGCCGCAGCCCAAACCCACTGATCCGTGGTACACAAACTGATGCAGCTCATAATACAAATGTGCCAGGACACATGGCCCCCATGCATACCTAGTGTGCTCTGCCATCAGCGTCTCCAATGCCCCTCCCCAGCCCACTGCCAATCCTCGTGTGGCCCTGTCTGGACACAAATACCCACTGATGACTCCCCCAACAACTGCCGGCAATGCTAATCCTATGGCAGTCATGGTATCCCAGGCTACATGACCTGCTCGCATCTCCAAACCGGGATCCTGAAACACCCGTCTCAATGCCTCCCTGTCACTGTCACGGTCATAGGGTATCAACTCTCCATCAATAGGAACATGCAAAATCCTGTATACATCCTCTAATGTCACTGTCATCTCACCCATCGGCAGGTGAAACGTGCATGTCTCTGAGTGCCATCTCTCGGCCAACGCAGTCAGCAACCCCATGTTTGCCCGAAACTCGGGCACATAGAGCATATGTGTGAGACCCATCTCCTCAATGGAAATCATGTCCTGGATCGACAACTCTGGTCGCAGTCTTTGAGTCGATGGGAATCTCTCCCGTGACTCTAACATCGGCAAATACTCCTGCAGTCAAGCAACTCAATCATGTCAGTTATCGTGGCATTCACTGTTTATCACAAAATGCTACTTGCTACCTAAATGCATCTGGCTATCTACCCTAGTGACACTCACTGTTCATCACAAAGTACTACGTGTGTGACACTCCCTGTTCATCACAAAGTGTTACTCACATTTGCACTCCCTATTCATCACAAAGTGCTGCTCATATTTTAGTACTCCCTGTTCATCACAAAGTACTTTATCTTGGTACTCACTGTTCATCACAAAGTGCCTTGATCTATCCTAGTCTTCCTAGAGGACCTGTTTGAGTGTATCCTCTCAGCAGCTTATCCAATCGACAGTGTATGTTCATCACAGAACTGCCGATTTGACCTAGAAGATGCAAATTCATACTTTTCAAATGCAAACGCGCTTTCCTGACATAAACGTGCATTTATTACATTACCTAAACATGCATTTATGACAAAACTTGAAATGCGTGAAAGTACGAGGAGGTTTTCGGGTACTTACCAGCTCTCCTGCATCGGCTGGTCGCTGGAATCGGCGAACACGGTCGAATCTATGAATGGAAGCCATCGCTGCTGACTGCTGCTGCTCTTTTCTCGCTCTGCACTGTGATCTTCTAAGGGTGTAGATGACAATGAGGATGTCTTTTTCCCGTGGTCTATCTTATAGCCTACCCTAGCCCTCGCCCTCATTTCCCGAGTCAGTCTTCTTTATCCCGTGACTTTGTCACTTTATCCGGTCAGTCCATTCTAGCCTTTCTTTCTTATCGAGCGATTGTCTGCAATCTTTTCAGACATTTTCATCCAATCTCTCGAGGGGTCATATAATTCCCATCTTGGGGCAACTCTGTATCAGTTCATCTTATCTTCTTTGAAACAACGCGACAAGCCGCATTGTCTCAAAGAGGGGCAAAATGTAGACACTCAAAATTGTCATGTCTAATTAAATAAATATTTTATTTATTTAATTATCTAAGCCTAATTCTTCTATTAATTAAATAAATCTTTATTTATTTAATTAATTCATTTATCCTCTTCTAGCCTTATTTCTCATTTAAATAAATACATTTATTTATTTAAATTATCCTTTTCCTAAATTAAATAAATACTTTTATTTATTTAATTGTCTTATTCTTCTATTAATTAAATAAATCTTTATTTATTTAATTAATTCATTATCTTTTTCTACACATGACACATGTCATTCATCTCTTAATTCCTACACTACCTACCTCTTTCATTATTTTGGTATTCCTTTTACCTACCCTCTAATCTTAGCCGACCTCTCTTTTTACACCTCTCAATCTTATCCCTCCATTTCATATTGTGTCTTCTATTTAAGAAGATGCTTTCTTCATTATCAAACCCTAATGACCCTAATGACACATCCTAATGACTAATGACTGATTTTGGAGTACTTGGCTACACTACAATTCCACTTGCAACCACATTCCGTTCTTTGTTGAGCTCTTGTGCATACAAAAATCTGAAAGCAAGTATATCAAGCAAGATCAATGGAGATAGGAAGAATGGAGATCAAAACCCTATTGGACATGTGATGGTATAATCTTTGTGATTTTGAGTTATTTGCATTGTCTTAGGTTATCTTCATATGTTATGGTGGATCTTTGTTCATTGTTAGGCTAGGGTTTAGTGGTTGAATCCATTTTAGTCTTTCAATATTATTGTTTATTGTTATCCATTTTCACCATATACAGGTAGATCCGATCTCATTATTAATTTAGGCATTGTTACTATAGGCATATCATTTGAGCATTGTTGTCATAAGAAATTGCATCTTAGATTTAGTTTAATTTGATCATTTTCTAGCATTTTTGTCAAAACATGTAGCTTAATCAATCTCTTTTCTAACTTAATTCCATAATCATCATAGCTTAATCATGCATATCATTATCTTAATTAGTCCCTTGGATCAATCTAGCATAATCAATCTCATCTTTGCATATCATTATCATTTCAAATCCTCCATCTAGGTGTAGTCAAGTCACTGGGATTGCTTATCCAGATCTGAGAGAAAATCCATACTCGCATATCTTAGGAGGCGATAGGTCGCTTTGTCAGGGTTCATCTTTGTTTTCTTATTATTTTCTAACCATGCTTGTAATGATCTATTGAGTGTTTTGTGTTGCAGCTGTAGGTATCACACTTCATAGGCACAACATTTTGGTGCCCACCGTGGGGCCAAAAATCTCATTTTTGGCCTCTTAGTATCATCAAATTTCCAATTTAGCAAGTTTCTGGCCAGGTCTGATTTAGAATTTTGTATGAGTTCCCTTTGTGCCTCATATGAGTTCCTTTGTGTCCTTGTACGAGCAAAGAGAATTGTCGTACGATCAGGTGAGAATTGTCGTACGAAATTTTGTTTCTATGTTTTCAAAGCAAATTGCATTTTAGGGTTTTCATGTTTCAATTTGACTATTACTAATGCTAACCCTGGTTTGTTTGTGAGTTTTTCGACAGCCTAACTAGTTTTTGCAGGATGATTGTTGAAGATTACACTTGTCAAAGCTTCATTTCATCCAAACATCATGACTACTAATGTATCTATTTTGCAGGTTGCCTAGGAGGACTCAACCAAACTTTATGTCTTCTTTAAATTTTCTAGGCACACTTGTTTTTTTCTAAAGGAAATGAACAATCATGTATTGTTTTTGATGATAGGCAAGTATGCTCTCACCTTTCTTAGGTGATCAAAATGCTAGACTCATCTTTTTCTTTCAATATTGCATATCTTTAGCGGGCCTGCCCTCCCGAGGAGCTAATAACTCTAAGCCATTAAGGTCGGTGAGAGGGGAATGACCCAAGTGGGAATGACTAATGCCAAGTACTCCAACCCACTATAAAATAAACATGATTTGATGAAAATCAAGTCAACGGTAGTGCTCGGGAATACCTCTCCTTCGTACCTTCTGGTATATCAAACCTTGGTTTTCAAGGCTGGGAGACCTCTTAATTAAGTTTATACCCCGACGTGCCGAACAGATCCCTTACTAGTTCTAATTAGATTAGAAGCTACCTGATTCACCTCCAAAAGGGGGATAAATTTGTGCAAGAGAGATAGTAACTCTCCCAAGACACTTGCCATATCGTGCCCCCATTAGCGTTTGGAGTCGGATAATATGGCATTGAGAATCCATTGCATGAGACTCAGTGACTGTATTCTGATTAGCTATTGGGTGTGTACCTAAGCTTGCAAGCAAATGTTTTCTATCTCAGTCAACTTCCTTAAGTAGCGTAATGTACTTGAGGTCACTTATCATATCGCGTGTTTGTTGTGTCTTCATACCTAAAACAAAAAATCAAACCTTTAAAACTAGAAAACATAAACAAAACATCAAACTTCATTAATCAAAATTCTGGCAAACAAACATTGTTGTCTCTGTTCTATTCTCTGTCGTACGAGTTTGTTATTTTGTCGTGTGGTCCAGTGAGAATTGTCATACGAGCTAGTTTAGCAGAAAAACTGGGGTTATCTTTTATCATCTGGTCCAGTGAGATTTGTCGTACGAGCCAACTTAGTAGGGAATTTGTGTCATCATTTGTCGTCTGGTTCTATGAGAAAGCTCGTACGATTTTATGTCTTCTATCATGCAAAATTTCTGGTTTGTCGTATGAGCCTATTTAAATTGTCATTCGGGGTTGTGTAATCTATCGTACGAATTTATGTCTTTGTCTGTCCAAAACTGTCTTCTTGCATGTCTTTTTCAGATTTGTCATATTTGCTTGGTCAATTTATAGTGAGCATAAACACCTGTCATCTATCATTTTGTGCTTGGATTGTCTTCTTGGTTCGCTTGGTCAATTTATCATCTATCAAATTGGATGCTAGAAATAGACACCTCAAGATTTTCAATTATTCACATTCAACAAGTTCAAGATCTAAACATCTCAAAGTGCATCATCACCCTCTTTGATAAACTGATCACTCAAAAACATAGTTTCACATTAGAATCCATCATCCTCTATCACGAAACTACAATGTTTGGTTAGGACAACCTTGTCTCACATTGTAGGATATATCGTTCCTATTGGACTTGGTTTTTATCAATATCATCATCATTGCACTCCAAAACCGAAGATCGAAAAACTTGCAAACTTTTAAACACTTGAATCATCTTTTCATGTCATATCACTCTATCACATTGACAGTTGATCACTTATCAAAACAACTTTTGGACAATCGAATCCTAGCACAATA